>NW_022196896.1:93046358-93099855 GCF_008632895.1 Mastomys coucha | reverse complement strand
GAGGGGAAACTGGGAATGGAGAAATTTACATGTAAATAAAGAAAATATCTAATAATAAAAAATAAAATAAAATTTATATTAAAAAAAATTACTTCGAATTTAAAGTAGTCGAAGGCTTGACAAAAGCTCAGGCATTGGGGGCATATGTAGTTAAAGCTCAGTAAGGTTTTCACTGTGTTTGCATGATTACAGGAAATTTTATATGGCTTCCCTGGCGCCTATGGAATATAGTAAATCATAGTACTAATAAAATTTATTATCTGATCATTTTGTCCCAAGCATTTTAACAAGCTTTTAGTGCACTGGGTTTATTAAATCTTACGGTGAAATTTTAAAGTGTTTCTATTTTGAAACTGAGGGTACAGTGTACAAAGAAGGAATAAAGGTGAGCGGGGGGGGGGGGGTGCCTGGAAAGAGAGCTCAGCAAGTCAAGTGCATTTACTGCAGAGGATCCAGGTCATGTCCCTAGCACGCACATCAGGTGGCATCCAACCAGTAACTCCAGTTCCAAGGGAGCAAACATCCTACTCAGTGTCGGCAGGTACCTGTGAACCTGTGGTCCACACCCACACATTCAGGCCCATACACTTATGTGAACAATAAAATAATTTAAAGAGGAAAAAAAAGCTGAGCCACCTTTGGTGGGACCCACTTTTAATCTCAGCACTTTCAAAGTGGACATAGGAAGCTCAGACATTCAGCCAGCCTCAGTTCCGTAGCAAGTTGGAGGTCCCTCGGGACAAGTATGCCTATCTTTAAAAGCTAATAATGAATAGGAAGAAAGTGGTTAACAGAGTTGTGAGGGCTAAACTAGGGATAAAGTTGTGACTGCAGAAATTGGACTATTGCCTGTCATCCTAGGTTTTGTCAGATTAGTAGTTTATCCACTGAAATTCAAGTTACAAGAAGGTTTAAAATGAATATTTGGTTTATTATCTCAGAGGCGGTATTTTACGGGGGTTACTAACTCTGCAAAATTTTCTTCCAGAGATGAATGCTAAGAAAATAGAGTTCGAACAGTTTCTGCCCATGATGCAAGCTATCTCTAACAACAAGGACCAGGGAGGATATGAAGATTTCGTTGAGGGTTTGCGTGTCTTCGACAAGGAGGGCAATGGCACTGTCATGGGTGCTGAACTCCGCCATGTCCTCGCCACTCTGGGTAAGGACACTCATTTCAATGGACTTAGTAGGAGAGATTGTACAGGGAAGGTCATGACAGAAAAATCATGTCTTAATCAGAATAGTCAAGGGAAAGGCTTACAGAGGAAAAATGAAAAAAAAAAAAAGTCAAAAGTCAGTGACTATGTCCATTGGCCTCTGCAGCAGTGAGTTTGTTTTGGGGTGAAGTAAATGATGTATGGGAGAAGCCCATGGTTTGCCGGGCAGTGGTGGTGGCTCACGCCTTTAATCCCAGCACTTGGGAGGCAGAGGCAGATGGATTTCTGAGTTTGAGGCCAGTCTGGTCTACATAGTGAGTTCCAGGACAGCCAGGGCTACACAGAGAAACCGGGTCTTGGAAAAAAAAAAAAAGAACCCATGGCTGATCGCTTAGGGTGGGAATTTGAAAATATTCTGTTTCTATCTTATTGCTACATTTGAATCTTATTGCCTCAATTTGAGTGTTTTGCTTTCCCAGGAGAGAAGATGAAGGAGGAGGAGGTAGAACAGTTGCTAGCGGGCCAGGAGGACTCCAATGGCTGTATCAACTATGAAGGTACAGACAGCCTCATCTCATTAAGGATATATTCATTTTCAACTTTATTTCCTTCATCTCTATTGACACATGTGACTTCTTATAAGTAAACTGCCTTATTCTGAGATGCTGCGTGAGGTCCCAGGCAGATATGCAGAATTAATTTTGGAAATCCCATGTAGTTTCTTACAATTTAATCTGGGTTTCCTTACACTTTCTCTTAGTTTATCCACAGTATCCCTGAAAGACAGGTAGGGCTTAAATTAGAGACAAGTATAATGCAACCCCGGAGCTGAGCAGATTTTGAAGTTCTTCACAAGTACAAAAAAAAAAAAATCATAAGAAACTGGAGGTCAAAGAGATTTAGTTACTAATTGATGGTTGAATTGCTCACAGCAAGGCTGGAACTAAAATTTAGTTCTCTCTAGCTAGTGGTTTTATTTACATGAAAAATCACTTCATAGCAGATGTGGTGGCATACATTTGTAATTCTAGGAAGCTGAAGGAGAAGAAGCCCAGGCCTGCCTGGGTTATAGAGGGAGACCCTGATGCAAGGAGGTGGGGAAGACTGAAAGGAAAAGAAAAGAAAGGACTGATGGGCACAGAGCCACAGCAGCGGGCGAGGGTCAGAGACACAGAGGTGGTGGGAGAATACCATCTCATGGTAGCCAGTGTTTATCTCCTGCTACCAGTTTATAGCATGTTCACAAGAAGAGTATGAATGCAATCTATACACAAAGTAAATATTTAAAATAAAGCTGTTTAATATTATTTGAAAATGTAAATATTTCCAATAAACTTTATCTTCCCCCCCTAAAAAAGATCAGCTACATTTCAATAAACTTATGTTGTCAACTTTGATGAAAACATGAACATACAATGTTTCAAATTTATAAAAAGCATTATAAAAAGAGGACAGGAAAGGAGAAGGGGAGAAAAGAGGAGAGAATATAGGCATTCAGCTATGCCAGCCAATCTTTAATAGAAACATGAATTAAACTGCACCTTTTACCCATAAACAACTCCTATTTGGTTGTTGTTATAAACATATTATATAATTACCTCTCATAATGTTATTGGAACAAATAGGCAGTCATCTAGAAAATAAATTTAAATCTCTACTTTTTATTCAGTTTGACTTTTTCTAACTCCTAACTGTATATATTGTCCAACAGCTTTTGTCAAACACATCATGTCTATCTAAGCGGAGTTTTCAAGGTATGCTTCTATCCTCTCTTTGATATGTAACACTTGGGTGGTATTTTGTTTTAAAAAAATACAAAAAACAAAAACAAAAGAAAAACCCAAAAAACGACAGCTTCCTAGCCTATGCTTTAGTACAGCACTGCCCCCTAATCGCCAGTTATTTATGTTAGCCAGAATGTGTCCTCCTATTTTATAAACTTTACCATAATTAAACAGTAGAAGTTTAACTAACAAAAGACTAGTTAATTTAGTTTGCATATAACACTACTGAAAATATTGTCCTAAGTTCTTTAAATAACAACATTAGCTTTTAACAATTACTTTTGTTACTTTTTGTTACTTTTCTAACAAACTATGTTGTAACAGTTCAAATTCAAGTGACAGTAACCGGGCTCTGAAAGCAAGAATGCCATTTGCCTTGAGGGTGTTGCCTCATTGCTTCTTCTAGAGTGTTCTTTCCAAAGAGATGCTATCAACATCTAACTTGCTTCCATTTCCCCCACAGAAGGCAGAGTTGGGGAAGACTGGCCAATTCAAGAACACCTATGGCTAACTGTCAACACCAGCGAACTACCACCCAGAAGATCAAACAGTCTAGACCATTCTAGATTGAAGGATTCCCTGAGTTTTTATAAGCTTTGAGTTTTTCATGGCACACAAATCAGGTGTCTACAGTTAATAATCTCAAGTCCACACACCACCTTTATCATCTACTTGGGTCCACAACATTCTTAAAACACTACATCAATAAACTTGGTCAGTCTGGAATACTCAAACTGTGCTGTGCCTTACTTTTTTGTTCTATGAAAATAGTTTTTAAGAATTTAACTCTTATGGAAAATATTTTAAAAAACTGATGAATTGATACATATTATATATATACACCCACACACATATATATATGTATATATATATATATATATCACTGCAGAGCCTGATAAGAAGGCTTTGTGGATAAAGGCATGTGCTACCAAGCCTGAAGACCCTCATTTTATCCCCCCAGGATGCACATGGAGAAAGAAAAGAGCAGATTCCCACACTTGTCCTCTGGTCACCATGTGAATACCATTCCCCACTCCCTACATCTGCACAAAAATAAAAACAGTCAAGTGAATAAATAATAAATGCAAAAAGAAAAAAATTTAATGTCATTTTAATCTACAAAGCCGTAACAGATTGAATAATAAAGAACTATATATTAGTGAAAAAGTTAAATAGAGAACCATGGAAATTCAGATAGGAGCCAGGGCATTTTAAAAGATTATGGTAAGGTAAAGGTAAAATTGGATCCTTCAAATTTATGTAAATCATTATTTATAGTTCAGTCTGTCTCCTTTGAAGTAACATTAGGGGCTATTAAAGACATGTATATGCCTTTGACTTTTGTCTCTGATGACTTCAAAAATAAGACCCACTGTGACCTCATAACTGTTACTTTAAGAAAGAAAGAGAAAGAGAGAGAGAGAGAAAGAAAGAAACAAACAAACAAAGAAGAAGGAAGGGAGATAGGGAGAGGAGGGGGAGAGAGAGAAAAAGAGAGAGAGAGAGAAAGAAAGAGAGAGAGAGAGAGAGAGAGAGAGAGAGAGAGAGAGAAAGAAAGAAAGAAAGAAAGAAAGAAAGAAAGAAAGAAAGAAAGAAAGAGGAGGAAGGAAGGAAAGAAAGCAAAGCTCTCTGTGTTGAAGTCATTATTTATTGTTCAGGAGCTCAGGATTCGGTTGGTTGCTGTGCGGCTCCCTCTCTGACCTTGCTACGCACACTCGTCTACTCCAGTCACATCCAAACTATCGGGGATAAAATCCTGATAAAGGATAGAGGCAATAAGACCCCAAAAGGAGTTCTGTGCCTCCTGGATTTCAGACTAGTCGCTGGTATCCCCTAACTCAGACATGTTCCAGATTAGTCTTTCCAATCATCAACACGGCCTCATAATTAGGCATAAAGGTACCCCAAGAAATGATTCGTAAATGGTTAAGATTGGGCATTGTCTCCTGGCCGACACAATGTTTCTAACCTATCCTGGTTTATTACCAAGCTTCCCATAACTAGTAATTTCTCTATAGGATACTGCCTTGCTAGAGCTAGCAACAGAGGTTGAGTACATTCTTTAGGGCAATAGATAGTTTAATGTTTTACGTACTAGAGAGTAATCAAAGGGCTTCCACTCAAGGACATTAGCTAGAAGTGTTAGGTCAGGTCGGAACTCCCCACTGCCTGCCCCGGGCTAGAACCAGAGAATTAGCAGGAAATGCTAGATTGAAACCTCCTGGTCATTGCCTTCAACAGAACCAGAGAACTAGCCTAGGAATATCAAAATACCTCAACAGGGAGGGTTCCACTCCTCTTCCTCCTGCTTCACACCTAGCTACCAGACCCTGCTGACCTTGATGTGCGGTCACCCGCCTACATGACTCTTGGCATCAGGCCTGCTTGCTGTATGCTACTTAAGCCTGCTTGTCACTTTGTACAAGGACTAGCATGAGGACTGGGAGAAGAAGAAGGACTTGGACTCGCATGCAGGACTAAGACTAGAATTTATGGGCTAGGACTCAGATTCATACAATCCACATTCCCCCAGGGCCCAGAGTGCTTGGGCCCAGGGGATACAACACCAGTTCAGAGGAGATAGCTGCTGCTTTAGACCCAGCATGTTTCAGATAGTACCTCAACTATTGAGCTGCCAGATTTACCATCTCTCTTTTGCAATGATTGTAAAAGTCTGATGCCATTTCTAAGAAATACATTTAGATCTTACACTTCATGTGTCCTCTCTGCCATCATTTCTTTGCCTACGCCTTGTCGACCTGACTAGGACCCCCGTTTCTCATGCGGGTTGAGGGAGGCCCAGATCAGCCGGCCTGCAGCAGACCTCTTCCACTTTCCACGCACACACGTCCACATCTCCGCTTAGCACTTCCCAAAAACTAAGTGGAAAAGTTCACAGAATAAACTTTCTATTCTAGATGTATCATATACACCTTTCCACAGAAGACTCTGAAAAGAAGTAACGTCAGTGTTGTGTGCTTGTCCCTATCTCCCTGAAGAGATAATGTTAACAAGGGAGGTTTTATAAACGCGCTCAGAAGTCCCCTGCCTACGTGTACCTCCTGGGAAGGTATGTTGGCAGCTAATGTCAACAAGCTACTTCTGTCTTTCAGAAGTCACTTGCACTCTAGCCACTGACTTGGCCTTTGGTGAATACGTTGGGCCACAGCAATCACCTGTTTGAAGAAAGTGAACTATGATCTCATGACCTTTAAGCCAAGTTTACCTAAACGCAAGAACTAGAAAGGCCACTGAGCGTATCACGGAGTACTCCTGGGAGAATGGGAATCTGGGCCTCCCCTTCCCTTTATGGAGGCCACAGACCCGCGCCACTGAGAATGTGCAATGTGCCTAGGGAGATGGGGGAATGAATTTTTAAGTATATTTTACTTTAACTAATTTAAGATTCTATTTCATGGCTACGAGTGCCACATGACTACCATATTAAACAGAGAGGGTGTCAATACACATGTATTTTTAATTATTACATGAAAAAATTGAAATGGCTTTTAAAAACGTAAAAGCTCCACATATAAAATTATCCAATTTTAAAACTTAAGTCGTGTTTTCAAGCGGGGTGTGGTAGCGCATGTCTTTAACCCCAGAGCACTTGGAGGCTATCTCTGAGTTTGAGCCTACAATCGTCTACAGAATAAGTCCCAGGACAGCCATTACACAGAGAAACCCTCTCTCAAAAAATATTTGCAAAAATATAAAGGTCACAGTGTACAGAAAGTGATTGCTATGTGTAGTCTAACTATAAAGGGCTCTCATTTTTTGATCTGTGGTGTACATTTCTTTACATCTTTTCAAGCTAGAAAAGCATGATGCCTGTGTGGTGTAAATTGTTAGTTTTGAGCCTTAAGTATAATGCTTTCCTCTCACGATTTTATAATAGTGTTTTAGCCCTCCCCATGGGATAACTTCAGCACACTGTCATGGGACCTAACCTTATTAAATTACCATGTGTGAACCGCCCATAACTCAAGTAGCAGCAGGTGCACAAATGGAGCTGCCGGCGGAAGAGTGGCAGTCGTTTTTAAAATCCCCACCAGCTGGCGAAACAACAGGTGCCTAATTCCTCAGCTTTTAAAAATAACTTTTAAAAAGCCTGTGCTGCATAAGCAAATATTTCCAAGTTTGTTTTTAAAACAGCTTCAAGTTACCTAGGTCACAAAATACATTCTATGTTGGTTTTTTGGTTTTTTTTGTCTCAAAATTACATTTGAAGTGTAAGCATATAAAAATTTATTCCTCTTTAGAAATGAAATAAATAATTATTATTTAACTGGAAAATTAAATTGTATCTTAAAGCTTTTGGGTAATATTTCTCAAGAAACATCAAATGGAAAAAGCTTATAATACACCCTCCTCTAGCCTGTTATCTGAACTAGTCTTTCTCAGCAGTGGTAAATAACTTTTTCAATCATGACAAACATAGCTTGAAATTTAACAGAATGAAGAAAGACTGTCTTCCCTCAGCTTCTAAGTTTAGAGAAAATCATGAAGCTATAGATCTTGTCCGGCAATGTCTATAATACCCAAACAAAGAACAGTAAGTACCTACCTCAAGTCCAGATTCAAATCCTAAACACTCTACAGTTGCCAAGGGAACTAAACTTGGGGGGATGGAGAATAAGTAATTCTGGCAAGGATTTCAATTTGCAGTTTGGTAAGCAATAAGTAAGTGGGTCGCAAGTCAAGGTGTATGGTGCACGAGGGTTACAAGACAGTGTGGAAAAGCATTCCAGAAGCTTCATACAAGATAGATGTCCTGACACATCACTAGTATTTGATAAGGAAAAGTCTTACCTAATTTTTCCCTTGGACTTTATCTCCTAACAGTGTAATTAGCCAAAGCCACTTCCTAGGTCAGGCAAAATGTGGCCCATGCCTCAGACTTCAGTTTAGAGTGCCCACTCCAGTCTCACTTCCCACCAGCATTCCCCAGAGCCAAGGAGTATATCCAGGAATACAGCTTGCCACTCAAGGCATCTGAGAGCCCAGATTTCCCTGCCTAAGTGGCTCCAAGATTTCTCCAAGGACAGGAGTGCTTGTAGGTCCATCCTCCTATAGGAAGAGCTGCAGTGGTGGGTGTAACCATGAGGCCAAGAGGTGGCTGATACCTTCTAGTGGTTGTCTAAATGGTGGGTCTTAGTCACCCAGGCAACTCCTGCCATCCATGCTGGTGCTGAAGACAAGAACTGAAGAGAAGAAAGTCTCTAGAATATTGGAGCAGATCTCCAAGAAGTCAAAAATTCCACCTTGGCCTTCTTAGTTATTACGATGCCATATTTTCCAGAAGACAAAAGGTGCATGTGGGTTTTCTGAATATTACATTTTTAGGAACCAGTCTTGACATTGCTCAGAAATAAAGTCCTACTTCATTTAAACAAACAAAAAATAAGAATTGCAATTTCTATGTTCAGTAATTACATAGTAGCATATCACTTATGTTTTTCTTTCTAAGAACATTAGCTTTCCTTTCCTCTTGTCTTTCTCCGTTCTATTAAAGAGAAAATCAACTCATATCTTGATATTTTTATATAGGATGGAAGTACATACATTACAATTAGTATAGAAGTGGATAATTGCTTATGTGTGGTAGAGCAATAGAAAATACAGATGTGGGCCTAGGGAGATTAGTTCTGTTAGCAAAATGATCCCAGAACCCACAGAAAAGAAACTTACCATGGGCACATGTAATTAGAGCCCTGGGGAGGTGTTCGGACAAGATGGGCCTATCTGGTGAGCCCCAGGCTAGTGACAGACCCCGTCTTTAAAAATTAGGTATACAATACCTGAAGGACAACATCTGAGGTTGACTTCTAGCCTCCACATATGCATGCTCATGCATGCAGGCACAGAAACATGCCACACGCACTGTATTACATTTGTACGTCTATGTATACATGTGTGTAAAGCATCATAAGTAAAAATAGATTTGGTTTTTTTTTTAAAACTTTGAAAATAATTCCTTAACTGAAATGTATAAAGTGTGCTTTGCCACCATCTATTGCTGGTAACTGGTGAGGCTGAGTTTAAACTCTTTAATTCCAGGGCTGGAGAGTTAACTCACTGCACTTCCAGAGGACCAGGATTCAATTCTCAGAATCCACATGACAGCTCATTACAACCCGTAACTATAGTCCAGGGAATCAACTCCCTCTTCAGGTGTCCATAGGCACTGGGTGCAAAGGTGGTGCACCTCCATCCATCCATCCATCCATCCATCCATCCAGGCAAAACACACAAAAATAAATAAATGAATAAATAAGTAAATAAATCTAAAACATTTTCAACGTTAAACTACAATTCGGGGGGGAGGGGGAGTCCAAATGGCAAATCTACACTAACTTCTGTTGTTTTTCTCCCTCTCACTATCAGACTTTTGTTTGCAAAATCAAAGCATTTCCTACTGAGCTGGTGCTTGGGGGTCAGGCTCAGGTCCCATACCCTTGTTGCTCTTCTAAGCTGTGCAACCCCATGGGGGGTTTATTTGACCTTTCCAAGTTCATCTTCTGTTAAATGGACTTTAAAAGGATTACCATGGGATATAAAATGAATTCAGAGTGTCAGTTACTGGGCATGTGGCAAGCTCGTATGCACTCTTCTTGCTTTCTGTAGTACTGCCCTCTGAGCTGATGCTAAGAAGGTGTCAGGATAACCAGGTTATGTATATCTTGTATAACCTGTGCAAACACTAAAGTCAAACATCAAGAGATTTACTTATTCATACTGGAAAAGAAATTACGAAGATAAAACCTTCAACACCCTGGCCAAAGCAATCGAGAACTACCAAGCCCTATTTAGTCCCCACTGTACACCTCTGCATCATGTAGTGCTGTCCCCTCTGTATCATGTAGTGCTATCTACCCACTATCTTTGAAATGCTTAATCTCTTGTCTTCTATATCTGTGATACTATACTTTTCCTTTTTCTTCTAAATCCTCCTCCTGTCTCTAAATCTCTTTGGCCAATCTGCTTTCTCTGCTCATCTGTTAAATCTTTAATCTGATGCTCTGCCCTCTGACACCATATGCACTCTCCCTTGCTGACCCCAACTCTTGTAGTGAATTAAGTTATTATCTATGTATGCCTGCCTCCCAAATCCTTAGACTTTGCACAGCTGCTCCCAGGTGCTTCAAGATGACATAAGTAACAGCTTCCTGCTGTCCCACTCACATCTCAAGGCCATCGCAAAACTGAATATCAAAATCAGAGCACATACTTTCTCCAAACTGCTTTGGAGTGATGTGTGTGTGGTATGGTGTGTGTGTGTGTGTGTGTGTGTGTGTGTGTGTGTGTGTGTGTGTGTATGTGTGTGCATTACATACTCATTTTAATCTAACCTCCACCTTAGCCCTCCCAGTTCATCAACCAACAACCCATCTATCTCTCTAGCAATTTTTAAAGAGTAAGTCTAACTTTTTACATTTCCACTGTCGATGTCTTTGGTGCCTCAGCCATGATCTCTCAATGCTTGGTTCAGTATACTGATGGTTTGTTCTTTTTGTCCCTCATTCTATCACTCTCCTTCCTAAGGCATCCACAGCAGTCAACCAGAGCCACTTTCTAAATGGTGTCACTCTCTAGTTCTGAGCACTTCCAAGTTCCTATCACCTCCAAGAGGAGATCAGCACACTCCAAACTAGCTCAGAAAATTCTCTGTAACATCAGACACTCACTGGATACTCACGGAGCCTCATCTCTTATTACTCCACCCCTCCAGCCCTCCACTATGTGAACCAAACTGAATTCCATACGGATCCGCTTACATCTTGCAGTTGCTTCCTTCTGGCAATGTGTACATGGTTCTCTTTACCTTCAAAGAAGCTTCTCCATTTCAGGGCTTCTTTATCTGGCCAATTCCAGCTCAGCTTTCACGCCACAGCTGTGTTCTGAGTCCTTTCACAGACTCTGATGTGCCTTGCTTTCTTCTAGTCTCTTACAGGAGTCGGTTCTAACCCAGCAAAGCATGCATTGTCCTGGATTTTAACTTCCAGGGACTTCTTATATTTTATTCTTTTATTGGATAGCAAATATTAATATATAATGATGAACATAATTTTGGTTAAGTTGAATAAGATCCTTGAAGATGCATATTTTCACTGCTGTCCAGTTTTCTTCGCTTCTCACGATTATATCTCTCAGGAGAATATTCTGCACTATTTACATCCAATTATTCAGCAAATGGGAAACTTTGATTATTATTTTATTTTCTAGACAGACTATGCAGTGGCTCTCTTGAAAAGGATGAATGACTGAATCGAGAGGTGAATTTCCAGGTCTCAAGCACCTGAGACATTCATCAGTCTGGCCCTTTGTCATTTCCCTGGCCTCTCGGAGAACATTCTGATTCTGCTCCTGAGTTGTTCCTTTTGTTTGTTTGTTTGTTTGTTTGTTTGCTGTGTCTGTCTTTCCTCCTCTTATGGCACATGGATTTTGTCCTCTGTTTCTTTGCTTCTCCATATACAGACTCTCATTATTGTACTTCACAAACTCAGCTTAGTGCTGGCAGCATCCAGATCTGCCTTTACCCAAATAGATGTTTCTCTGAAATACTAAACACAGCCATCTTTAACCTGTCCAACATGGTTCCTGCATATCACTGCACAGACCACTTTCCATCTGTCCCAAATGAAAGCAATTGTCACATCAGCAAACAAGTTCTTCTGTCTTGTTCCGTTCCTGACCCTGAGCCTAGACCAGCGTAGGACTCCTTCCCACTGTATGCCTCTCACTCTCCACACCAATACGATTGAAGCCTGATGACTCCCCCTGGAAGCATCTCTCTCCATTCTCACCTTCATGTGGCCTGCCATTATTTGGTCCTCAGATTTCAGAAACAACTGATTAACTCATGTCCGACTCACAACTCTTACACCCAATATTTCCATTTTACCATTCTATATATCAAGACAGCCATGCCACTCTTGGGCTTAAACACTTAGTAATCCTCCTTGCTTAGAGGACTTAAGTTAAAGTACATACATCCTTTGGAAAAATTTAAAAGTCTTTCTTATTTCCAACTACTTCTTTTTTAAGGATATCTTATGTTTTAATTGACCAAAGCTAAGACAAATACCTGTTGCCACAATGTTATTTCATGTGCTACAAAGAGTTTTTCAAGTTAATTAGCTTTTAAATAACTCCATACCTCTAATCAATGAATACTGTCCAGGCTCACCCTCTCCTACCTTTTATCACCCTTCTCTAATAGCCCCTTTCTTCTACAAATCTTTTTCTCAGTTCAGTTCTATTCATTTTGTTTTGAGATTGGCTGAATTTAACCAAGGATATACGCATGAATGTGGGTTCCAGAGCTAACTGCAGATACACAACTAAGGACAGTGACTGCCCACACACTCCCAGAATCTACCAGGAGCCAACCATTCAATTGCAAAAGGTAGATCCTGATGATTCCTGGCATTTCTTTCTACTTATTCTTCCTCCCAGCCATGCTGAAAGGTGTGTAGGGTAAAAGCACACACTTGAGTTCCAATGTGCTCTCTCATATTCCAAATGACAACCTTGATGGCATCATGGGTAAAATACTCATAAAGCCCTGTTGTGGGAACCAAATGAGACATCGTAAGTGAAGTGTTTGAACTGCATGCCAGCTGGTCTTGTGTTGACTTAATGTATAAACTAAAAGGAGGGAGCCTCAACTGAGAAAATACTTCCATAAGATCCTGCTGCAAGACATTTTCTTAATTAGTGATCAATGTGGGAAGGCCTGGGCCATTGTGTGTGGTGCCATCCCTGGGCTGGTGGTCCTGGGTTCTATAAGGAGTCAGGCTGAGCAAGCCATGAGGAGCAACCCAGTAAGCAGCACCCCTCCATAGCCTCTGCATCAGCTCCTGCCTCCAGGATCCTTCCTTGTTTGAGATTCTGTCCTGACTTTCCTTGAATGATAAGCAATATGGAAATACAAGCCTAATAAACCTTTTCCTCTCCAAAGTGATTTTTGGACATGATGTTTCATTGCATCAATAGACACCATAGCTAAGACCAATTGTAAGGATTAAAGAAAGGAAACTGTAGTTATTATAATCATAGTTCTTTGAAGAAATTATAGAAGTTCCTTTTCAGGGGATGCTTTTTATATCTTATTGCCATTGGCCTTTCCTTACCTAAGCCCCTACATCCACAACATGTCTAATAGGACCCTGTACCTATCATTATATTTGTTATTTGTTTATATCACCCCATTTATATATCCCTGGAACGTAGAGTAATACCTGACATATGGTTGGTGCTAAATTTTAAAAAAAAAAGACCAGGAAGACAGAATATCAGTATGTAGCCCAGACTGACCTTGAATTTACAATCCTCCTACTTCAAGTTTCTCAAGATTAGCTCTGTATACCATTACACTTAGTCGTTTTCTCGGAGACAATGTCCTGCTTTGCTGCCCAAGCTGGTCTTGATTTCCCACACTTCCATGGAGGAAACAAAATCTATCGCTACTTAATCTAACAAACTTAGTGACTCTCTGACATAGCTTGGATTTGGGTCAATAATTCAATTTCAAATTGCACTCATTATAGCAAATAAGACACAATAGAAGTTTGTGTTACAAAATGCATGTAACCATTCACAAAGCTTAAGAAAAAGGTCAAAGTGTTGCTATCAGTTTTCTCTGGGCAAGGGAAATCACAACGTTTTTGTTCCTTTGCATGTGTTCTTTACCTTTATGTCTCATTCTTGACTTCTCTCTAAGAGGAGAGGTGTATCGCTTTCGTTCTTTACTTTATGTCTCATTCTTGACTTCTCTCTAAGAGGAGAGGTATATCGCCGCTTTCGTAATTTGTTGTGAAAAGTGTAATACATGCTTGTTTGAGGGGCTTTGACCTCCCTTTTAAGCTTTTATTAAGTTTTTTCTTTGAGAACTTCATACATTCATATGGTGTGTTCTGGTTCTGCTCACTCCCACCCCATCCCACCCCACCCCCACATACTCTGCTTAGTTCTTAAAACATACAATGGCAATAGAGCAAAGGTCAAAGGAAGGCTTGGTGGCCACGGCATTTTAGAAATACAACAAGAACACTGCAATGAAAGCTAGGGTGGGTTGCATTGTTTTGTTTTTAGAAAAATGTTTAACCATGCAAACACTAAATTGACACTTAACGAACCTTCCAGACACTTAGCCAAGTCACTCCATGTTGTTTCCTGGAGCCTGGGAATTCAAGACTAGCTTGGGCAGCAAGCAAGACACAGGGGAGCACCTCAGCCTCCTCACAGAGCTTCAAGACTTCTGAGTAGGACTTTGCGAGGAGGTTGGGTTTGCCTTTATTTTGGGTTACTCTGCCATTTCTTTTATTATTTCATTATAGTAGGGAGTCTCTGATTTCTGGGTCTCTGCGTATTTCGGAAGCCATTGTATCATGAGTACTCACAGTGGTAAAGCAAAATGGAGGTCTTTGCTTGAGTAGAGTCACCTCATTGCCTTCTCCTTTGGCAGTCAGGAAGCTGAGAATAAATCTAACTTTTTTTTTTTTTTTTGCAAACTGTCCCCCCACACACACACATGCACACACACACACATATATATATATATGTATATATATTTCTCCATATATTTTTTTAATCTAACTTTCTACCTTTATTCCCAACTGCCCTACTGCAAGTACTTTTATTGTAAGTTACAGCAAACCTGTTTGGTGGTATAAATTGTAATAAGCATACTGACAGGCTTCATGATTTCATCTTTCTAGATATAAAGTTTATTTACCACCCATGAAAATCAACTTCCTGGATCAAATAAAAAAAAAGATGATAAAATGGATCATAAGGTTTCCTGACATCCAGCATTTTCTACTGAGTAGTATTTCAGCGGAAAATGTATAACCAGGTCAGAAACAGGTTTAATACCCCTTGAAATTCACATGGCCTTAGATGGATAAGTTACCATATCATGTACTAAGTTTGCTAAAATCAGAGGAAAAGGGAAGTTGCCTAAACCTCAAAAAATAATTTTTTATTGTACTAGTTGAAAAAGATTAAAATTGTGAAGTATTGTTGTAACATAATAGTAGCGAGAAGGTCCCCAATGAGGTAATAATGACCACATGAACTCTTACTTCAGCTCTTGCCTGTCCCTTTATCACACTCTGAGTGAAATGAATTGAAATGAACCCCCCACCCCCATGCATCCTTTTTCTGGCTGGAGCATCCTTTCATTCTTTTGAGCTACACTAAGCTTGAATACCCTATTTGCCTTGATAAACCTCTCCATCCTTTCTGTAATGAGATGGAATATATAGCTATATATTAATGATCGTTCATTTGTTTTACAAAGCACTAAGGGAAGTTTTAATTGAATTTGTTTTCCTCTTTGCATAATGTGTGGTGGTAAAAAGAATTGGAGCTAGCAAGCCAGAAAGATTTAAAAATGAGATTATAGGCAAGACAATTAATTTTGCTGAATTCAGCTTCCTTTCTTGTAAAAACAGAGATAATATGACCCTTTCGACAATGGCTCTCTGCATGGGCTGAGTAAACATGCTTTGAATTTATTTAGCTAAGTCTTAGCTGCTAGCTGGATGATCAGTGATAATTTCCTATTCTTTTGTCTCGAGTTTTGTTTCAGCCACTGTGTGTGCATTGCGTGTAGGCATGGATGTGTCATTCTGGAAAGAATCATTTAAAAGTCATCATCGTGTGCTAGTTAGTGGGTGTCTAGAAAGCAATGAAAACAGTCTACCCCTAGTTGATCTCTGCTAACTCCCCATGACTTTGACTGCCAGGGAAACTTGAAGAATGAACAGAGGACATTCACCTGCCTGTCCCTCTTCTCCCCGCACCCCTAGCCCTCTCCCCCTCCCTCATTCTCTCCCTCCTTTTCTCTATGCAATGACTCAAGACTTAGAACTAAAGGACAGTTGGAGTAGAGTGTGATTAATATGTTTCAAAAAGTAGTACAAAAGTTCACTTCCTCCAAGGAAAGAAACCCAATTGTGTTTAATTACTGACACTCATCTCACTTTACAAGCTCCAATTATGTAAACCAAATGCCTTTGGTGGTTCCTTTATAATTGTGTTATTTTAAAGCAGGATGGCTGTTAAATAATTTATTACTGGAGACCCTCTCTGACAGGAAAAATTTTCTAGCTCTGTGCATTTCCCTGGAAGTGAGAGAAAGACCAATAATTGAAGGACTTAAATTCTAGCTTCTGATCTTGCCATCCCTTTAGCCATACTGGACATGTGCTATGTAATGAGATAATGAAATTTTAAATATATTTAGTAGAGTTATAAAGGGGAGAGCATTATACATGCTTTAAAGAAACACTTTAACATGATATATAGAGTACAGCGTCTAACTCCAAAGTCATCAAATTGCTTTTCTAGGATGGTAGGTATAATCCACTTTAGGGTTTATTTATTTTGTCTGCTTATTGGCTTATTTCGTGGAATACTGACACAGAAGTATGAAAATTAGTTCACATGATGGAAATACATCTGTGGCAGGGGGTGCAAAGAGGAAAGGGGAAAGAGAGGGGAGAGAGAAGGTGGTAGGTAAAGGCAACCTGCAAGGAGCATCCATCTGCAGGTGGTGTTGACATCACTGCTATAAGGCATGCAATGTACAGTCTTGTTTTCTGTGTGTAGTCTTTGGAAATTTCTGAGTGATATGCTCATAATTGGTACAAGTGGATCCCTTGGGGACAGTGAAAGTCTACTAAGTTCTAAAGCCAGACTAGCTGGCAACTGACTTATCCCATTTCTAAAAGCAGCACATACGGGTCTTAAAGTATTTCAACCCAGCCCGGTGAGCTTCTGGTGCTAGGCATCTCCTCATGGGGTTTGTGTGTAAGTTCAGCTCTGGTTTTAAATTTTGACAATATTATATGTGTATGCCATACACTGCGAGTAAGCTCACTCTCCACGGCCCTCTCTCCTGGCTCCCACTCCTGCTAAGCCCTTCCTCTTCTTCACTTGTCTCCCTCCTATCTTCATACCCCTCCTTGTTCTTATGTAATGGGACACTGTATTTAGGTGCAACAAAGTTCATCATAGTCATGAACATACAGCAGATTGCTGACATGGAGCTCAAAAAAAAAATAGTAGTTGTGGAGAGCATTTGGGGCTGCTTCTAGGAATTTGGCAAGAATTTGACATTGGGCTAGAACAAGGAAGTAGGCTCAAGATATATACAGCTGAAGAATGTGTTCTTTGTATCTTGATGGGTCTTGCTAAGACTCTGAATACAGACCTTTGTTTATGCTTTGTCTGTTCCTTAACTACTTTGTTTATGCCTTAGATCTGACTGTATTCTTTGTATATACATAGAGAAAAAGCAGACTGGAGAAAAATAAACCTGCTTCAGCTTCAGAACTGGCTGGAGTCATGTTACAGTGTTGTCTAATTGTCCTTTTCTTTTCAGTTCTCACTCCCTCCCTCGAGCCCCTGTTGACTTGTATGTTTGTTTGTTTAATCAGGATTTCACTATGCAGCCCAACTGTTCTCAAACTCATGACTTGCCCATCTTAGCATCCCTAGTTCTAGGATTACAGGCCCTGTCTCTGCCTGATATTGTAGACTGGCGGACAATGCAAAACTGGGTTAAGAGACTCATCCAAGTTTCTTAAAGGCAGAATGGGAGTGAGAGCCTAGTCTTTGTTAGAGTTGTTTGCAGGACATCCTTCTGCTTCCGTTGCACGACAACAGATTCTGTATTGTGACTAGATAGCACCACACTCTCTAAGCTAAAGATGGAATTTCTAGTTCAGGCCATCTCTACAGAGGACATTCATTTTCACATGCTGATATCTGCTTTTCCTTTTTAACCACACTAATTCTCCTGGAGGAATTGCCTTCCTTCTACTGTGTATGTCTTTGTGAAATAGTAAATAGAGCTGCCTTCTCCTCTCCTTCTACTCCATAGCCATATCAGATGATGTTCCATATGCTGTAAAGGCAGCTCAATATATTGCCAGAGTCCTCTAGAGCCAATGAAGCAAATGCATAGTATACTTGGGGGTTTCAAGTACAAGTGAGAACGAGGCATGAATAAAGATCAAGACAAAAAAAAAGTAAAAACACATAAAAAAAAAATAATTAAAGGAGCCCTTGACACCCAAGACCTGATCTAAGTCTCATCTAAGTTTGTTGGCCCTTGCTTATTGTTGTAGAACTTCTACGGCTGAAGCAGGAGCATCACAAGCTCAAGGTCATCCTATTGAGTTTGAAGATTGTTTCAAAATAAAGCAAGTACCTGCCAAGAATTTCCAAAAGGCCTACAAAAGCCCATAATCCTTCTTCTAAGAAAAAGCTTATCAACAAGAGTACAAGCCATGTTTACAGGCAAACAGTCTTGACCATCTGTGACCCATGTATACTTAGATTTCCCTGACCTTCTTTGAACTGTTTTTATTTTATCACTTGTAAGCACTACAAAGTGCCTCATAAGCCACCCATAATCTCATGTACTAAAGAACATTGCTTTAGATAAAAATAAGTGTACAACATAGTGTTACTTAATCTTTGGGGCTTTAGAAGATTTTATCTCTTAAGCAGTGTACTCTCAAAAACCACAAAAGCATACATGCACACATTTTAGCATTTAGCATACTGCTGGGTTCTATGTTTGGGACCCTTCAAAGAACTTTTTCAAAATATTTACGAGATGGGTCAAGTGACCTTTTTATCCTTCTAAATCATTCTGGACAGGATCTCCTTTTCAGGATCCCAGGGTTTTTTCAACAGCCACAAGGCAAGTATCAAAACCATAGTGCTAATGTAATTATAATGAAGTCAGGGTATGAGAATGTGTGTGAGAGTGTGTGTGTGTGTGTGAAGAGAGAGTATTATGACACAGCCATTAATGGGGACTTTTCTTGAGAAACTTCTACCCACTCTTCGATATATACTATTACTTAAGTCTCACTGTCTGCTTCTCCTATACACGCAAGCAAATATTTTAGTCTATGTTAAAAATATTTTCTTAAATAACTCCAACTTTGGCTCTATCAACTGATGCCAAAATTCTTTTCTGTAGTATTAGTCAGGATCCAGCCTCACTTGGGTGGAGGTCTCTAAAAAGAACTCAGGCTACATGGAGGTGCTCCTCCCACTGTCTTGGGGAGGCAAAAACTTTATACTACTGTCTCTAATTCCTTTTTCTTAGGGCAACCAGTTTTCTCACAAAACACCCTCAACTGACTAGTTGATATTCACACACATTATGGATGTATGTCTGTCTTAATAAAGCCAAGTGCTCACAATTGTTATTTCTCACCTACCAGATCTTTATAGAAACATCTGGAATATCATTTCACTAAATAACTGATTTTTATACTCCAACCAGTGACACAAAGTTAGCTTTCATATGTGCCCATCTGACCTTCATATCACTGCTAATGTATGCAATTCCTAGTTCATGGAAGTGTACAGAGGGAAACCCAATGGAATAACTTAAGAGACAGTAATGAAGCAATTATACTGATATGTATGGGTAGAGAAAGAAAACCAGTAAGAGGATGAAACATGCAGAGGCTGGCAGTCCTAGGAGGCCACTAACACCTGACATCCCAAAGGTAAACAAGCAAACCCATCTTCTTGCATTTTCCATCTTCCAGCATTCTACAGGTGTCAAGACTCAAGCAGAAGCCGAAAAGCAAGAGAAATAGGATATTGGAGCCTTTGCACCCGAGACTTCCCTGCCATTGCACAAAGCAGAAGAGGTCAACGTACGGATTTGGAGAGAACATAGAAATCTTTCCTGCCACCAGATGAATAAGATTAGATAAACACAGAGAGGATTTTGGGTGATTTAGCAGCATGATCCTCATCTATTTCATTATGACTTCCTGTTGTTAGAGAGACAGACTTCCAGACATGTAGCTGCCAGCTGCCAGCAGTCACTCATATGAATGGGTTTTCTGGAATGGGGGTCAAGGCCCGAATAATTTGGGGTACTGGAAATACGGGAAGGGTTTGAAAAAATTAGACCAACACATGGTGTGCTTTCAGTCTGCCATCATTCATTGAATTCTCCTTGTTACTAGCAAACAGGTAGATAGGTAAAGCAAAACCCCTCCCCCAAGTTCGTCAGCAACTTGGCCCAATCAGCAGCTTCATTTTCAGTCTCTGGAGGCAGGACTTCCAGCGTAACTGGAACTTGGAGAGAGGCATGACAATTAGCAGGAGGTGGACAGAGAGGCGTGGCTATCCGTGGCAAGGCGGGGACTGATAGAATCAGCCCTCAGCTGTAGGAGGGTCACACACACATATCCTTCCTACTTTCACAGCTGGATTTTATTGTCTACTTGGTTAGATTTAGAGGCAACTGCAGGATTGGTGGGGCCTAGGGGACACTTCCAGAGAAGATTAACTAATGGAGAAGATCCACCGCAAGTGCAATAGCACAGTTCCATCGGCTCCTGACTTCAGAATTAAAAGGAGAAAGAAGAAAGCCAGATGAATACTAACATTCCCTTCATTTGATTTCTTTCTGCCAAGGAGTAAGCTTCTCTGACACCTGTTCCAGCTCCCAGCATGTTTTACCCAAGTGTATAGAGCCAGACAACCATGGGATGACCCCTCTGCAACTGTGAGCCTAAATAAATCTTCTCTTAAATTGATCTGGTCAACTATTTGATCACTTTGATTTAAGATGTACCCAATATATTTATGTTTTAATCCACAGCATGAGAAGAATTCCATGTATCAGAGTGTGGCTTCAGAACACCAATGCAGGGCTTACAAGATTGTAAGGAGAAATCAGCCACCAGGAGCAACCCTCTGCTTTCCAGAATATCCCAGTGTGTGTTGAGGAATGGAGAAGTTGTCTGGCCCTTAAGCACACTGGTTCATTTACACCGAGGTGGTGACACAGTACTTGAAAGTGTATCTGAGATCAGGAAACGTTCTTTTTTGTTGTTGTCTTTAAGTTGGATAAAATGACTAGACAATTCACAGAAACATACCAGTAACGGTTACAAGCCTGAAAAATAAACTTTCTCTGCCCCTGCTCCATCAAGTCCTGATCACTCAAATACAGTCATTTGAAGAATATAATTTTGTTACCTTTTCTCTTTCATGAGAGGCTATGATGGCTGCCCAACTATCTCTCTGCCTTTCTCCTGCAGCATATCATCCATCTGAAAATCTAATTATTAAATCAAATATCTAGAGAAGTCTCCCAACATGGCTCTCTCACCTCCCTCAAAGTCATTTTCTTATTCATTGCATTTGACCAGTCAAATACTCAAATCTATTATTTGTACATCACCTATGCATTGACCCCCACGCTCATAGCCTCCTTGTCAATTTGCACCCGTTTCAGCCAGTTTGCTTCCCATTAATGTTATTTATGGGGTGTCTTCTTTCTTATATTAAAATTTTATAGTGAGATAATTTGAGTGCGGCTTGCACAAAAGCAGCAAAGGGCTATCGAATTTTCTCACCTATAAAATAATTATAACTTTCCTACAAGAATGTCAACAGAGCATCCTTTTCCTCTAAAGTCCTTTTAAAGTTGGACATCAAACAAACTCTTCAAAATAGGTTGCATTAAGCAGTATTTAACTCATATTTTATTTGGGTAACCTGAGCCATCTCAGGTTTTGCAAACTGTGGGAACAGATAAGCTGAGGATAATAAAAAGCCAAATATTTCACCATTGTTGTGTGGCCTGGCAAGATGTCTTGGCTCCTACATAGCATGCTGCCAGCATCAGGTACATCTGGTTACGTGTAGAGCTGTCCCACAAGGGCTCATTTACCTCTTTCCTACTAAGTATTGCTGGTGCATTACTCAGCAGGCATTATACAACTTAATTTGGTGTGACTTTGCTATTGTCAAATTTGCCTCATCCTTGCTATTTTCCACTGGTGTCCATTGGACACCAGAACATCATGTGGACACTCATGGCTTGTGGTAGGCAGTTGTTACACTTGGTGATATCTACCAAACATTCTTTTCAGCACTCCAGATTCATTAAAACTTCTTAATTGGTCAGAACAGTGGTGGGATTGTTGTTGTTGTTGTTGTTGTTATTGTTGTTGTTGTGATAGTTTGTTGTGACAGAATGGCATTCTATAACCTCACTCATGCTGTTTTCAAACTTAAGGTCATTGTTCTGACTTAGCCTACTGAGTGCTGAGTGAAATGCCTAGAAGTGATACGGTCATAGCCTTGAACATGCTCTTGTCTTGGAATAAATTTTTTTAGCATCTCTCCACAAGGCTGTCGCCTAGCTAACATTTTACAGTTTGAGTGAAACTTGTTCTAAAATGTGATTTTTGACCCTTACCCAGATAGGTACCCTAAGGTGCTCATTACAGATGAAAAGTGGAGTAAAGGCTGTGAGCCACAGTTATGCTGGCTAAACCAGGGACTCCATCTCCTGGAAAAGAGGAGGCATTTATCTTCCCACAGAGGCCTCACCCCCTTGCCCCACCACTTAGACATGGGGCTGCATCTGTCCATAGGAGGTATCTGTTCTCGGTTTGTACAATCATGCTACAAGCAACTTAGAGACCACACACTCGTTTAGTGAAGCTTTAGAGGAGCTAAATCATAGGACAATTTACCAATTTGGATATTGTGATCAGAACCATCTTTTGCTCTATGGTTTCAAGAACTAAGTAGCAGGGCCAGCCAGGGCCAGGGTTCCAGTATCTAAGAGCACTTGTTACTCTTCCAAAGGACCTGAGTTCAAGACCCCGTACCCACACAACTGTCCATAACTCTCATCCCAAGGTCTGATGCACTAGAACCCACATGACACACAGACATACGTGCAGCTGTACAACATCCATACGCATTAAAAAATTAAAAAGTATTTAAACAAATAAGTTCTGTTTATTATGTTATAAAGATATTACAGAAACTCTAAAGGACTCCATGTGGAAGCCACCATCATCACCCACTATCCAGAAGCAGCTAGAAAACATAACAAAACATCTTCCTAGATGAATGCTGTCAGAAATGGAAGGAATATTTGTAAAATGCATAAATCGAAATACACACTTGTGGGGCATAGTGTCATGTGCCTACAATCCCAGTATTTGAGAGTCAGGGTCAGGAGGGTTACTGCAAGATTAATGCTTGCCTGGGCTATGTATGGAAACCCTATCTCAAAAAGAGAAAAACAAATATAAAACATGTATTTTTGTCTCTGTCTCTCTGTCTCTCTGAATCTCTGTCTCTCTGTCTCTCTGTCTCTGTCTCTCTCTCTCTCTCTTCCTCTCTCTCCCTCTCCCTCTCCCTCTCTATCTCCCTCCCTCCCTTTTCTCCTCCCTCCCTCCCATTTTTGAGAATTACTTTGTGCATGGGTTTATCGAAGAACCTTGTGACATATCTGGGAAGAGCAATGGACATTAAATCTGGATTCGATTCTGTCACCCATTTCTAACAGCTGTAAGGATGTGAGCAGGGCCTGTAGAATAATCATGTCTCCCCTCTAGGATCCTACAAATAGTTTAAACAGAAGTAGTCATGCATTAGGGAACATTCTTGCATGGAGATTTAAAGACCTGAGGCTTTGGATTTTTTTCCCCTCCCAGACCCAGCTGTAGCTATTTTTGCTCAAGTCTCCTATAGGTAGTTGCCAAATTAAAGGGTATAAATTCTTCTAGGAGAGAGATCTTTGGTTGTTGTAAAATAACTGAGCAGAGGCAATTACTCTTGAGAAACAACCAAGCTGGTTGAAGCCAGTATGTGTTAGATGTGCATCCATTCTTCATAACTGTTCAAATTTCTTGGGATAACTAATGACACTTTTTGAAACTCTTTAGTTTTATAGATTCAAAATAAGCTACCAGTCAATGTACAGGGAAGTCAAGAATTTCTCCTCTTGCCTCATCCAATGTTGACATATTGTGTTAGACTAACTCCAGGATGTTGACATTGGCTCAGTTCACAAAGGTTAGCCAATTATACATGCATTCCTGTATGTATGTGGGTGTGCATGTGTGTCTCGCGCAGTTTTTCACATGTATACCTTCACGTAGCTGTCACCACACCCCTACTCTAAACTATTTCATACTCATTAGATTACTCTCACTACTTATGTATACCATATCTACCCATTCCCCTAAACACCTACACCCCAGCTTGCTTTCTATTTCTATAGTTGTCCTTTTTCTTTAGCATGTAATAAAAATAGAATTGTACAGGATTTCTTTTTGTTCCTACTCAGATGATTCTATTTAAGCTCCAACTATGTGCATTCAATTATGTTGTTAAATACACATGGAGGTGCTGGAAAAATGACTCAGTGGTTAAGAACATACAGTTGTTGTGTTTGGTCTTGCTGTCTGTTGTAATGTAAGTCTTACAGAGGGCCTGAGGTTGATTCTCAGATCCCATGTCAGATAGCTCACAACCTCTTGTAACTCCTGCTCCAGTGAATACAACTCCCTATTGTGGATTCCAAAAGCACCCTCACACACATTCACATAGGCATATGCATGCATATGTAAATTAAAGTAAAAATTAAATTAATTCAATTGGAGTCATCATTCTTTGAGGATAGCAGTTGAAAGTGAAGCCATGTAACTCCAAATCCTCATGTTCACTTGGAAGAAATCATGATTCATTTTTAGGAGAGACAACTATTTGGGTTGGATATTAGACTGTTGCTGCCTTGAGAACTACTGTTCCTATAGACAATTATGTTCTGAGAGCATAAATAGGTAGAAACTAATCTTATTCTTCATCAAGTTTCTAGACTAGTTAGTTCAATACAGCCAGTACTACATTCATTAGAGGACTCTATTGAACTTTCTTCTAGTAAAAAAAAAAAAAATCTATACTTCACAAGGATAATGCTGATTACCTTATAAATATTTCATCTCTGGTTGATATCATGATGATGGGTAGGAACTATCTGTAGCAAAACAGACCACTGTGGGTCTCTTAAGGGAAAATGCACTGTACAATAAAAATGAACACGGAATTTCTCAGTCCCTTCTTTTATGACGTTCACTTCATCTTCTGAATCATCATTTGGTGTTCCCCGAGGACACTGATTTTCATGAAAAAGTGGCTGGCTGTTTCATAAATGTCAAATGTATGTGAATATCAGATCCAGAGGGGAGGTGAATCCATTTACAATGCTGGCCCTGCATTCTAGAGAGCCCAGAGATCTAGGCAACAGCCAGCACTTAGCAACCGGTCAGACTAGACCAAGTAGCAAGCTTCAGGTTTTTGGGAGAGATCCTATCTCAAGGTTGTAAGATGAAAACCAAGAGGAAGACATCTAATGTCCTGCTCTTCCTTTACATGTGTGTACCTCCCTACACACACACATACACACACACACACAGAGAGAGAGAGAGAGAGAGAGAGAGAGAGAGAGAGAGAGAGAGAGAGAGAGAGAGAAATGGCTTCTTTTAGGAGAATAAGTGAAATGAATGATGTGGGACGAATTAACTTGTTGGGAGCATGCAAGTATAACCAGCAAGCAGAACTGGGGCAGTCACAAAATGTATTCACCTATGACCATACATGCGTAGATACATATATATGTATTAACCTATACTTAGCCTGAGACAGGAGGATTGTCATGAGCATAGGAATAGCCAGGGCAATGGAATGAAACCCTGTCTCAAACACCACAAGTACTTAGCACTGGAGGTGTTTTCAAATGATGGCACTGCTCTGTCAATGTTGGGATGTGCTTGAATCAGGCTTACAGTCTTCCCTGAGACCGATTATCTAAATGGAAGTGGTCACTGGGTGAGATTTTCAGGGTGTCACTTAAGTAACATTAAAGTATGAACAGATGCCAAAATGGAGGAAAGGTTAAAAAAAAAATGTAGGAAGAACCTGAGGCACAAAATCAAAGTTGCTCCTTCATGAAACATCACTGAACGAAAAGACAGAAACTAAAAGGGCAATTAATTTTAAAATTGGGAAAAATTGATTGCCATTTAGACTATGCAGAGTGACATTTTCTCAGCATATGAAGCCGTTAAATACCGAAAACTTGGCGCCTTCGTTTTGCTCTCTCTGTATTCGTTGAATAAATCCCTTGCTGCTCAGTTCACGCCACGGTCCAATTGGGTCTGTGTTCGTTTCTCTCTTGACAGGATTCCAGTGCATTCTCCTTTTTATGCCTTCCACCTGACCCAGGGTGGAGGCTCAAAAGTTGCTGAGTCTGAATCGCTTATCTCAGATGAGGGGATAATGGAGAAAGCCACAATCCTGAAAGTAGAAGGAGGCTTGAGGTGGGAGAGAAAGCCTGAGCGGGGAGGAAAGGACCATCGGACTTTGAGTTAAGGAGAGAGAGGCAGACCTGTAAGTAATGAGGAGAGACACGAAGCCAAGGAAATCCCTTCAGATGAACTAGATTCTGTGCAGTCGGCGGCTGGTGTGCCGAAAGGCACCGTGAGAATAGGGAGGAGAATATAAAGCACGGGAAGGGAGCTTGAGGAAACCAGCGCAGGAGCATCATAAAAATAATATCCGAGGCCGGGCTAGAATGCCAACCTCCATACACAAAGCTCAGACGGACTCAGACTCCCTGAGCAGACCAGACCCACCTAGGAAACATTACAAATTGAGTTTACGGATCTGAGCCCAGAAATTCTGTTTTACGAGACCTGGAGTGAGACCTTGGCTTTGACGTTATTTAAAGTCCCAAGTGTTGCTAATGGGCAGCCAGAGATGAGAACCACTGCCTGCATAGAACTTTACTATTTAAAGGGAACATACTTTGTTCAGTTACTGGCTCTGCCTCCCCTCCAAAGACAGCAAAAATGTTGGCATGACAGGAAATGGGGTGCCAGGAAAGACGGCGAATGGTAGTAATTGTGTGACCTACTGTTCACTGAGCAATAGCTCAGCCTTGGCTGGTATAGAAGAGCTCGTCAGTTTGGAGGTTTCTCCTCAAAGGCTCACAAACTTTTGCGAAGTTCATTGAACTTAAACGCTCCTTCTCAATGGGTTGGAGCCTTTCTACCAACTTCAGTGAAGCCTTTTACCATATGCAAATTCAAACGAAAAACTTCAGTGTGAAATGGTCTCCTTCCGGCAGAACACTGGCACCACAGGAGCAGTGAGCAGAACCTTGATTTATTGAAGTGTTTACTATCACTGTCACAAATAAGACCAAGTAAGACCACTTCACATAGACCTGCTCTATGAAACTCTAATCACATCACTAATGAGGGAAAATAGAACTGCGTGTATCTGGTAATTTGATTAAAAGAGATTGATTGAATGTAGTGTTATGAATAAAAGTGTTCCTTTTGGGCATAGAAGAAACACGAGAGAGAACACCACACTCTCTTAGTTCTGATAGAATGCCATTGTTACTTAATTCACACGGAAGATACAAACTTTCAGCCTGCCCTTGGACATTTTTATGCCTCTTTCATTTTGCTTCCACTACATACTTAACAAGAACCAAAGGCCGGGAGTGGGAGGTGGGGGGAGGGAGGAGGATGGATGCCTTCCAATGATGGGTATTCAATTAAAACTAACACAAAGCAAGCTTCTTTCAGGCAGATGGAATGGCAAGCCTGAATTTGTTTTAGCTTCTTATTAGGTGTCAGAGAGTTAAATGTATCCTTTCATCTAATCCTTCTGACATCACCACAAGATAATGGGCACTATTATTATTATTACTCCTTTTTTCACAGAAGAAGAAATTGACTGTCAGAGAAAAAGAGTTCCCTGTGAGCTCACAGCCTATAAATGGAAGATGAACACTGACCCGGAAACTTTCAACACACCTCAGTCAGTACTTAACCATACTGGGACATCACACATCAGAAAATGAGGGCAAAAATGTGACCACAGATTGCTTTTGAGCTTGCCCTAGGCATTCCCCTCCCCCAACACATTTTTTTGGTATTCTCATAAAATTCTTAAAATACAAATTTTGCCCAATTAATAAAGGTTTTATTATGTTTATTTTTACACAGCAAGAGGGTGCTGATGCTGTGTGGAATTTTGTTATTGGCCTGTTCTGGTTTGGGGGTTTTTGTTTTCTTGTAAGGACAGTGTGTGTCTCATGCCACTTGTACAATGAGATCCTTACAGGAATTGGGAGACAAAAGGTTGGAGAGCCAATTTCTAACCACATATTGGAGGACAAAGTCTACATAAAACCACACAAAAGCTGTTAGTGTTTAAATTTATGTTACTCTATTGCCATCTTCTGGTTTTATTCTAAAATGCATTTACCATTGTCAATCAGGCTGTGGACATAGGTAAGAAACTCATTTACAGCAGTGATGATCCCTAGAATGTGTACTCTGGAGGGGACACACATAGGGTGGCTTACAATGCAATCGATTCCCGTTCGTTTAGTTGTTCATTAAGATTTTCGTTTTCCTTGAAATGAATTCTCACCTCGTTTTTTTTAAAGACTGGCTCAAGCAACACTCGCTTGCCTCAGCTTCCCCAGGAGCTGGAATTAAAACAGTACATACACCACTGTACTCAGGCTTGTTAGCAGATTTATCAGCGCAACAAATATTGATGAATCTGGATGGGGCTGATGGCCAGCAGTAGCCAAAAGTGTAGATCCATTCAATCAGGAGCGCTGGAGCCCTAAGGAAGCTAAGACAGAGCTAGAGTCACTCAAATGTCCCACCAGCAGATGGCAGCCAGTTTTCACTGCATTCATTCTATGTGTTTTGAATTAGGGTTCTTTGACCAGCACCATAAAGTAACTAAGACAGGCAAACAGTAGCTAGCTCCTGCCTGACCCTGCTATAGTTTGAACTTAATGTACACCATAATTTAAGCTTCGTAGTCAGATGGACAGGCACAGGCTGAAGAACATCGCTCATTGTCACACGGAATCTCTCTTGTAAAACTGTATCTGGTGTTAATCCCACTGGATGAGAAGAAAAGCACTATCTCAATGTTTGCATCAAATTTAAAGCAAGCTTTAATTAATTAAACATTGAGCAGGATGATGGACCCTGGCCAGATCCATTCCTGCTTTTCCAGAAAATGGCGATGAGTCACGTTTTGCAGAGGCTTCACAAAGTCAACCCTGTAAAGCCACAGTATTTCCCAACAAGTCCATTCTGGGGGAAGCTCATATCCGAAGGTACTTCCTGCCTATATAACTCCCACCTACATTCAATCAGGGGCAAACATACACTCCTGATAGATTTAAACGTACATCCTGATGTATTTCCTGTCTAAGTCCCACCACCACCAGCCCCTGCCACACACAAACACACATACTTACTCACTTGTGGTCAAGCACATATGGTGCATTTGGGGGTCAAACAAACTAGTTTAGGGAAGTGACAACTGCTTCCAGCATTTCTGCAAGTATCTGTCCTTAGGCAAGGGGCTTACTAGTTAGAGGCATTTCTGTTTCACGGGATCTCTTAGGCACAGCAATTAAAACTTAAAATGTAACTTTGGCTCCCACACTGGTATGGCTCAATAAATGTAAGTATACCTGTGCAATGAGATAAATCTGAAATAAGATGGCCTTTCCCTTCTATTTTAATGACTTGGAACTAGCATATCTGTAAGAAGAAAGCCAACTGATGACCCAACAAAAGCTAGTTTTAACCTGCTTTGTTTATACCTGTCTAGTGAATTTCTTTGTAGCTACTCACAAATAGCCAGATATGACCGTATTCTCATAATGATCTAGCAGTAGACTATAACAAACAATGGAGACCTGCATTGGGTAACACTGAGTAGATTGGGTACCAGCGGGCTGGCTGGGCATAAATGCTGAGCTATTTGGTAGGAAGGGGCTTCTCTTCACCTACTGCTACCATACCTAGCAAGGTGGTCCACATTCATGTGTAAAATTATACTCATAGCAATAGAATATTTCAAGCATACAAAACTTACAGAATGATGTGAGGACCCCCTGAGTTCTGATCAAATGCTTGTGAAATATGAGGTCACAGGCAGAAACCAAGTCTCTTCTACTAACTCTCCCGAATCTTATTCCTGCTTTCTCACTAAGAGGCGACCAGCATTATGAACTGACTTCCATTATTTCCATGTGTATTTTGTACTTCTGTAGTAAATGTAAATGTTCATAAACTAAATGTACCATTTCTTAAACTTTGCATAAAGAGATCTGTAGTTTTGTGACAGTGCACATGTATGATGATGATGATGATGATGTGTGTGTAGTAATAAGTTTACATTTGCTGTCCTCCTCAATTGGCCACCACATGTTTTTGAACCAGGGTCTCTTCCTGAACCTGGAACCCTCACTAACTTATTTCCTTTGGCTGAACAACAAGCTCCTGGGGAAATCTTTCTATCTTTGCCGCTATGGTGCTGGGATTACAGGTGTATGCTTCCATGCCTGGGGGTCGTGTTTTAATTGTTATTTTATGGTTTTTGTTTGTTTCGAGACAGGGTTTCTCTGTGTAGCCCTGGCTGTCCTGGAACTCACTCTGTAGACCAGGCTGGCCTCGAACTCAGAAATCTGCCTGCCTCTGCCTCCCAAGTGCTGGGATTAAAGGCGTGCACCATCACTGCCCGGCTTTAATTTTTTATTGGAAATTTTTTTATACAATATATTCTGATCAGTTTCCCCTCCCCCATCTCCTTTCAAGTCCCCCCCCAATTCAATTAATATATTCTCTGTCTTTAGAAAAGCAACAGGCAAATTAAAAAAAAAAACAAATTTTTAAGAAAAGGCACTCACATTAAATAAATAATTAAAATAAGAAACCATAATTTATAAGCAAAAGACCAGTAAGATAAAAATGCCTGAATGAACCAACATGAAACAAAAAAAAAAAAAAACTTTTTTTTTGATGAGTTCTGGGGACAGAAGCTGAATCCTTCCACAGTCAATGCCAAATGCACTATTGAATAAGACATCTCCTTAGTCTTCTTATTTGAGACAGGGAGGTCTCTCTATGTAGCCCTGGCTGACCTTGAACTCACAAACATACATTTGTCTCTGCCTCCCTCAGCTGAACTTAAAGGCATATGCCAGGACCTCCTCTAGCTAGCCCTCCTGTTTTTAATGTGTCCATTTTCTTTTTGTTCACAACGTTGGAGAGCAATGACAAGATGACCATCTTATCTCATCCATCCCTGTGTGTTTATGTCTGAAGCTACAATCCAGAGGAGGCCAGACCATTGTTATGAGTCTGCAGATTATTATCTTGGCACTCAGAGCCTGAACTGTCAGGTTGCCCTGTCAGGATTGTGCTGGCTGCCAGACCTCTACCCTGATGGCCTTTTCACTTAGTATCTTCCTAAGGTCCTGAGTTCAATTTCCAGCAATGACATGGTAGTTCACAACCATCAATAATAAGATCTGACTCCCTCTTCTGGAGTGTCTGAAGATAGCTACAATGTACTTACATATGATAAATAAAGAAATTAAAAAAAAAAAAGAAAGAAATGTTTAAAAAAAAAAGTTTCTTTCAAACCTTTTGTCTCAGCCACCAATACCTGAGACAGTGTCTCTCTGGAAACTTACAGACCAACTGGCCACCGAATTAGGTAGGTAATACCCACTCTCCTTCCCAGCCTCTAATTCCAGTTCCTTGGTCTCATCCCCAACTCATTGGTAGACTGGGACTCTGTGCTCCACCTCTCCTGGTGGGATGCCCAGATACCACCAGTACACTAGATCAGAGAAGGTAGGACAAAGTCCGGAATGTGGGGTCCACAGTCTGCCTCGTCTTTATGTTCAACCTGGGAAAGTGAAGTGGAGTAGGATTCACAGAAGTCTGGCCCAGCTAAAAATATGTCAGAATCGTTACAGCTCTTAGAAGAGGAATAAAGAGGTTTGGGCAACTGGCTTGGGGCAGGTAGCTTGGAGGGCCCAGGGCCCCGTGTGGTGGCGGTGATGACGATGGTGGTGGTGATGGTGGGGCACTCTGATGTGAGCCTTTGTGAACATGGGAGCCTGGCCAGGCAGATGGGCCCAAAAGTTCTTCAAGGGGAGCGAGTCTCGTGCCAAATGTTACAGCTCAGTAAAAAAAAAGCCAGTCTCATACAATCCTTGGCAAAATAACTTGTGTGCTTTATTCCATGTGGACAGAGACTATATGAATGTCAGGGAGTGGGATGGGATTTGGGGGTTAAATGCACCCCATTGGCTGAGGCGAAGATGCTAATGATGCCCTATGTGCATGGGGAGGAATTCCAGGAGCTGCGCTACATGACTAACTACCTGTGACCACCTGGTTGGGGGTCTCCTGGCATGTGTTCTGAAGCATGGAGACAGGACGGGAGCTAGCCCCACTCCTACCAGTCCCAGTCTGAGATTTCTGGGGTTTGAGGATGCTCCACCTCACCAGTTCTATGACAATTCATCTGGCTGCTCCGTCCAGGTGCCCCACAGTAGACCACCCAGAGAAGCCTGTCTTCCCTTTTTTCCTCCATTCCCTGGGAACTCCATAGGCCCTCCTGGCAGACCCAGCTTTCCTCCTTGCTGTGGACCCTCTCTGTCCTTTTTACTTGCCTATCCAAATTTCTAGGTGTCAACTCCCAATACCTAGAAGCATATTCTACCAGAACCACTACACACACACACACACACACACACACACACACACACACACACACACAACCTTACCCACCCGCTTCCCATGGCCATACTTGGCACTCCCTATCAGACAACCCACAGCCACCACCTCGCTATGAGTCAGAGAGGTCAACTGAAGCCAAGAAACAAGAAAAACTACCTAACCAGATATTAATAACCAGAATTATAATCACCCCCAAACCAGATGCTTACACACAAGTATAAAAACACAATCAATAACAGCCAGAACAATATGTCTTCACTAGGATCCAGCAACCCCACTACAGTGAGCCCTGAGAAACAGATTTCAGTGAGCACAAGATAAGGACTTCATAATAGGCATTTTAAAGTATATGAATAAAAATCTGTTAATGAAAACACAAACAAGGGGCTGGCGAGATGGCTCAATGGGTAAGAGCACTGACTGCTCTTCCAAAGGTCCTGAGTTCAAATCCCAGCAACCACATGGTGGCTCACAACCATCCGTGATGAGATCTGACGCCCTCTTCTGGTGTGTTTGAAGACAGACAGCTCCAGTGTATTACACCCAAGCGAGAGAGCGGGGCAAGAGCAAGCAGAGGTCCTGAGTTCAATTCCCAGCAGCCACATGATGGCTCACGGCCATCTGTACAGCTACAGTGTACTCATACACATACAATAAATAAATAAATCTTTAAAAAGAAAAGAAAAGAAAACACAAACAATGAAACCAAAATAAAGGAATATAGTTCAAAATATGAAAGCAGAAAGGGAATCACTAAAGAAAACACAGAACTCTGGAAATGAAAACATTAGGAGCTCACCCAGGAACTGCAGAGGCAAACTTCACCAGTAGAAGACAGGTGATGGGAGAGGGGATCTCAGGCACACTAGACAAGACAGAAGAAATGGAAACCAAACTGCTACCAAAGAAAACTGTTAAGTTGAAAAACTTAACACCAGGCCAGAACATCCAGGTAGTTTGGGATCCTATAAAGACCAAATCTAGGAATAACAGAATAGAAGAACAAGAAGAAATGAAGAAATCAAGGTCAAAAGCACAGAAAATATTTTCTGTTTTGTTTTGGGATGTTTGTGTGTGTGTGTGTGTGTGTGTGTGTGTGTGTATGTGTGTGTGTGTATGTGTGTATGTTATTTCATATGAAGCTTAAAATTGTTCTTTCAAGATCTATGAAGAGTTTTGTTGGAATTTTGATGGTGATTGCACTGAATCTGTAGATTGCTTTTGGTAGGATAGCTATTTTTTACTATATTAATCCTATCAATCTGTAATAGGAATTATAAATGTTGATAGCCTATATAAAAGACACACAATCCAGGTATTTTTTTTACAAGCCCTAAGCCTAGATTGGGCGGGTTTTGGAGCTATTTTAACTTAAATCCCAGCCATATGTTCCTTGTTACTGGCTGTTTCTTCTGGCCACATGCTCATGATCCATCTCCTCTTTCGGTGGTTTCCACCTCTCTCCATGTCTTCTCTTTTTTTTTTCCCTTTGGTCCCTCCTGAGACCCCTCACTTGATCCTCAAGTCCCCATCTTTCTCCCTCTACTGAACAATCACAGGCTCTAGCCTTTTATTGACCAGTTAAATTGGGGAGCAAGGTTTATATAGCATCACTTGGTTTACATGAGGATCTGTTTGTGTGGGTGCGGGGGTGGGGAGGCAATTAGATCTTGGGAGCCAATATCTAGCATTTAAATATAAGCAGCGCAGACCAACTGCCTATACCAATCCCTGAGCATGGGAGATCTTTCCGTCTTTCCATCTTCTGATATCTTCTTCATTTCTTTCTTCAATATCTTAAAATTTTTATCATATAAATCTTTCATGGCTTGATTAGAGTCATGCCAAGATATTTTATAATATTTGGTAAAAATGTTTATCAGCTAAAGGGATTTTTCTGGTGGAATTTTTAGAGTCATTTATATATAGTAGTCATGTGTGTGTGTGTGTGTGTGTGTGTGTGTGTGTGTGTGTGTGTGATCTGCAAATAAAGATACTTTGACTTCTTCCTTTCCAATTTAGTGATTGATAAGGAAGGACTCATGCCATCATCCCTGAGCTGGTAGTCATAGATCTTATAAGAAAGCAGGATGAATAGATAACAGAGAGACTTCATCCAACAACTGGATGGGAGCAGTTGCAGAATCCCACAGCCGAACATGAGGCAGAGTTTGGGAAGTCCGGTGGAGAGGGGGAAAGGTGGGGATCAGAAAATCAGAGAGATTAAGGACACCACAAGAACATGGCCCACAGAATAAACTGACAGGAACTCACACAGTAGGGGGTGATTTAGATCCTCTGCATATATGGTATGGCTGAGTAGCTCAGGTAACCCTGTGGAAGAGAGGAGCAAAGACTGAATGAGCCAGGGGTGGTTGAGGACACTAAGGAAACAAGGGCTTCTAAACACAGCAAGACCTCTGCACTTACAAACTCAAGGAAACTGGCAGCATGCCCAGGCCCTGAACAGGTCTAGGCCTAATAGTATGTATGTGTGTGGTGATGGTGGTGGTGGTGGTGGTGGTGGTGGTGGTGGTGGTGGTGGTGGGATGTCTCTTGCTCTTTTGCCTGCTTGTAGGACTTCTTGTCCTACTCAGTTGCCTCATCCAGCCTTGATGTGATGGTATGTGCCTGGTCTTATAGTAGAGTCTTACAATCTTATAGTAGCTTATTATGCCATGTTTGGTTGTTGTCCTGGGAGGCCTACACTTTTCTTAGTGGAGATGGGGGGGAGTGGACCTAGGAGAGAGGGGAGGGGAAGAAGAGAGACTGGAGAGGAGATGAAGGAGAAACTGAAGTCAGAATTTAATATGCAAGAGAATAATAAGAAATAAAACCGAAAATAAAGACAGAAAGAAAACAGGATGAGCAAGCCATGAGAGTACACAGTACCTATCTTTGCCTTCTGCATCAGCTCCTGCCTCCAGGTTCCTTCCCTACTTTAGTTTTTGTCCTGACTTCCTTCAATGATAAACAGTAATCTGGAAGCATAAACAAAATAAACCCTTTCTCCTCCAACTTGCTTTTGGTCTTGGTGTTTTATGACAGCAGTAGTAATCCTAAGACACTACTGTTCTAAAAGAAGATGGCAGTAACTGTCTTAATGTTTATACTCTACTATAGATCAGTGTCTGGCTCAGTCATTGTCAGAGAAGCTTCCTCCTGCAGTAGATTGCAACAAATGCAGAAACCACAGCTGGACCGTGTGCAGAGAGTGAAAGATCTGGAAACACTGAGCCCCTAAATGGAATCAAAGCCCTCCTCTTAGAGCTCGAGAAACCCTGTGGAGGAAAGACTGAATGAGCCAGACGGGGTGGAGAACACCAAGGAAACAAGGGCTTATAAACACAGCAAGACCTCTGCACTGATAAACTCAAGGAAACTGGCAGCACGCCCAGGTCCTGCACAGGTCTAGGGCAGGTGTGTTCCCAGTGCTGGGAGTGGAAGTGGATGCAAGTCGCTGTCCTTAACCTAGAAGCTATTTCCATTAGATAATTGCTCACAAATGAAAAAGTAGTTTTCACTCACAGAGTCTCACTGGGTGTAGAAAACACTCTGAAGGCCAAGCCCCATGGCCAACACAAAACGAACTCACTGGCGTTTGGGGATGTTCCTGGTCTCATAAAGCTTTGTCAGGCCTTTTGCCTTTTCTGTGTATTAAATTTATAGGTTCTTTGTGTTAAATATTGTGTCAATTAGTGTTCCTTTTTATATTTGAATATTTATTTTTATTTTATGTGTATGAGGATTTTCCATGCATAAATTCTGGGTACCACATGTGTGCGGTGCCCATGGAGACCAGAAGAGAGCACCAAATTTCCTGGGACCAGAGTTACAGGTGGCTTTGAGCCTACACATGGACTAAAAACTGAATCCCGGTCCTTTGCAAGACCTTAACCACTGCTCTTAACCCCTGAACCATCATCATTCCAGTCCTCACTAGGGCTGACTCAGCAAAATCGCATGGTAGAAAACCAATCAGGGATAAGTGAGTTTGGGGTCCCATGGATTCAGTCCTCACTATCAGTTCATGTGTGTAAACTTCAGCAGCTTTCTTCCTATCCCCGTTGAGGCTGTTTGCTTGTGCCAGGCTAGGTCCTCTGCCCAGCTATGTCCCATGGCAACTGTCTTCAGGGGCAGAAATGGTTGCAAGGCTCTGCGGTACCACCCATACCCTACCAAATGAAATTTAGCCTCCTTTAATATTTTTTGCCCACATCTCTTCAGGAGCTCTCAAAATAAAACTTTGATTTCCAAAGATTCAATACTTTTTTTTTTTTTTTTATTAAAAGAAAGCAAAGGCCTTTCATTGTCTTGTGCACCTAATTGATGGCTATATTGGTCTATATTTGATATGAAATGAAATGCTGCTAGCACTTCTTCAATACTTACTTTGTTTTATTTTGTCAGAGACTTTTTTTTTCTTTTTGAGACAGGGTCTCTCTCTACAGTTCTGAGCTGTCCTGGAACTCACTATGTAGACTAGGCTGCCCTCCAACTCATAGAGATTTACTTGTCTCTGTCTTCTGAGTGCTGGGATTAAAGGTGTGCCAACCCCACCTAGATAAAGATTTCCAAAGACATTAAGAAAAGTTTTGAACTCTATTAAACTTTCTTGCAATCTTACAAATCAAGAGCTGGTGGAATCCTTGAAATGGCTCGGTGGATGTGGCGCTTGCCAACCAGAGATCATGAGTGGGACAGACTGAGGCCTTCTGCACCTATGTGGCAGCTGTGCAGCTGGGTCTTCATGTGGGACTCCTAAAGTGGAAGAGAGGCTGTCTCTGATTACACTGCCTGCCTTTGGATCCCTTGCCCCTGACTGGGCTGCCTTGGCTAGCCTCAGTGAAAGAGGATGCACCTATTCTTGTTGCAGCTTGATAAGCCAGGGCTGGTTGATGCCCATTGGAGGCCTCCCCTTTTCTAGGGAGAAAGGGAGGAAAGGTGGTGGGGGAGGGAAGGTGAGAGGGAGGGACTGAGAGGAGAAGAGGGAGAGGAAGCTGTGATCAGGATGTAAAATGAATAAGTAACTTAGTCAATAAAAAAACAATTTTTTTTCATAATAATAAAAATAAGTGTGGAATGATACCCACGATTGCCTTCTGACCTGGATATGCATGTGAACGCATGTGCATGCACACAACATAAATACAACAACCTTACAAATGCACACAGACACACAGACAGACAGACAGACAGACAGACAGATAGATGACTGATAGATGAGAGATGAAGAGGCCACCTCCTGTAGCCAGGCAGGACCCCCAGAGGAGCGATAGGGACATCAACCCACCCACAAAACTTTTGACTCAAAATGTGTCCTGTCTACAAGAAATGCAGGGATGGGGGACGGAGCAGAAATTGTCAACCAATAACAGGTTCAACTTGAGACCTATCCCATGGGCAAGTACCAGTCCCTGACAGTATTAATGATACCCTATTATGGTGGCAGACAGGAGTCTAGCATGGCTGTCCTCTAAGAGGCTCCACCAGCAGCTGATTCATACAGATGCAGACACTCACAGCCAAATAGTGGATGGGACTTGGGGACTCTAATGGAAGAGGAAAGGAAAAGATTGTGGGTCCCAAAGGGAATAAGAACTCCACAGGAAGACCAACAGATTCAACTAACCTGGACCCTTGGAGCTCTCAGTGACTGAACCACCAACCAAAAAACATACATGTGCTGGACCTAGGCCTCCCTGAATATATGTAGCAGATGAGCAGCTTGGTCTTCATGTGGGTTCCAAACAACTGGAGCAGGGGCTTTCCCAAAAGCTGTTGCCTAGTACATAAGATATGTTCTTCTAGCTGGGCTGCCTTGTCTGGCCTCAGTGGGAGAGAATGTGCCTAGCTTTGCAAAGACTTCATGTGCTAGGGTTGAGGGATATACAGGGGGCCCCACACTCTAAGAGGAGAGTGGTAAGGGGTTCAGGGAGAATTGTGGGAGGGGGTGAAAAGAAGGGGCAGTGAGTGGGATGTAAAGTGAATAAAACACACACACACAAGATAGATGATAGATAGATAGATAGATAGATAGATAGATAGATAGATAGATAGATAGATAGATAGATACTATTTATTGGTGTGATAAAACATCCTGACCAAGAGCAACTTATGGAAGAGTTTATTTTGGCATACAACTTTTGAGGGAGGGATAAGAATCTATCTTGGCAAGCCGGGCAGTGGTGGCGCACACCTTTAATCCCAACACTTGGGAGGCAGAGGCAGGCAGATTTCTGAGTTTGAGGCCAGCCTGGTCTACAGAGTGAGTTCCAGGACAGCCAGAGCTACACAGAGAAACCCTGGAACGAGGCCAAGGTCATAAACTTTCAAAGCCTATTTCCACTGATGTGCTCCCTCCAGCAAGGCAACGCCTTCTAAAGAGTCTACAAGCTCCTCAGACATCACCAAGTAGAGACCGCGTTTTCAAAAAAAAATGAGTCAGAGGATGGGGAAGTGTTCTCATTCAAACCATGTCTGACAAGTAACAGAAAGACAGAATAAAGTAAATATGTCCTCCTTCACCATGTTCTTAGCATTGCAATTAAGTTTTTGGCTAATATAGAAACATTAGAAAATGATTTACGGATTAAGGAGGAAGAAGGAAAACTACCCTTTGCTCACAGGTGACAGTTATCTATCTGGAAATCTAAATGAATAAGCCACAGAGTTGTCATAGTGGCATATGCCTACAGTCCCAGTTACCCTGGAGGCTGAGGTGGGAAGATCTCCTGACCTTAGAGGTCCAGGGCTTTGACGACACAGCAAGATTTTAACTCAAAGAAACAAACGAATGGCACTTCTGAAACTAATAAACTAGACAAGCAAGCCTCCAGGATAAAAAAATATCATTTAAAAGTGAGTCACTTCCCAGTAATTAGCAGGTGCCACCCAAAACACTCTACCATTTACATCAGCACCCCCTCTCAAGAAGAAATACGTTAGTATAAGTGCAACATGACACATAGAATCTCTATCTTAAGAAGCCTACAAGACCAGTTTTGTTTGTTTGTCTTTTTAGTCAAAAGGTTTTGGAAACGGAGCTCTGTTTTCTATTCACGGGCAGGAACATTCAAGACTGAATGTCAGTCAGTTCTTCCCTGGGACTCCAGCTGGACTGCACAGGCCCGAGCTTGCTTGGAGCCTGGCGGTGCTGCACTGGTCCAGAGGAGATGGCTACTGTTTTAGACCCAGTGTGTTTTAGATGGCCTCAGATGTACCTCGACTGCTGAGCTGCCAGATTTTTCTTTTCTCTTTTGTAATGACTGTAAATGTCTGATGCCATTTTTGAGAAATACACTCAGAGTCGACACAAGGAAGTGTTTGTCATCCACCGAATTTTTTGCCCACCTGACTCTACTCATCCCGCAGAACAAGGGATTCTCGCAGCAAACCAGTCCATGGCAGGTGTGGTTCTCTTTTTTTGTTTGTTTTGGTTTTTCGAGACAGGGTTTCTCTGTATAGCCCTGGCTGTCCTGGAACTCACTCTGTAGGTCAGGATGGCCTCGAACTCAGAAATCTGCCTGCCTCTGCCTCCTGAGTGCTGAGATTAAAGGCATGCACCACCACTGCCCAGACACCAAGGCAACTCTTATATGGACAACATTTAATTAGGGCTGGCTTACAGGTTCAGAGGTTCAGTCCATTGTCATCTGGGTGTGAGCATGGCAGCATCCAGGCAGGCATGGTGCAGGAGGAGCTGAGAGTTCTACATCTTCATCTGAAGGCTTCCAGAAGACTGGCTCCCATTTGGTTAGGAGGAGGGTCTTCATGCCCATGCCCACAGTGGCACACTTCCTCCAACAAGGTCACACCTACTCCAACAAGGCTACACCTCCAAATAGTGCCACTTCCTGGGCCAAGCTTATTCAAATCACCACATGTCCCACTATCATCATTTCTAGTGGGTTGCTTGGGTAGTCTGTACTTCCCACCCTGAAACACTGCGCTCTATGGGTTTGAAGGACCAGAATAGAAGATTGACTCTACCACGAAACACAGCAAAAGTCCCTTTCAACTTCAATCCCCAGGCTACCTTACATATTAAGAACAACAGGCAAAAGGTAATTGACCTTATTTTTGGGAGGAAGCAAGGTGCTATTACATAAGTAGGCAGGAATATATGTGTTACCCAATGATCATTTTGAGCATGTCTTGGTATTTCCTTATCTAATGTGATGATAAAGATAAGGAGGATTTTCTGATAAAAAGAATATTTTTCTTTTTTTTTTTAAAGATTTATTTTGTTTATTTCATGTGTATGAGTACACTGTAGCTGTACAGATGGCCGTGAGCCATCATTGTGTGTGGCTGCTGGGAATTGAACTCAGGACTTCTGCCGGCCCCACTCGCTCCAGCCCCACTCGATCCAGCCCACTTGCTCCGGCATAATACACTGTAGCTGTCTTCAGACGCACCAGAAGAGGGCGTCAGATCTCATTACGGGTGGTTGTGAACCACCATGTGGTTGCTGGGATCCGAACTCAGGACCTTCGGAAGAGCAGTCAGTGCTCTTACCTGCTGAGCCATCTCGTCAGCCCCAGAAGAATATTTTTCAATAGGACAACTTGATGCATCTTTTTTTATTACTTGAAACATGGCATTAATTAAAACAGGGAAAAAGCTAGAAGCACCATGGTGGCTCATGCCTGTAAACCTCAACTCTCAAGAGATAGAGGCAGGAGGATTGCTATGAGTTCAAACCAACCTGAAATTCAAACTGAGAACCCTGTCTCACAATGAAGGGAGGAGGTACTGGGAGTACAGGAGATGCTACTGAATTGGAGTACGCATTCATTCTGAGGGAAAACAGCCTGTGGGTCTTCAGTGTGGTTGTTCCCTCGGAAAGGGTAAGGGTACTGTAACTGGATCCCATCCAATGTCTGAGTTATGGAACAGCCCTTCTTCAGAAACAGTGTTCCTTAGGTGACCTAACAATTATAATTTGGCTTCCTATAACAGCTTCCTAAAAATGAAATGTGCAGAGAATACTAGCTGAATTACTTTACTTTTGAGTCTATTGTATTTCTCTTTGTGAATTAGCATGAAGGTCACATTCTCAGCTGAGCCATTTCTACAAAGTTTGATTAATATGTATCTCCCACTGCCAAATAGATACCCTTTCAGAACTCATAAAATGGGATTGGAGAGTCTTAAAGGTAGAGGGTCAGTTTGTGTATGATGGGAAATTTATTAGTGTCTTTTGAGTCTTATCCAGAAAGCCAACCCTTCCCCTCCCCCATCCACATTCCCCTCCCCCAGCAGTTTTTATGCATATATTGTATTTTGTATTGTTTACTGAGTTCACATCTTGTAAATTGGACTTACCAGTGGTTAATAATACAATAACTGAACCACATTCATAAAAATTACCTCATACTTTATTTTTAATCTAAAATAATTCCATATTAAGTTAAATAAGTATTTGTTGAAGAATTTCTATATCTTTACCATCTTAGGTATTAGCAATCCACTGAAAAAGTGCACATTATATATCTAGTAGCAGGATTTCTGGTTTGTGAAATGTTATTGATTGAGAAGATATACACACAAAGCAGGAAGAGGTGAAATGTCAGGTGCAGTGAATAGGCATCCACTGAAGAGCTCTGTTTGAGTATTTATAGGTAGTACTGTTGAGCACTTACTACATGCAAGACAAATGTGTATCGGACAAAACAAGTGGTTGTTGCAGATGTACAAAGTCTATTGGAAGAAAATGTTTTTTAAAGTGTCAGTAGAACCTATGCCAAATGAATTCATTCACACAGATATTGTATTTACTCCTCGCGAACCTAAATTCTCTGTGGTATTCTAAATGCCACATGCTAAGCAAATGTGGTAGGCTGAAAACACATGTGGATCTCTAAAACCTGTAAGTCTGTTAATTTCTGTGGTAAGACACTAGTTGATAGACATTTTATTGAGGATTACAGAATGAGCAGATTATCATGCATACCTCCTAAGTTAGGCCCTATGTAATCAATCATAACAGCCCTTCAGAGAAGCCAGAGGGAAGATCAGCCAGGAAGTGATTGTGAAGACAGAAGTGAAAGTTAGAATGGTGTCTTCCCTCAATGACCCAGGAAGAGCACAGTGCGGAAAGACCTTCAGTTTAGCACAGAGAAATTGATTCCATCCTTCTGACCTCTGGAAGTCAGGGAAAAATTCAAGTCATTTAAACACCAAATTCAGCATACTTTGTTATAGCCAACAGCAGGAAACTAATATAAGTGGGCAGGATCTTTGGACAGATCTTGAGTGCTTTACAAAATATGATATGAGAACTTTCCACAAGAGATTACAGTGCCCATTCACTAATGAATAAAAACTTTTAGCAGATCAATAAAAGATGAGGACTTTAAAATTTTCCTGTTAGAAGAGGTTCTTAGGCCTTCTACAGTGCTGCACACTTGCAATCCCAGCACTGAGCAGCAGAGGCAGCAAAAGAGTGTGAGCTACATGATAAGAAACTAGAAAGAGAGAAAAGGAGAGAGGCAGAGACAGAGAGGTAGAAGCAGAGACACAGAGACAAAGTATGCTGATGAGCAAAAAAATCCCAGTATTTCACTTTAGCTAGTAGTAATTTATAACTTTCTGAAGCTGTTAAATTCTCCCACTGACCAAAATTTAACACTGTAACTAAATATGTTAGGTAAAAAGTCAAAGTTGTAAATACCAAAATTTTGTACTAAAAAAATTACGGTTGGAGAGTTTAATTTTATCACATAATTTAAAAGCACAATATTTGTATGTAGGCTTTGACCTACATGGATTTACCACTTCATGGATGACAGATGGACTGTTGTCTCAATAATTTTTGTGGCTTTTGCAGTGTTATATTTTCTGTGTGCACACTGGAAGCTGGACATCTAATTGTTTACATTCATTTTATTTGACAATTAATTACAAAAACCCCACACTCCCATTTATGGTTTCTCTAAACACAACTCTGTTTATTTCAAAATGCTCTAGAGTCTGTTCATCTTTTCCATTTTATCTTCCTTACCCCTTACATTCACTTATCAAATATCATTGTAGTGGTTTGGGAACTCCAACAAGGCCACACCTTGTTGCCATTTCCTGGGTCAAGCATATTCAAACCACCACAGTTGTTAAGTCTTTAACGTATGCAAGACTCCTTAACCCACCACAGGTACCTTGTATTATGAAAATCACAAACTAGACATAGTCCTGACTATCAAGAAACTGTGTTCCCCATACTTTTTGGCAATTTGTAGATGCTTTTATAGTTGGGTCTCTTAATCCATTGTATTGTGTATATCTGTATCTCTCTCAAGAGACAAGTACTTACTTATGGCCAGGGATTAGGTCATATTCATTTTGGTTTTTACAGCACTTTATAGCCACATATGTATTCATGTGCTTGATTAAATCCATCTAAAAGAGAATAAATAACATATCAGAAAATCACCTGACAAGTCAAGGTTTAAAAAATGGTAATATGAAGGGCTGGAGGGATTAGTTCACTGGTTAAGAACATTTGCTGCTCTTGCAGAGGACACAAGTTGGATTCTAGCACCCACATGGTCATCTACTGATGACCACTGTGTGATGGACACTATGTGATGGTCATTCTGTGATGGACACTGTGTGTTGGGCATTTTGGGAAGATCACTGGGTGATGAACACTGATAACCACGGACATCTATTCTGACAACTATTTGAAATTCCAGTTCCAGGGGGGTCTGTGATGCTTTCTTCTGGCCTTTGAAGACATTGGATGTAGATGTAGATGGTACACTTAACACGCAGGCAAAACACTCATACAACAAAACAGGAGTAGATATTTTTAAATTACCATTTAAAATGGTAATTATATTACACCGGGAGGATGTGACTACTCATACATGGCTGGCGTAGCAGAATTGAGGCAATATGTTCAGCAGCCGTTTCTTTTTCCTTCCTTAGTACAAAGTAAGACAATATTCTCCTCACATACAGTGAGCCAAGTGAGGCCCCGTAGAGCACAGAACTAGTTGTGAGCCATGCAGCATGACTTAAGAGCAGGCAGGTAAGTCTACCTCTGAGTCTCCCTTTAAGCCTTCTCTTTCCTGGCTACTCTAGAGGTTTTGGTTATAGATTTTGGAATCATAAAATGGAAAACTATGGCTATTTAAATGTCTGTGTGGTAACTGCACATAATAATATTAAAACTTAGTCCAAGACTTAAAAACCTAAGTGGTCCAGAAAGCAATACTAGCTTCAACAGACTTGGGGGAATTTCAAAGTGAAAGGGGGTAAGAGGATGGTAGGCTTTATTTGGACATACCAACTGCAAAATGAAGAAAACAAAGGAGAAAACAGGAACATCATAGCTATCCATGTAGTTGACTCTGAATTATGTCAGGTAGATTACTAACTCTGAATGCAGAATTTTCATAAGGTGTACTTCTGAATTTTATATTTTCCCTAATTCTTTAGTACACACTCTATTTGTATTCTAAAGAAATATTTCTTTGAAGAAATTATTTTTAAAAGAAAAATCATAATTTTTTTCTATTAGCAACAAAATGGAAGAATCATACTCTACCAATGCCATAGCAATCTCAAAATGCTTGATATCACACAGTATACATGAATATTAATAAGGAATATGATGGCTAGTCAGCCATGATGACTCATTCCTATAAATCTGCACAAGTGAGGCTGAGATGGGGAAATTGCCCAACTTGAAGCTAGTTTGAGTTATGGAGTAAGTGTAAGCCTAGTGTAGGATATATAATAAAACTCTGCCTTGGTGTCTTAGTTGGGGTTACTATTGTGATGAAACACCATGACCAGGGCAACTTGGGGAGGAAAAGAGTTATTTGCCTTATACTTCCACATCACAGTTCATTATCCAAGGGAGTTGGGACAGGAACTCAAGCAGGGCAGACACTTGGAGGCAGAGGCCATGGAGGAGTGCTGCATACTGCCTTGCTCACCAGGGTTTGTTCCGCTTTATTTCTTAGAAACCCCAGGACCACTAACCCAGGTATGGCACCACTCATAATGCGTTGGACCCTCCTTTAACAACTACAAATGTGAAAAAACTACCCTATAAGCTTTCCTATAGCCTGATCTTTTGGAAGCATTTTCTTAATTGGGGTTTCCTCCTCTCTGATGACTCTAGCTTTTGTCAAATTGACATACAACTAACCAATACACTCAACAATGACAAAAAAATGAAAGAGGGAAAAAAGAAATATCATTCATTGGGAGCAAAGTCGTTCACATACATTCATGTGCTTGCATAAACATGTATGTGTGTATACAGCATACACACAATAATAGAATTCTGCTTTTGTTTTGTTTGTTTGTTTGTTTTTTCGAGACAGGGTTTCTCTGTGTAGCCTTCGCTGTCCTGGAACTCACTCTGTAGACCAGGCTGGCCTTGAACCCAGAAATCTGCCTGCCTCTGCCTCCCAAGTGCTGGGATTAAAGGTGTGTGCCACTACGGCCCTAGAATTCTGATTGTAGAATATCTTTGAGTCAGCTGCAAATAAACCAAAGGTCAGGAACAGTTATTAAAAGGACAAAGAGCTATTTGTTTGTTTGCTTGCTTGTTTGTTTTTAAATCTTGTGTGAATTGTTTTAAGCTTGCTAAAAAATGTATGTTTGGTAAATGTGTACATAAGTGACACAGTTTTGAAACTCCTTTTTCTTGTACCTTTGTTTCCCAGTGTACTGGGAAACGGGACAGCTTTCACTGCACTACAAACTTTTGCACAGTTACTGTTATTTGTCAAAAGTCATATGTGGCCCAATAAGTGAAGGTTCATTCATAACAGCGGTCACCTTGAGTAAAATACTTGCTTGGGTTGTTCTATCCCTATAGGAGAAATCCAGTTTCTTACACTCATCCAATGCTAATTCAGATTGTAGATGGTAAATCATAAACATACTGTTGAATATCCCAAAAGATATTATAAATACTTCTAAATGGAGAGAATGAGATATTGTTTATTAATTCTTTGGACATCTGTCAACAAGGTTAACATTTTTCCAGAACTATTTTCAGCAGTAAAGGCAACCCATTACAGCACAGATAACCCACATTCTTTCCCTGAGTAACTGGACAGACAAAGGAGCTATAATTTAGAGTTATCATCTCCCTCTGCAGAGAGAAGAGAATTAAAACAGCCTGAGTTTTGCTGATACAAACATACTGAATGTTGCAATACTCTTTGAATACCAGCAGGATAGAACAAGCAACACATTCCTCATTTGATCTCAATAAGTTCTAGTCAAAAGAAGGGAGGCACTGAAAAATTGCATAAAAGTCACTGCCTACTCGTAGTTCTACATAAAACAAGAGAATTCTGTGCTTAGACTTACATCCTACTCTCAAGGTATCTCAAGGTGTATATACAATATTCCCAGATTTGAGACAATTCTGCTCCCAAGAATTTTGAGTAAATGGTAACTCAGCTTGTTTTCCTTCTTTGAGTGCTCAGAAAGAGGACTCTCGGGGAAGCCTTGGGACTTCCTACTGCTTTCTTCCTAGTAGGTAGGTAGGTTTAACAAGTCTGTGGCCTTCACCAGCCTGAAGCACAGATTTAGATAGAATGTGAAGGCATTAGGCAAGCAGCCAGAATCCTCAAATTTGGCACGACCTTGCACAGGCAGCAAGGACAGAATATTTCTGGATTCTACAAGCTTTGGCTCTGTTCCTTTGAGAGCGCTAGCAACACAGTTTGTGCTGGCACCCGAGCTTAAGCATTTGCATCAGGGCAGCAAGTCCCAAAAGACTCTTTGTTCACCTTCTCCCTTCATGCCAGTCTTCAGCACCAAAGACTCATGGCTCCCCTCTCCACCCCCACCCCGTCTTTCTTCAACTACATGCAAAAGCTATTAAGTACTCAGGTCCAGGAAGGCTTGGGCTTGGATAGTCAGGCAGAGATGGGTGTTTTCAAACTAAATTTCACAGAGTAGTGAAGTCTTCCTTGTACCCAAGACTCTCAAGCCCCAGCCTCAAGCCCAGACTCTATGGTGAAAATTTCATTTTGGAAAACCAGGCAGTTGAGCTGGCAAAATGGCTCAGCAGAGAAAGGTTGTGGCCACCGAGGGTGATGACCTGAGTTTGATATGGTGGCAAGAGAAAACCAACTCCCACAAGTTGACCTCTCCTTTCTGTATGTGCACCATAGTCCATACCGCCCACTGCCAAATGAAAGCAAATGTAAAGACAGAAAGAAAAACAGGGAGATACATAATTAAGGGAAGGGACTCTTCCCCAAATGTAGCCCGCGTGGTCTTCTCGCCGGGAAGAAGACACGCGGACACTAGGTTCCTTCTGCAGCAACTGTTTATTTTTCTCCATCCATAGGGAAAAAAGGGGTCGAACCCAAAATCCGCACTGCTTATATACACCACAATGCAGGGTATCTGCCCACAGCGTGGCGTGTCTGCTCATGATTGGCTGTTCGCTCATTACCCTACGTAACGCCCCGGGATGGGCCGTGACATGGCGTCTTTTCACTCTACACACATGCGCAAACAGTTGTCCACTAGGAGTTAACAGCGGAAGTAGGCGCCATCTTGCCATGGCGAATGCCTCTCAAGATTCACGGCTCCCCACACCCAAACAGGTAGGGAGACCAAGAAGAAAATATTTTAAGAATAAGAGTTTAGCTGGGTGTGTTGGTACAGGTCTTTAAGTCAAACACTTGGGAGACAAAGGTGAATGACTCTCTGTGAGTTTGAGTCCAGCTAGGTCTACATAGTTTCAGGACAGTCAGGGTTACATAGAGAAATTATCTATCTATCTATCTATCTATCTATCTATCTATCTATCTATCTACCTATAGAGAGAGAAGAGAGAGAGAGAGAGAGAGAGAGAGAGAGAGAGAGAGAGAGAGTTTAGCATGAGCCAGGCAGTTTACAGTTTTTATTTTCATGACAATTCTTTCTGATATTCCATTTTTTCAGTTGAAAGCTCTGAAGTCTACTATTAATATAATAAGTGAATACCTGTCTGCTGCCTATGTTATTTGGCAGAGCAGCTTGAGCCCATTTAGTGTTTCTTAGGATCTGTGTATTCAATACACATTTTCTCTCTTCTGGTTCCCATTTTCCCTTCCCTCTCATCCTCCCTCCTTTCTCCAACATTCCATCACTCTTCTCAAGATCAAAGTGCAAGCACAGAGTCATTCCCTTATGAATAGACAAAAGACTAATCTTCATTACATCATCAACAGCTAACCTCTATTTCTGTACTGGTCTGTCCCCACAAACACGTTCCAGCCTCACTAACTGACACATAAACTGACTCCTGATAAACACGGTGATTACATGAATAGACAAGCAGAAAACCATGTATGAACAGACCCCCAACATGTAACAATTCATCTGAGAAAGCAAAGATGGATCCCTGCCATCTCCTGAGTATTTAGGCTACACACACACACACACACACACACACACACACCGCACACACACACACACACACACTATTCACGTGGAGTAAAATCTTAATACTCTGTGGGTGTCGGGAGTCATAAGCTTTGGGAAGTAACGAATGTCAGAGAGCAGAGCCTTCATGAATGGAATTAACATATGTGGTGGTTTCAATAAGAACATAGGCTCATATATTTGCATGCTTAGTCATCAGGGAGTGGAACTATTTGGGAAGGATTCAAAGATTAGGAGCTTATGGCCTCCTTGATGGAAGTGTGCCACTGAGGGGTGGGCTTAAGTGCTCCAAAAGCCCATGGTGGGCCTAGTACCCTCTTTTCTCCTCATCCACAGATCAGGATATAGGTCTCATCTCCTTCTCCACCACATGCCCTAATGCCACCATGATCCACACCATGATAAGATTGTACTATTGTCTTGAGCAGAGGCCAAGCAGTGCTTCCCCGCTGGAAGTGTCCTGACAGCACATCTTCACTCAGGCACTCGTATACTGGATCCTGCCATGAGAACTACCTCAGGAGTGATAAGAGAGGACTCAATACACTGATTAGGTTTTGAATGCTTTATGTCAGTTTCCAATACAACTACACACAGCATACAATATGTTATCAAAGCAAAGAGGATGAAGGCTATAACAATATAATAGCTAAACATTTCACTCTACTGCATATTAGGGTATATACGACCTGACCACATCTCTTGGCTGGGGGCGTGGCGTTCTCCGACTAACCTAAAGCTCGTGGCTGGCAGCTAGCAGGCTTGGCTGTCTCTCAGCTGGAGGGCTATGCTTGACCACAGAGGATGCTTGTCCTCGAAGAGGTTAGTCGGTCTCGGTCTGCAGAGTCTCGGTCTTGGGATTTGGCTCGGAGGATTACTTCAAGCAGCCATTGCTACCGAGAACAGAGATGTCAGTTCATCTTCTTGCTGCTTCTTTAAGCTGTTTTTTGACGTCATTGCCGGGGTAAAGTTCTGATAACCATTTGCGTCTGGAAATCAGCTCAAGTTGTTTACTTCTTTTGGGATATTTTCTGCACAAATATTTACCTCACTAATAAACTTCTGCATTCTTAGATAACACTCCGGACAAACAACTTTGTTTTTCACAGCAAGTCTCACTGCACAAATATTTTGTTTTACCTATTACAAAATGGAGTGGGTCTTGCTAAAGACCTGCTCCTTACAACTATACCTATGAAACTGTAAGCAAACTCTCAATTAAAACAGCGCACACCTTTAATCCCAGCACTTGGGAAGCAGAGACAGGTGGATTTCTGAGTTCGAGGCCAGCCTGGTCTACAGAGTGAGTTCCAGGACAGCCAGGACTACACAGAGAAACCTTGTCTTGAAAAACCAAAAACCAAACCAAAACAAAACCGTTCTTTCCTAAGAGTTGCCCTGGTTGTGCTGTCTCTTCTCTTCTTGGCTGTAGGACAGTGAATAAGACAACATCTTTACAGAGGAGTCGAGCCATCCCTCACAGCTCAACCACAACAAATTACTTATTTATATATTCTAATTTTTAAAAAATTATTAAGTCCTCTAATCTAAAATATTTTACTATAGTAGGCCAAATTGGTAGAGTCAATTCTCAACATAAAATGCTGGGCTAGTCTTTGAGAAACAAAACATTTTACTTAAATTCAAAGATCTAGGGGAGAGATTTTCTATGGTTACAGATTAGGGACTCTCCATAAGCCAGTACAAGCTTCTGTCCATGACCAAAACAGCACTGAAATCTACTGACAACATGGTGTTTGGTTTTGAGTAGTTGGAGGAGAGAGGAAGTCAAAGGATAAATCAATAAATAGGAGGGATACTGATAACTCTTTAAGCAGGAGAATTTAATCTCTTAACCTCTAGGTTGAAAACAAACTTGAGAGAAACAGAATTGAAAAAGACAATTACACATAGAGACAAGTATAGACAGGATGGCTGATTTTAAAAGTAAAACAATGCGCTTGAATTAAAATGCTTTTTTTCTTAGTATCTAAAATATGGTTTTTTTGTTTTGTTTTGTTTTGTTTTTTTGTTTTGTTTTTTTGTTTTTTGTTTTTTGTTTTTTTATTTGGTTTTTTGAGACAGGGTTTCTCTGTGTAGCCCTGGCTGTCCTGGAACTCACTCTGTAGACCAGGCCGGCCTCGAACTCAGAAATCTGCCTGCCTCTGCCTCCCAAGTGCTGGGATTAAAGGAGTGTGCCACCACCACTCGACAATATGGTTATTTCTGATAAATGACAGTATTAGTTACAAGTGCTTATTTTAATCCAGTCTGTATGGATTACCTCCATTATGTGCAAATCTTCCCTACAATTCTTTTTTTAAAACTTTTTATTTGTTCTTTGCAAATTTCACATTATGAAACCCAATGAAACTCATCTCTCCTTCACCAAGAACCTGCCCTCCACGCATGCAACCTACAACAGAGAGAAAAAAATCCCATTGTGGAAGCTGTAGTATGTCATAGTGTGTCCCATAGTATACCCTTTTGTCCACACTTCTTTACTTGGAAATGTTCATTACAATGAGTCACTGATCTAGCTTCTGCTACATTATAAATACTGGTTCCTCACTGTTCTTGGATATCCTGTTGTTGCCTTGTGCCATGGAGATCCTGTAGTTTTGGATCTGTAGGACCAGCCCTTTATGCACTCAAGGAGATCATTGATGGGATAGATGTTGGTGTAGACCAATTCAAGGCCTTGCATCTGGACCTGAGAAGTATTTGAGCTGGTCAGCCAATCAGCAATTCTGTATCCATACTACAGGGACTAGCTCTGTCATGATGTTTGTGCAGGAATAGAAACCCTGACTAAGACAAATTGGTACCAGAAGTGGGGTATTCCTGTGACAACCTGACCTTGTGTTGGGGAGGATTGTAGAAGGACTTTGGAACTTTGAGCTAGAAGAGCCACTGGTTGTTAAGAACTCTATGGGATGTTCTGTAGGAGCTTGGAAGATCATGTTGAGAATAGTGCATAGATGGAGGCCTGGCTTGTGAAATTTCAGAGGGTAGATTAAAGACTCTTATCAGGGCCACGTTATTTTGATTGTGAAGATTCTGTTGTTTTGGTTAGCTGGGGCTGAAGTATATCAGCTGTGATTAACAAGACACCAGAACTACTAAAACAAAAACTTTGCACTACTGGGACTATTGATGCTGGTTAGCTGGAGCTAAGAAATTAGCAGTGATTAAGAAGAGACCAGCATCACTGAGATGACGTCTTCTGGGAAGTGTTTTCTGAGAGCACAAAGAGGCTGTGTTCCAGAGATAGCCAAGGTTGTACCTTGTTCTGCAGCAGGACTTGGTAATGTGTAAGAGTCACCCAGGTGGTACTGGTTTTGAAGGCATGAAGGGGTCATGAAGAACAGCTGAGGCTCAGCACAGTGAGAGGCCATGGGAGGCCATTGGTGAAAGTGCGGCCTCAGTTGCAATTGATGGCCCAGGACTGAAGGGGTCATGCAAAGGAGTTGAGGCTTGGCACCATGAAGAGAGCCTATGAGAGGCTATTGGTGAAGTCTAGTTACAGCAGAAGACAGTGTTTTAGTGATGCCAGTACCATGAATGACCACCAAGAACAGCAGCAGCAGTGGAGTAAAGGCATCTGGAGCCTAGAAGACAAGGTGTGTGCTACAAAGGGCAGAGCTGGAGAAGTGACCCAAGCCCTTGGAGGAATCCTAAAAATTGTGAGTGGATCCCAGACATCGGACAGTTAGAGTTTGATTTTTATTTTTGATTATGACTGTGCCCTGATATTTTTCCCTCTTAAAGGAAGAAAGTATTTTAGTGGAGCCCACAGTTAAGAGACCTTGAATTTTAAAAGATATTGGACATTTTAAATTGACTGAACTTTTAATATGTAAAGACTGTGGGACTTTAGATCTTAGTGATGAATAAGAAAGTAAGGGTTGGCGGTCAGTCCCACAACACCCAGAGGAAGCTCCACTCCCAGGTGCTCTGACACTCTCAGGATCAGAGGTAAGGAGGACCCAGCATCTGCCCCAACACTGGGTATAACTGGGACCAGCAGGAGCAGGCACACAGGAACTCTGCCAGCAGAGTGGCTTGCGTTCCTTCAAGTCTCTCTGGGCTGGCATCCTGAGGGACCTTGGGCACAAGCTCTGTAGCCAGTCCCACAAGACCCAGAGGAAGCTCCACTCCCAGGCGTTCTGACACTCTCAGAATCAGAGGTGAGGGGGATCCAACATCTGTCCCAACACTGGGAGTAACTGGGACCTGCTGGAGAGGTCTCTGCACTCCCAAGTGCTCTAAAAAGCCCAGGGTCACAGGATCTCAGAATCACAGAATCACAGAGACAGCCTGACTCTGATGAGTTCTGATACAACCAGGATCACAGGAAGGACAGGCTCCAGTCAGATTTAGCAAGGGCAGGTAGCACTAGAGATAACCAGATGATGTGAGGCAAGCATAAGAATATATGCAACACAAACCAAGGTCACTTGGCATCATCAGAACCCAATTCTCCCACCATAGCAAGTCCTAGACACACCATCACACCAGAAAAGCAAGATTCAGAAATAAAATCACTTATCATGATGATGCTAAAGGACTTTAAGAAAGACATAAATAGCACCCTCAAAGAAATACAAAAGAACACAGATAAAGAGCTAGAAGCTCTTAAAGAGGAAACACAAAAATCCCTTAAAGAACTACAGGA
>NW_022196896.1:93043873-93044732 GCF_008632895.1 Mastomys coucha | reverse complement strand
GGGGTTCCATTGGATGGAGATGACCCTGAACATATTCAGTGGATTTTCCAAAAATCCATAGAAAGAGCTTCACAATTTAATATTAGAGGTGTTACCTACAGACTCACTCAAGGGGTAGTAAAACGAATCATTCCTGCAGTAGCTTCTACAAATGCAGTCATTGCAGCTGTGTGTGCCACTGAGGTTTTCAAGATAGCTACAAGTGCATACATGCCCCTTAATAATTACCTGGTATTCAATGATGTAGATGGACTGTACACTTACACATTTGAAGCAAAGAGAAAGGAAAACTGTCCTGCATGTAGCCAACTTCCTCAAAACATTAAATTTCCTCCATCAGCTAAACTACAAGAGGTTTTAGACTATCTAACCAATAGTGCTTCTCTGCAAATGAAGTCTCCAGCTATCACAGCCACATTAAAGGGGAAAAACAGGACACTTTACTTACAGTCAGTAACATCTATTGAAGAACGAATAAGGCCCAATCTTTCCAAAACATTAAAAGAACTGGGACTAGTTGATGGACAAGAACTTGCTGTTGCTGACGTCACTACACCACAGACTATACTTTTCAAACTTCATTTTACTTAAGGAAAAAAAATCTACACATAATAGAAAATTCATAGAAATAATATACTTTATACATGGTATGGTATGGGATTGAAGAGCCGGGAAGATGAGGTGGTAGGGAACACCCAAGAAAGGAAATTTAATTGGTGTCATTTTTAGCATTAGTGTGGCTGGAATTTGACTTTTATATATATACATATATATATAAAAAAATGAATGAGTCTTTTTTAACTTTATAAGTTTCTCTTGGAGACTGAACTTTGGGGTTGGGCTAGTAAGTATTTTCATT
>NW_022196896.1:93036363-93042265 GCF_008632895.1 Mastomys coucha | reverse complement strand
TGAAATCCAAAAATATGAAGAATTAGAAATTTGTTGATTGTCATCCAGTGGTCTCTCTAATTTGGTAACTGGAGGAATAGGTTCAATATTGTACAATCTACATATACTTTCAGCTTGTTTGTGACAGTGTGTTGCTGTGTACAACATAAGGATCTTGAAATCTTGCTTCTCCTATCTCAGCCTCTCTATTAGTAGTATTGTTTATTTTATGTCTTTACACTATACTATAGTTTTCAGAACAGCTCATATAGTTCAAAAGTACTTATATACTATATATACCAAAACAAACATAGACAATTAACTAGGGAGGTTGCTTGTAAGAGAACAACAAAGAGTGAGACTGAATGCTTTGCTTGAGTTTGTAACTCTTGTATCAAGTTTGAAGAAGAGGACTTTATAAGTTACTCTTCCTCTGAGATGAATGCTTTTCCAAATTATCACAGCTAATGAACCAAATTCTTACCCTCATGTCTGTGCCACCCTCCAAGCAGAACTATTGTTCATTGAAACAGTTGGTGAATGACTTTATGGATAGACCATCACTACCTACATTAATACCTACACTATTTCTTAAATGAATATAACCTGTTCTCTGTGGGCTGAGAATAAAGTCACTCACTCAAGTCAAATAGCTTTGACCATAACAGGAAGTCTGTATCCAAAAATCGAGCCTACAATTCATTTCTTGGTGCAGCAGAACTATCAACTCTCAGCTTAGCTACGATGGAGGTAAAATCCTTTGGTGATGTGAGGGTCATTGAAGTACAGCCTTATTACAATGAAATCCAATGTCTAAAAATTGTTCTTTTTTGGGTTTGTACCAACAGTAAGAGCCAAGATTTTAAACTCTACTAAATACAAAACAAACAAAAAGACTTTATATATTTATGTTCATTTAAGAAAATACTAGTAGTGATGTATTATTTTGAAGTATACAGTTAATATGTTTGGAGTTACTTAAAATTTATATTGAGAAAAATGTATTTTCACTATTGCTGTAGATGAGCATCTACATAAGACTTAAATTGATTGTTGTTTTATGTCAAACAACTTTTATAATGCTCAGTTTTATTGTTATAATATTTCATAAATTTTAAAGAATATGACAAAAAAGATATTATAAGTATTGAAGAGGGGGTCTCTAGGAGGAGTGGGGGTATAAAAGAGAAACAAGAATGTGATTTAATTCAATTTATTTAAAATATGTTCTTAAATGTTAAATTCAGATAAATTGAAATCATGTAACTTTTCTCATCATAATGCAATAAAAGTTAAAAAAAAAAGAAAGTAAAGGTTGAGGCTTAATAGTGATGCGTTTGTGTGTTAAGTTGAAAAGAGGTCAATTGTACTGGCTGGTTTTGTGTGCCAACTTGACACAGGCTGGAGTTATCACAGAAGGGAGCTTCAGTTGGGGAAATGCCTCCAGGAGGTCCAGCTGTGGGGCATTTTCTCAATTAGTGATCAAGGGGGTAGGGCCCCTTGTGGGTGGTGCTATCCCTGGGCTGGAAGTCTTGGGTTCTCTAAGAGAGCAGGCTGAGCAAGCCAGGAGAAGCAAGCCAGTGAAGAACATCCCTCCATGGCCTCTTCGTCAACTCCTGTTTCCTGACCTGCTTGAGTTCCAGTCCTGACTTCCTCTGGTGATCAACAGCAATGTGGAAGTAAGCTAAATAAACCCTTTCCTCCCCAACTTGCTTCTTGGTCATGATGTTTGTGCAGGAATAGAAACCCTGACTAAGACACTGTGAAATCAGAAGGTTTTCCTAAGGACTTTGCAGTAACTCTTAGCCTCTAAAAGAAATGTTATTTGAATGTGCACCCTTGGTCCTACTAACAGACTAGAAAGATGGCTAGCAGCACCATTAAGTTTGAAGAGTGTCATTAGGACTCAGAAATTCCAGATAAGTCCTTGTGGTGGTTTGAATATGCCTTGTCCCAGGGAGAGGCACTATTTGGACGTGTACCCTGGTTGGAGGAGATATGTCACTGTGAGTATGGGCTTTAAGACCCTTGTCTTAGCTGCCTGGAGGTCACTCTTCTCCTGTCTGCTGTGGAATGAGGATGTAGAACTCTCAGCTCCTCCAGCACTATGCCTGCCTTGATGATAACGGACTGAACCTCAGAACCTGTAAGGCAGCCCCAACTAAATAGTTCTTTTGGAAGAGTTACCTTGGCCATGGTGTCTGTTCATAGCAGGAAAACTCTTAAGACAGTCAGTCCGCCATAGTGCTATCTCAAAACCACCTTAACTTGACACTATTGGCTTTAATTCACTGAACAGGGAGAGAGGCAGCATGTGTGAATGTTTGACTGTAAAAGGCCATTTATGGGCATTTCTCAAAAAAGGCAGAGGAGGGCGCATGATGAGGTAGAGAATATAAACAGCTAGCTGTCTCATTAGACATAGCAACCTTAGGGAAGGCGGGTGGGGATGGGGGTGGAGGTGGAGCTGGCAGAATTAGTGGTTCACACACTTTGAGGCCTACAAATCTGAGGGGCTTGGGGAGAGTGTCCTTATGGGTAAAGTGCCTGCTGTGCAAGCTTTGTATCCAGGCGGTGGTGGGGAACACCTTTAATTCCAGCACTTGGGAGGCAGAGGCAGGCAGATTTCTGAGTTTGAGGCCAGCCTGGGCTACAGAGTGAGTTCCAGGACAGCCAGGGCTATACAGAGAAACCCTGTCTCGAAAAAAACAAAATAAACACCTGAGTGTAACACCGGTTCTCCAGGTATTGGCTGGACTCTCTTGAGTGTGTTTGTAAACGTAGCCCTAGGGAAACAGAAAGACAGGTAGATCACTGCCAAGTAGGCTAGCCAAATCTATAAACTCCAGATTCAGTGAGAAACCTGGAGGGCAATTGATGAAGACATCTGATATGTACTACTGGACTTCACATGAGTGCACAACAGACAGACAGACACACATATACACAACTTCTGGTTTCCACATGAGTATGTGAGACACACACACACACACAAAGGAAATGTAATCTAAAATATTTTTTAAAGTAATAAAAAAAGAACTTCATGTTTTCCAGATTGTCGGTGCTGTTAAGTCCCATAACTTTCCTTTGAAACATTTTTGTATGTCCTACTATGAGTGAGCTGTCAGTAGTCGATTGCTAACACAAAATGTCTTTCACTTTCTCTACTTCATTATTTCAGATTCGGTGACTGTTGTTCTTGACTTAGAAAGGCCCCTTTGCCTTCTTAGAAATCTAATGTGCACATTCTTTTGAGTTCAAAACCTTTCAGGCATTCCTCATTACAAACCGTCAAGTTCATAACCCCACATACCACATGTCCCTGAACTGAAACAAAACAACAGCAAATGGAAACGACCATAGACAAGTTCTCGTACTACTGGAGAATTGAACCAATTGTTATTTCGGTATCAAATATATTTATTTATTTATTTATTTATTTATTTATTTATTTATTTATTTTCAAAGAGTAGCTACAATCTTTTGCAAAGAAAGAAAGAAAGAAAGAAAGAAACAAACAAACAAACCAAAACAGCGCAGTCCTTTATAGTGAGTACTCATCCAGTTGTCTGCAGGAAGCGAGCCTTCCAAAGTTAGAAAATGAACTTCGGGCACCTTCCAGCGCAGGGCATTGGGGAGCCTAGCGCTGCTCCAAGGCGACTCTCGGGGGAACCCTCTCCAGACCCGGCAGCGGGGCGGGGAGGGCGCACGGGGCGTAGCGCAGAGCCCGGCGCAGACCCCGCCCGAGCTGGCGGCACCGCCTTCCGGCCCGCAGTTGGCTGTCCCCGAGGCCCGCCCCGCCGTCCCGCCGTCCCGCCGTCCCGCCGCCCTGCTGTCCGCCTGCGGCCGCCGCTGAGCCCACCAGTCCTATCGGTCCGTCCCGCCATGGCTGCGCGCCTGCTCGTCCGGTCCCTGCGCGTCCTGAGCGCCCGCTCCGCGCCACGCCCGCCGCCCTCCGCCCGGTGAGTATGAGTCCAGCCTTGGGTACGAAGTGGTAGTCCGGGTGGCGGAGCTCTGGGGATGGGGTGTGACGCGCTACGGCCAAGCTGGGGCTATGGGACCAGAGGAAGGGACCGGGCCTTCTCTCCGTAACCCTGGGCTGCCCGCTGTGGCCCGGAGAACTCGGGGGAGGGGGGGTGTCCCCACCACGATCCGCCGCGCCCTCAAAGGCAAGGCTCCCCGGAATGCTCGTTCCGGGCCCTGTCCCCGCCCCGCGTCCTACTGTGTGTCCCGGGAACTGACTTTGAAAGAGTTGCCGAGCTGTAGCGGGGGCGATCATCCCCTGGGCGCGCTGCCACCGAGTAGCTGCGACCTTTAGCCCAGTTGGAACGGAGACTGGGGACTGCCACCTGACAGTGAACTTGGGACTCGGTGTGCGGAGGCGGGGAACGGAAGACCAGAGCAACATCAATCGTCCGGACTCAGGCGACCAGGCCAGGGCCCCATCTGATAATTTAGATGTTTAAATCCTTAAACTAATTAAATGTAGAGGGATTAATGGCGAGCTTCCGAGAGCTTTAGAGACTATTAGGGGGTGTTTATACCGAGATCAAAAGTTTTACCTGTCTTAAGATCCATTTATTGGATAAAGCAGGTTGGAAGTGTAAAGCCTCTTCAATTAAATGGTGACAGGACATTTAAATGAGCTAATTAGCACATTGTTGCGGAAGTACAATAAACTGCTGTGATCATGCTTATGCATCCTTGGGAGACTTGGCAAAGTTCCAAGAACTATAAGCTAGGAATGCTTTTCTCTTCCGAGGAAGTGATGTTCTGACTTTTGCGTGGAGTGTTCCTCACGCTCTTAAAAATTAGAGAGCCCCAAACTGATCATATTTTGATACAAGTGTGGGAGGAAGCTCTGCCTTAAGGAAGGTATTGGTGAATGGTCAATGAGTCAGGAGCTATAGTTTTATCGTCACGGGTTTCTTAACATTTATGAGCATAACGGCCAATGATCCAGCTGAAACGGCAGTCTGATTCAGCATTTATGGAGCGAGGCCTAGGTTGAGCCCAAGAACGTGTATTACATCCAGCTGCCAGGACCTGAGTGTGCCAATAGGTCATTTCCTTTAGTTTCTGACTTTTCTTTTTATGTAAACGTGGCTTTAAAGTGGCGACACAGGCCTGTAATCCCCCTCCACACACACTGGAGGCAGAGGTCTGGGGATCATGATGAATTTAAAGCCTGTTTTGAGCTGCTTAGTGAGACTCTGACTTAAAAGGCAGAGAAAACAATGGACACTAGCCTGAAGGTTATTGATTTACTCAGTACAGGTGTCTCACCACTGAAAACTGATGTTCAGCAAACTTAACTGCCAAGTAAAATGTTTTGATTTCTGTCCTATGCATATTCCCTTTAGCACTTTTAACTAAGCAGCGAAGTCTTTGTTTATGCATTTCTTTCTCTGTAGTTAGAAATATTCCATTTTTTTTCTTAGCATCTTATAGGGTGTACCATTTTAAGACCCAGACAGATTTACACACAAGTTCTCTACTTATAGTGATAAACAATTCCACCTGAATCTCAGAAGCCTTGAATTCTAATCTCGGCATTGCTTTTACATGGAGGAAAAAGCAACATATGAACATCTGTGTGGACAGATACCTTCTTTAAAATGCTTACCTCATAGTAATAAATTGAAAGCAGTCATTTCAGTTATTAGGGATAAAGTAAACATTGTTGTGATCTGAGAAACCACCTGCAGGTCTTGTGCCTGGTTCTCTCTGACCTTTAAAATTTGGTCAGCAGTTTGATGCCTCTGGTAACGTTTAGCAGGTGTGGCCTTGCTGTAGGTAATTACTAGGATCAGGCCTGTTGCCCTTTCCAGTTTCTTCCTAGTGTTTGTGGTTCAAGATGTGAGCTCTAGACAGCCAGGGCTATAAAGAGAAACCCTGTCTCGAAAAACCAAAAAAAAAAAAA
>NW_022196896.1:93034847-93036099 GCF_008632895.1 Mastomys coucha | reverse complement strand
AAAAACAAAAAAACAAAAACAAAACTGTCCCAGCCCTCAGTTTATTGCCATGCCTTCGGGGTGGGGGTGGGGTGGGGTGCTGGTGGTAGACCCTTATTCTTCTGTAACTATAAGCCCAAGCAAACCTTTTCTTCTATGGCTATGGTATTTTATCACATCAACAGAAAAGGACCTGATATAGTACCATATTTTCATCCTCCATTCATCTGTCTTTTCCTCAGTATAGACTTTTGCCATCTTTATCAGAGATCAGGGAGCTGGAGTTGTCAGCACCTATATTTGTGTCCCTTGTTCCGTGTGTGTGTGTGTGTGTGTGTGTGTGTGTGTGTGTGTGTGTGTGTGTGTTCTGTTGTCATTGCATCATTACTATGTTATTTCTATTGTGATAGCTCTGTAATATTGCTTACACCCAGGGTGGTGATACTTCCAGCAGTATTCTTTTGTTCAGGATTGCTTTAGCCATTCTTGATGTTTGGTACTTCCTTATAAATTTTAACATCTTTTTTTTTTTTCAACTTCTTTGAAGAATAGCCCAGGAATTTTTGTTGGGGCTGCATTGAATTTGTAGAATGCTTTTGACAGGATAGCCATTTTCCTAATATTAATTCTTCTGAACTGTGAACAGGTCTTTTTATCTTCTGGTGTTGTCCTTTGTTTCATTCTTTAGTGTCTTAATGTTTACATTGTAGAAGTCTTTTATTTCCTTGATTAAGTTTATTCATAGGAGAGAGGGGAGGAGAGGGGGAGAGAGAGAAAGAAGGAGAGAGAAAAAGAGAGAGAGAGAGAGAGAAAGAAAGAGAGAGAGAGAGAGAGAGTCTGTCCACTGTGAATTGGTTTGTTTTCATGCTGTCTTTTTCAGTATGCTAGCTATTGGCATATAGGAAACCTCTGAATTTTATGTTAACTTTCTATCCTGCTACTTTGCTGAAAGTGTTTATTAACTCTGAGAATGTTTTTGGTGGAGTCTTTAGAGTCTCTTAGATTAAATTCATAGTATCTGCAAACAGATACTTGGACTTCTTTCCCCATTTGCATCATATTTATTTTGTTTTCTTGTCTTATTGCTCTAGCTAAGTCTTCAAGCACTGCATTAAATAGGAGTAGAGTCATTCTGTCTTGTTCCCATCTTAATGGGAATGGCTTGATGCTGGCTGTAGGTTTGTCATATATAGCCTTTGTCATGCTGTGTTGAAAGACCCCTGGGGGAGACCCCCACTCAAATCTCGGGAGGACGTACACCCAAGGAATCACG
>NW_022196896.1:93027304-93034559 GCF_008632895.1 Mastomys coucha | reverse complement strand
TTAGGCCCATAACTTTTCTTCCTAGTCAGCACAGGTTTAAAGCTTTAATTTTTCCTTACAGTGTGATAGGCTCTTTCAACCCCTAGTTTCTCTATGACTTTTATCATGACTCTGTATGATTAAGAAATAGATGTTTTCTAGAAAAAAAAAAACAACTAGAAAAAGCAGGGTTTGGCCAAGCCAGCTCAGTCAGTCAACAGGTTCTCCAGCGCAGGATTGAGGATTAAAAAGAAAAAAGACAATAAGACAACCCTGTAGCATGACCCCAGCCAGTTCTGAGGCTGAGGCCAGTTTATTTTCTCCCAAACTACTTTTATACCATTTTAATTACATGCAAATAATAAGGTCAGTTCTAGGTGAAGGAACAAGCAAGACAATAAACATAAATAGTCAAGGAACAAGCAAGGTCACTCCCATGATCACTCTTTCTAAGGGCTTATCAGGATGACCTGGGTATCTGAGCCTATTTCCCTGTCCTATCCCAAAATCAGATTCTTGCCTAAAAGTGATTTCTTTGTTCTAGCCTAAAATTAGATTCCTGCCTGAGCTTACTGCCTTGTCCTGGCCCAATGTCAGATTCCTGCCTGAAGCCCATTTCTTTGTCTGGATCCAATGTCAGATTCCTGCCAAGTGGCCCCAAAAGCTCTCCACAAGGGTCCCTGCAAGGAAGAGAGAAACCTATGTTAGAACTTAACACAAAGCAGAAATAAGTTTTCTCCACATTTTAATATGTTATAACATTTTTAGAGGCCCAGCATTGGAACAGTGAAAACCAGGACTGACTTACTAGACCCACAGTAGCAACGGAGTGGAGGGCAGCCAGTGAGCACCTATGTCTGCTGTGTCCCATAACAGTGATCTCGTCATGGCGTTAAAAGGGAATAGCTTTGTATCCATCACAGTATGCAGATGCATTGGTACTCATGCCCGTGTGATAACCACAGACTTCCAGAACATCTCTTCCATGGGTGACTAGGTAGACATCATCCTGGACAGGTTTGCTACTAAGTTGCCCATCACCTGTATGCTGTGACAGATCCAGCCTTACTTAGCTCCTCATCAGCATGGTGGCCAACCCTGGGTGAAAAATGGCTTGGCCCCTACAAAACAGAGTTACTGATTGCTAACTCAGATTGGAAGATCTTTAAGCCCTTTGTTGGCTCTCTCTAGCTCATTGGCTACCTCCTCAGTGCTGATGGGTTTTATATCCACTGGTAGCTGTTTTGAACAGATGTTCAGGGTGCATTCCAACAAAGTCCAGAATACTTGCTGAAACTAGTTCCCAATTATTTTCTTTTAAGCAAAATCTCAATTGTTCAATTTTACCAATGAAGACTCAGGACTAGATGCTGTGGTGGAAGCCTGGAGCTCAGAGGCAGAGAAAGTGCCCAGTTGACCTTCCTCTTCAACTGACTCCCCAAAAGGAAAAGCAAGCTCTCCAAAAACCCTTTAAACTGAATGTCTCTCCCTTCCTTCTACTTCCTCTGTGTCTATTCATCCTCCTGACTTCCTCTAACTCTCTTTTTTTTTTTTTTTAAATTTTTCTTCCCATGTCCACTCCCTGTTAACTGGTTGCTTGCACTGCCTCTTGACCTGTGGTTAACTTTATTTTAATCCTGTTTATAATAAACAAAAAGCTCTTGGATTAAAGGTGTGTGCTAGGGTTGAGCCACACCATAACTAGAAACAGGTTTTTCCAGTAATTAACACAATGTCAGTAGGTTCGCAGTGTGGTTGAATATCCTGCAATACCCAAGTCATGCTGAATGCCTGGACCAGAACACAGTGTCAGGCATGGGAATCATCGTGTACACCAGAGTGAAGGACAAGACTACCCAGGAGAATAAATTAACCCTGCTTTTGAAAACCCACATTTTTGCTTTCAAATGAAATAGTTTTTCTTTAAAAAAGTTTTTATTCAGGTATGAGTTTGAAGATGTCTGAAGGAATATCCTTCTAAGAGGAACCTCAATAGAAATAAAACAAAACCCTGAATACAGTTGAACTAAGGGGACTGATAAAAAGTCATTTTATGTTCCCTGAGGGCATGAGGCAGGAGAGGGATGGAGGACAAAGGGAAGTTTCAGCTGAAGATCCTAAAGAATTCTATACAAATCCACAGTCTTGTTGGGCGTTTTGATTTACACTCCAGTAGGCTCCAATGGGCATTTTGATTGACACTTCAATGTAGCAGTGACATTTATACAGTTCATGTCTTGGGCTACTAAAATTTGCAATTAGGATTCTGAATATACTACTTTGGGGGAATTTGCATTGTTTTAAACATTGTACGTGACATGAAAATTTACCACTATTATTGTACTATTTGATTTTTATGCAGTTTAGTCTACATCCTATTCAGAAACACTGTATTTCATCTCAACTCACACATGTGGTTAGATCTAGATATTATCCACCTTACAGATTTCCAAAAGGAGAGAGTTGAACTATGAAGTGTTGTGATGGGAGGGCTAAGGGAGGGTTCTAAGCCAGGGTCTGGGAGGAAAGGAGATCTTATGGAAAGCATATCTCAGGGTTCCATGTTGTTCACTGGCATTAATTTGAATGTGAAGAGTAATGGTTGATTTAATTCTCTTAATGTATGTCTCTTCAAGATGTTCTCATTCTGGAGCAGAAGCACGTCTAGAAACTCCTTCTGCTAAAAAATTAACTGATATTGGAATCAGAAGAATCTTTTCCTCGGAGCATGACATTTTCCGGGAGAGTGTAAGGAAGTTTTTTCAAGAAGAAGTGATTCCTTACCACACAGAGTAAGTGCCCTCCCTCCCTGCTGTAACATAACAGACAGAAGGACTGGAACGTCACATACATGATACAAAAAGTACTTCCTTAGCCCATTCGCTGTTCTTCACAATAATACCATTGAGATCATAGGTAGAATTTCTAAGTTTTGCAAGTATTTTAGTATTATTATTAATTTTATTTTATTGAGACATTCTGTATCATTGTGTTCTTTAGACTGGTCTTGAATTCTTAGGTGCAAGCATTTTCTCCTCAGTTGCCCAAGTATCTGGGGCTACAAGCTTGTGCCACCACATTCAGCCTTTTAAAATGTGTCTCATTCAAGAGTGTGAAAATTTGTGGATTTACAAAGGAACCTAAGAATAGCAACAACAAGAACAAAAATGCCAAGCACCAGCTTCAGCTTGAGAGAGGGTGCTGAGGAAGGGGTGTTTGGGAGTGGCAGAAGAAACGACTCGAAGTCACTGATGGGTGCAAGCTGACAGCGCTGTGGTCTGCTCAGGGCAACTCTCTAGACAGCTCTCCAGTAGCTCATGGGTTTTTCTACCAAAGTCAGAAAACCTAGAAAAATGCTTAAAGAGCTGCAATAACTCTCTGGATAGCTTTTGCTCAGAAAACCTGCTAGACAAAATTCTAAAAGAGCTCTCGAGGATAGCTCAGCTCTTGTAGACCAAAACCCAGTCTTATTTGCATATCAATGTAATCATTTATCCCAGGTTCCCTTTTGATTATCCCATGAATCACCTTAGCCCCTTGATTCTTAGGAAAAGGCAGCAAGTACATTTTTTTTTTTTTTTTTTGAACACAGTGAGTCCTATCCAGTTCACTGGGCACAGTATTTGTGGTTGGCAAATCTAGACATAGAGACTATTTTCATGTGAGAAAGTTAGCCTTTTGTTTTCCAACTCCTTCACTGCCTAAGCTTGGCTATCCTGGAACTTGCTGTGTAGACAGACCTTGAGCTTAGGGATCTGCCTGCCTTTGTAAACACAAACAATACCCATAGCTGGGTGAGATCCTGCTTAGTGCTCCTTTATTACTTGAACCATGAATTTTGTTCATTTCCCTTCACTGACTTATTAGTGCAGCTGCCTCTATTCTTTCAGGTCCGTGGAGCGCCTCATACAATTCATATTACATCCTTATATTTTGCATAGTTGAGAAATCCTGTTTATATATTCTTGAACTCATGTTCTCAGAGTTCTTTCTCACAGCCTTAAGGGTGCTGTTTCTAATTATCATGGAGTCATTAGCGTTGGCAGGGAAAACATTGTGTGGAATATGAAAAATATGTACATTATAATGCAAGCCAGCCTTAGGCCTACTGCAGCTGTCCGCACTTCTGGAGACTTACATCCTACTGGCTCTGCTCCCAGGGATGGAACCATATCATACCACCCTTCTGTAGCCATGCAAAACCTGGCACAGTAACCTGTGGTTAAGTGGTGAATTCCTGGTACATTCCAATCTTTCTTTTTCTATGTTAAAAATGAATTTAAGTATGCAAATGTTAAAAAAGTCAGCCTAGTGAAACGGTAGGTCATTGGCCACTTCTAAATATTTATGCCATTGAGGTCATTTTTATTTTTTATTTTTTTATTTTTTTTGAGGTCATTTTTAAAAAGTCTTATAGATTTATTTATTTTACATGTATGAATGTTTTGCTTAAAAGTATGTCTGTGTGACCTCAGCATCCTGGAATTGTAGTTAAGGATGGTTACAAACCACTGTGTGGGTGCTAGGAATTGAGCCCAGGTCTTCTGCATAAAAGCAAGTGCTCTTAACTACTGAGCCATCTCTTTAGTCCCCTAACTGGCATCTCTTGATTAATCCTTTTATTATTGAACAAACAATTGATTTGTATTAAACTAGAATTTTGTTGTGTTTCAAAATTCACTACATTACATTGCAGATGGGTTTTATGTATTATTTAAGAACAGCTTTTATGAATTTTATATTCTTTTGAGACAAAGTGTATGTACCACTGGGACTTTCTGTGTAGACCAGACTAGCCTCAAATTCACAGAGCACTTTCTGCCTCTGCACCCCCCCCCCCCCCCCCCCCAGAGCTGGGATCAAGGGTATGAGCTACCATACCTGGTTTAAATACAGCATTTTAAGGAACTATGTGAAACATCTTTGGAAGTCCTGTTAAGGAAATTTTCATGACTATGTGGTACAACTAGAGCACCACCTAACCATGATAGCAGTGGCTATAAATTATAGGAATAGACCTCAGAGCAGGAGGGGACAAAAGATGGCAAAGCTAAGGAAGAAAGAAGAGGAAATAACACAAGAGCCAGATAGACATGGGAAGGCTTACGGCCAGTATCATCAGTTACCTTAAATTTAAGGACGTGTTCCCGCACAAGTCTCTAGTTCCTAGTGAGGCAGTTTGTATAATTTTAAGGAAGTTTGTCTGATTTTAAGTTTGTTATCTACAGATGGGAGAAAGCTGGAGAAGTGAGTAGAGAGGTCTGGGAAAAAGCTGGCAAGCATGGCTTGCTTGGCATCAACATCGCAGAGAAACATGGCGGTATTGGTGGGGACTTGTTCTCAACGGCAGTTACTTGGGAGGAGCAGTAAGTATGGAGCCATTTAGACTGGGGTCTTGTTTTGTGAGTTGTCTTTTCTGAAGTGATAATGAAAATACTTGCTAAGTTCTTGGAAGACTGAAAATTCAGTGTAAAATATGGGGATGACACCGTGTGTGTACCAAGTTTGGGATGTGGGAAGATGAGCCATGTTCTGAAAATCCTTTTATTGTTGTAGAAGTAGATGCTGTTGACAAGCCAGGTGCATCCTAGCATGCAGGAGTCAGAAGCAGGAGCATTGCCAAGAGTTCAAGGCTAGCTTAGGTTTACATAGTCAGTTCTAGGCCAGCCAGAGCTTCACAGCAAGAAGCTGCCTTAAAAGCAAGCAAACAAAAAGGAGTTAAAAAGATGACTATGTTTCCAGTGAGTTTATCCCCTCCCTCCTCTTAAAGAGCATAGCAGATTGGAAAAATATTCCATTGAAATATGCCAAAATTTACATTATAAGAATATGTAAATAGCTAAAATGACAGAAGATTATGTAGCAACAGTTCATCAAAAGGGAAATGCACTTAGATTTTATTTAATGAAAACGCTCTTCCTCACTAACCAGAGGTTCATAAATTATGTTGACCTGGAATTATCATTTTGTATATGTGTAAAATTTGTGAAGATGACAAATCCTGGTCCCCAGTAAGGACAAGATGGTTATGAAAGTAACACACTCATTCACATTTGTTGCATTAAGAAAAATGAATATTTCTGGGATTTCAATGTATATGAAAGGTGAATGAATGTGTCCCCGCCTGCGTGATTTGGGGGAATTTACTGTAAGAAGATAGCTTATTAGGAAAAAGGAATATCATGGTTGACCTTAATCCCCTAAATTGTGATGCAATTTAAATGTACTACAGTAGGAAGAGGAATATGTAAGTTATGCAACATAAATGATTTGGAATATTTTACATCTATTTAAGAACGTAATTTTTAAAAAAATTGTAAGCAGTAGGACTTAATCATCATGATTACCCAGAAAACAATGGAGTAAAAAGCTCACAGAGTGACTGCAGGTCCATTAGAGGGTCACCAAAGTGCTTTCCATAATAGGACAATTGCAGGTGGTCAGTATTTCAGCTCTTAGTTCATCAAATGAGTACAGTGGAGGGACTGCTAAAGCCCCATTACTGTGTTAGAGCCCACCGTGAAAAGGTCAGTAAAATCAGAGATGGCATGGGGAAGGTTGTGGGCTTAAGAGAAAGCAGGACAGCGAGACCTTAAGTAATTCTTCACTATGTTAGTAAAACTGAAAATTAAACTTAGGCCAATAGCTATTTCATGGTTCCCTTTTCCTCCTCTTTGGTTCTAAGAGCGTACTCAAACTGCACAGGCCCCGGCTTCAGCCTTCATTCAGACATTGTCATGCCCTATATTGCAAATTACGGCACAAAAGAACAGATTGAGCAGTTCATCCCCCAGATGACAGCGGGCAAGTGTATCGGTGCCATAGCCATGACAGAGCCCGGGGCTGGAAGGTAAGTCCTCATTTAGCTGGTTCTGAACTCTTCGAGGTTGTGTCCTAACAGCAAACATTTGCTAGGCACACTGACTGCACAGCTCTCCAGAAATGTGGGGGTTCTGCATTCGTGGGTTTACACAACCTTTGATTGAAAATATTTGGAAAAATAATTGCATCTGTATTGAAAGTGTACACATGTTTCTTGTCCTTATTTCCTAGGAAACATAGTATAGTATAGACATTTTTTTTACATAGCATTTCTGTGGGCCTGGATTTTGTCAATAATCTGGAAATTAAATTGTAGAGTATGTGGGAAGATTATGTAGGTTATATACAATGATGTGTAGGTTTTGGTATCTGGGAATTGTAGCTGCCAGCGGCCACTGGTTACTGTGTTCCTGAGAGGAAAGTTGGGGCTGAATGGGGCGGGGGCGGGGGGGGG
>NW_022196896.1:92997654-93027050 GCF_008632895.1 Mastomys coucha | reverse complement strand
AAGAATGAGACCAAGACAAAGTTTCTGATCAAGGCCAAATGTTTACTTATGAGTCTGAACTTATAAAGGGGGGTGGGGGTGGACCCATCCCCCACTATGCCAGGATCTTGTTGCCTTCTCTGGATCTTGTTGCTTTGTCAGGATTTCGTCCGGAAAATAGGCTCAGCCGCTCAGCAGGGAGGGGCTCCTTGAAGGAAGCTGCAGGTGTGGCAGGACAGTAGACTAATCCTAGGTCTGAAGACTACATCGTAGGTGGGCTAGCCGCTGTGGCAAAGACAAGGTCAGATTCAGCCCGCTTGAGGCTGGTGGTGGGGTACACAGGGAATAAGGCTCCTTAACAAATTCCCCAAGTCCCTGTAGGTTCTAGGTGACAGGTAAACTTTGTAAGTGATTCTGAGCCGTATACAAGGTGAAAGGGAACACTGAATAATTCACAATGCTAAACTCAGTTAGAAAACACAGTGGTTTTTGCACGCAAATAATGACAAAACAGTTGTAATGTATGCTGGGTTCAAGGTATCCACATAGTGGATGCATTTTTATCCAAAACCCTGGACACAGGCCGTGGAAGCTGTGTATTTTAAAAGGAAGAGATTGTGGAAAAACAGAAAGTTTGAATGGAGAAGGATGTTAAAATGTGGAGAGACTAGGACACGCATGAGGGAGAAAGAACAGAACAGATGGGACACAGTCTCAGAGAAAGGTTGCCTGCTACACACTTTTGGGTTTTTTTTTTTTTGTATATTTGTTTTTCGTTTTGTTTTTTTTTTTCCCTGCTTGCTCCGGCCCAAAGATTTATTTATTATTTTAAGTAAGTACACTGTAACTGTCTTCAGACACACCAGAAGAGGGCATCAGATCTCATTACGGGTGGTTATGAGCCACCATGTGGTTGCTGGGATTTGAACTCAGGACCTTTGGAAGAGCAGTCAGTGCTCTTACCCGCTGAGCCATCTCATCGCCTGCTACACTCTTCACTTAGATTTGGCCTCCACAGAGAGGTTGCCATTGCACGGCCAGGGAGGTGACTCAGCAGGTCAGGGGGCTTGCTTCTATTGTAGGCCTGATAACCTGAGTGCAGTGTGCATGAAGATGGAAAGAGGAAATGGGCTCAACACGGTGTGCTAGCTGTGTGTGATATGTGCATGCGGTATATTGTGCTCATGCTCTCACACACACTCTCTCTCTCACACACACACTCAAATACACACTCTTACATACACACACACACACTCTCTCTCACACACACACTCACATACACACTCTTACATACATACACACACACACACTCTCACACATACATACTCACACACACACACTTACACACACACTCTCACACACACATTCACACACACATTCATAACACACTCACACACACTCACGCACTCTCTCACATACACACTCATACACTCACACACTCATACACACACACTCACACACACTCATACACACACACACGTACTCTCGCGCACACACACACACTCTCTCACATACACACTCACATACACACTCTTACACACACACTCACACACACTCTCACACATACATACTCACACACACACACTTACACACACACACTCTCACACATTCACACACACACACTCTCTCACACACACTCACAACACACACACACTCGCGCACTCTCTCACACACTCATACACTCACACACTCATACACACACACACTCACACACACACACTCTCACATGCACACACACACACACAGTACAGTAATGAAGATGGTAAGTTTACTAAAAGGTTTGCAGTTGCTGGAAACCTTTCCGTCTCACCAGCCCTTCCCCTTCTATGTTCATTGGCAACTTCTTTGTGCTTCTTATGTATGTGTATTTACATGATGCTATGGGTTTTGTAAGTTCTCACATTGATCTCTCACGTTAAATCTTAGTTGGTGATAGAAGTTCACATAAGAGAGAATCAGAAGCCGGGCAGTGGTGGTGCATGACTTTAATCCCAGCACTTGGGAGGCAGAGGCAGGTGGATTTCTGAGTTAGAGGCCAGTCTGGTCTACAGAGTGAGTTCCAGGACAGCCAGGGCTACACAGAGAAACCCTGCCTCAAAAAAATAAAAAAAAATAAAAAATAAAAAAATAAAAAAAGAGAGAGAGAGAGACTCAGAGGCCCCATGTTACAAGAAGAAAAGGAAATGAGAAAAGAGGTCTTTGCAAAGAAGTACATGCAGCACGCTGTTGACTACATTGTATTTGAGATGTTAGGACACCTTGTGTGTATGTGTGTGTGTGTGTGTGTGTGTGTGTGTGTGTGTGTGTGTGTGTTGTGAGAATCTCTAGTCTCAATGTCAGGATCAGGGAAACTGAGGTAATACTCAGGGTTATTACGAGGGTATATGTTCTTATTATACTAAGTTGTATATACTAAACCGTTTTCAGTGTTTCATGTATACCATGAAAAGTCTTAAGGACAAACCATTAATTTATGGAATTATCTTTATTACATGGTTATGTTCCTGCATGGAACAACTAGGATTTATTGTTGTTTGTTCTGTCTCTCTCTCTTTCTTTCTCTCCTTGTCTCTCTCTTTCTCTGTATGTGTGTGTGTGTGTGTTTCCCATGAAAGCCAGATAGAAGAGGGTATTGGATTCCCTGGGGCTGGAATTGCTGTTGTGAGCTGCCTGCTGTGGGTGCTGGGAACTGAATCCAGGTCCTCTGAGAGAGGAGCAAGTGCGCCTAACCTTTGAGCCATTTCTCCAGTCTGTGCAACAGCTCTTTTAACAACCCATGTACAGATTGTAGGAACTGATGCCAACAGTGATAATGATAACATAATCACAGTTCAGCACTAATCAGCCTTTAAATGAGGTTCTCTCATGTCTCTGAGGGCTGAAAATTCACAGCTGGTACCTTTGGACCCAATCAGAGTATCGGCTGGGCCATATACCCTCCAGAAGACAAAGGGATGAGCTCATTCCTGGCCTCCCTCTCCTGGTGGCTCCTAGCATTCCCTGGCTTATTACCTAGGGTCCCATTGCCGCCTTCTCTCTTTGTCCCTCTCCTAAGGATATCTGTAGTATTTAGAGCTCATCCAGATAATCCATGATAATCTTTCTGTCTCAAAACCCTGAAGTCAGTTACCTCTTCCAAATCCCTTTTCATGTAGTATAATATAGGCATCAGGGATTAAGACCCGGTATCTCTGGGATGGTGGAGAATATTATTTAGCCTAATATAGAAAGTATTTCTTCAGGGTCATGGAGTATAAAAATACAAGCATCACCTGCAGTGATGTAATGTGAATTAATTATATATTATGCTATTCATTGTAGAGTATTAATGAAAGTTTATAACTAGTGCTTGAACTGCTGAGATGGCTTGGTGTGTAAAGACACCTGCCACCAAGCCTGGAAACCTAAGTTTGATTTCGGGGGACATACATGTGGCGGAAGAAAACTCTGCATAACTCCTATAAATTGACCCCTGACCTCCACACACACGCTGTGGCACGTTTTTGTGCATGTGCACACTCACACAAGCATACACTACACTAAATAATTAAGGAAAAAACCCTTATTGAACACTTGAAATCCCAGTGCTTGTGAGACTGAGGCAGGAGGATCCTTAGTTTGAGGTCAGACTGAGATATGTAGTAAGTTCTAGGACAGCTCAAGCTACATGTCAAATCCTGTCTCAGAAGACCAAAAGCAGATGAATAATTTTCTCCTGTAAATACTGTTTTTTTTAATCTATTTATTTATTTTTATTATTTCCAATATGTGTTATATATGTATGTATGAATTTAGGTTCCCACAAGATTAGAAAAAGGTATTGTATCCCTTGAAAGCTAGAGTTACAGGTGGTTTCGAGCCACCTGATGTTAATTCTGGCAACCAAATTTGGATCATGTCGAAGAACAAACAGTAAGTGAGCTGAGCTGTCTCTCCACCCCCACCCCCCTTTTTTTTCTTGGTTTTTCGAGACAAGGTTTCTCTGTATAGCCCTGGCTGTCCTGGAACTCACTCTGTAGACCAGGCTGGCCTTGACCTCAGAAATCCTCCTGCCTCTGCCTTCCAAGTACTGGGATTAAAGGCATGCGCCACCACCACCCACCCCCCCTTTTTTTAAAAAAAAGATTTATTATATATAAGTACACTGTAGCTGTCTTCAAACACATCAGAAGAGGGCATCAGATCCCACTACAGATGGTTGTGAGCCACCATGTGGTTGCTGGGATTTGAACTCAGGACCTTCAGAAGAGCAGTCAGTGGTCTTAACCGCCGAGTCATCCCTCCAGCCCCTCTCCAGCCCCTTTTCATATTTTAAATAGAAGTCTCCTTTTAGATTTGTTTTGTTAGGAAGATGGCAATTGAAAAATATTTAACTTTTTAGATTTATGTGTCTTGACTATTTTGCCTACACGTATGCATCTGTACCAAGTGAATGCCAGGTTCCCAGGGAGGTAAGAAGAGGACATTGGGACTGGGGTTTATGGATGGCTGTGAGCCACCATATGTGTTCTGGGGAGGTGAACCTCCATCCTCTGCAAGGGTTCTTAACTAATGAGCCATCTGTTCAGCCCCTGTTTTTAAAATACCCACATTTCTGATGAAAAGATAGTGTTGGGAACCAACGTGAGAGTAAAGGCATTTAAGTATATGGTATTTCATAATTATAGGAAGATAGCAAGCCTTTGAAATGTCATCATCGTCTAGCTTGGAGTTCTTAAATACAGTTGGGCTTCCATGAAATTTAAAATATATTAAGATGCATTTTTAGTGTAACTTTGTGACTATTCTTCATATTAGGATTTTTAATACATGCGACCGTACATAATAAATAGCTTTTGCGTAACTTGATTTTTTTTTTAACCCATCGATCGACTTTTGTTTCCCATTATAGTGACTTACAAGGAGTAAGAACGAACGCCAAAAGATCTGGGAGTGATTGGATTCTCAATGGAAGCAAGGTATGTGTCTTAGTCAGGGTTTCTATTCCTGCACAAACATCATGACCAAGAAGGAAGTTGGGGAGGAAAGGGTTTATTGAGCTTACTTCCACATGGCTGTTCATCACCAAAGGAAGTCAGGACTGGAACTCAAGCAGGTCAGGAAGCAGAAGCTGATGCAGAGGCCATGGAGGGATGTTCCTTACTGGCTTGCTTCTCCTGGCTTGCTCAGCCTGCTCTCTTATAGAGCCCAAGACCTCCAGCCCAGGGATGGTACCACTCACAAGGGGCCCTCCCCCCTTGATCACTAATTGAGAAAATGCCCCACAGCTGGACCTCATGGAGGCATTTCCCCAACTGAAGCTCCCTTCTATGATAACTCCAGTCTGTGTCAAGTTAACACACAAAACTAGCCAGTACAGTATGTATGTAAAAAAGCAGGCATGGGTACCAGTGTCTCAAACGACATCAACAACTACAAACCTGGTGGTAGGATCAGTCCAGGAATTAACACAGGATTGTTTTAGAGGTCTCAGGAGAGAAAGACATTTACAGATCTTATATGGCAGAATCTATAGCTACCCCCCCCCCCTATGTTTCATGTGGCTTGGCCTTCTGCAAATACTGCAAAGGTGCTTTTAGCTTCCAAATGACTTTTGACAGACCAAAAAAAAAAGGCTTTGTTGCTCCAAAGTGGGACAAACAGTGGTGAGCTTTACGCTGATGAAGGATTGGGGGAAGGTGTCTGAGAGAGGCCTGGAACTTGGATTAGTCCACCCAAAGAGAAAGGTGTCATTCCATGTACACCTTTGACCCCAGCACTGAAGAGTACAGAGACAAGAGGAGCAGTGGGGCTACTAGCCTAGGTGAATACTGCAAGCCCCAGGTTTAAGGAGAGACCCTGCCTTAAAAGAACAAGGTAGAGAGTGATAGAGGAGGGTACCTTACACATATGTATACAAACAAATAAGGAAGGTAATTTTATTAAAAAAAAAAAAAGATTAGGAGGGAGCTGGAGAGGTGGCTCAACAGTTAAGAATATTGACCGCTCTTCTAGAGGACCTAGGTTCCGTTGCCAGTACCCACATGGTGGCTTCTAACTGGCTGTTAAGTTTACTTCCAGGGAATCTGATGTCCTCTTGTGGCGTCTGTGGGTACTGCATGCATGTCCACAGATACACATACAGGCAAAGTGACCCATATGCATACACTAAGATTAAAAAAAAAAAAAAAAGACTGCGATTGGGAGAAAAAGTTTCAAACAAATATCAGAAAGACATTTGTTTATCTTAAGAGGTAAAAGTGTGGACAATAGGATTCAAGAACCCTCCAGTTCTTCTGAGAATCAGCTTACTGGGAGCTCCTCAGATGGGTGCAGGTGAGCCAACATATCCCTGAGAAGAAATGTTGCAGTTGGACTAAATACTAAGGAGAGGTGTTCTTTTTTTAATACCAGGACTGTTTGTGGATGAGTTTTCTTGTTTGGTTGTTATTATTTGGTCTGTTTCTTTGTTTGAGACAGGGTCTTGCTGTAGAGGCCAGGATAGCTTTGAACTCATGACCCTCCTGTATAATCTGCCCAAGTGCTGGCATTACAAGGATCTACAACTATGTCGTGTTTACCTTGTTCATTTTTTAAAGATTTTCTACTTTCTTTAAGCTAATGCTTTTATCTTTACAAAATCAAAAACTATTGAGGTACTGTCAGGTTCCTGAAAATCTGATTTTTCAAACTTACTTTGTCAGTACCTAGTAACAGTTTGTTCTCTGCCATCAGTCATTCCTATATAGCTATGGCATCAAAGAAATTTGGAAAATGTGGAGAAGTTCTCATTCTTTGATATGCCAGTGGGCATTGTTAATCTCTTAAGAATTAAAGATAGTATATCTTGTATCCTAGAAATTTTCCTTTTGTAGCCTGTCTTGAATCACTGACATCATTCAAATCAACTTTAGGAAGCAGTTACCTAAGTGTCGTCATGTGCAGACTCAGTGGTACCATACGTGCCTAGTCTGTGCAGGCCCTGGTTCTGATGTTCTATAAACAAAGCAGCTCATCTGAGCCTGGCGTTGATGGTACATTAGGAGTACTTAACTCCCTGGGTTGACAGTACATTAGGAGTACTTAACTCAGGGTGGAAGACTGGCAAGAGTTCTAGATGATGTGATCCTTGAGCTTAGTCCAAGATGCATAGGATTTGCATTGTTAAAGTTAGAAGGGGCCTCCCTAGGGGAGGAGACATGACTTTCAAAGACACATGGGTCTGGAAGGCATTGGAATGTGCTAGACAAGTGCTTCTGTAGGGCTGACCCCAGGGCACGAAACGGAGGCAAAATAGGATGAGAGGAGAGGCAGGAGGTGTGAGTTACCATCTGTTTGTGAGGAGTTTTTAATGCCTGCTCTAAGGGTTTAGAATGTATCTTGAAGCTAGCTGTTCAAAGACGTTGGGGTGTGGACTTGGCGGGGTCACGGTGCTGTTTAGAGCAGCTCCTCTGAGCACCTGATGGATGATGGAGTTGCTGTGAGAGCTGACTTAGATCTTTGTGCAAGCCCTGAGGAGAGCCGGGAGGAGAGTTAGTGGCAATAGTAGAAAAGGAAGTAAGCAGACTCAAACAGTGAAAGTGGACCAGGAAGAGCAGCGCCAGGCTCCCTGGGAAGCAGATCGCAGCATTTGTTGAAGTAGAGGATATGTTGACATTCGTTGTTGGGCAGGAGTATGGGGTGGGAGGGGCATGCTCTGCTCCGTGAGTCACTTCGTGGAATCCAGTAGGTCCACATTGTATCAGGCAATGTGGCTTAGCTGGGCATGGAGGTTATACCCCTGTACTCTGGAGGCTGAAGCAGAAGGATTTAAGATTCAGGCCAGCCTGGGCTCCAGAACAGGTTTAAGCCATCTGCTTAGTGAGATCCTGTCTCATAAAAATGGAGAAGACACAGCACTGGAGTTTCAGGGGGTGACTTAAGGATGACTAAGCCCTGGCACTTGAGAATGGCCCCAGGCAAAGTGCAGAATGAAGTGTCAGTTATGACTTGCTTTGGATTATCAGCTCATATTTCTTGTTTAGCTCGTCATTCTGCCCTGACTCCCCACCCCCCACTCTCCGAGACACTTAACCATAATGCTTTCCTTACTTAGATAATTTTGAAAGAGGTAGACAACAATCTATCTAAAAATGAAAACAAAAACCAGCCTTTTTCAAAATCCGATCAGTGTAAGGGTGTAGTGCCACTTAAAGCAAATTCCCTCTCCCTCTCTGTAGCTCCCCACTAAAATTCAGCTTACCAAGTGGATGGGCAATTTGGCTTTATTTTAAAGACAAATCTAGTTTCCTATTACTATGTATCTCATGAGAAGTGGGGGAACTGTAGACACTTCAGTATTGAAGCATTGGTGACCCCCTGCCCTTCATTAACCTCGCCGAGGCTACCCTGCGTGGGCGGAGAAATGGGGACGCTCTGGTGCCTGTTCTTGTCTTCTTGTGTGTGCTCCCTGAGTGTAAGCTTGCACACAAACCTGAGTAGTGCAGAGTATCACAGTACAGCTGGCTATGTCTGCAGGTGTTCATCACCAATGGCTGGTTAAGTGATCTCGTGATCGTCGTGGCCGTGACCAATCGTGAAGCTCGATCGCCTGCCCATGGCATTAGCCTCTTTTTGGTGGAAAATGGAATGAAAGGATTTATCAAGGGCCGGAAGCTACATAAGATGGGAATGAAAGCTCAGGTAAGCCATGGTTTGACTCAGACTCTGGCAGCTTACTGTGTTTACTCTCAGTCAGAAAGTGGATGTACAGAGCTACTCCTGGCGTCTTCCTGAGCCGAGTGCAGGGTATGTTTTCAGAAATGGCAAGCGAGACTTCTTTTCAGTCACCCGGCTGTCTCTGTCATACTCAGGAATGGGAAGGAATCAGGGTGTTTTGAATATCTGCTTTAGAAATGGGAAAGGTTAGCTGTATTGTAATAAATCACCTGTTTGTGAAATTTAGAAGGTTGTGAAGTAATAACGGTATTTTGTTATATATTACCAGAGAGCATGTTTTGCTTAATGTGTGAAATTCTAGCTTCCCAGTACCTAGAGAACGGGAGAGTGTCCAAGCCTGAATGACTGTGCATAGCACCAAGAAAGCCGCCATTGTGGGAAGAGATAGGTTTAGATAAAACTCCCTGGCTTATTACTTATTACTTAAAGTTTGGTCTCCAAGTCCACTCCAGTTTGCCCTTTGGTTCTTCACTGGAAGTTAAAAACCTTACTGGGCTACTGGGAAATGAATGCGTTCGTTCTCTGTTTGACTCCTGTTTCTTAGGACACAGCAGAACTATTCTTTGAAGATGTCCGATTGCCAGCCAGTGCCTTACTTGGAGAAGAGAACAAAGGCTTCTACTACCTCATGCAAGAGCTCCCACAGGTATTAAATGCCTAAGGATACCGTTTCTGTTTAGCCACTTCTGGTTTATATGCTACCAGTTAGACGCTGAGCAGAAACAGACTAACAGAGCTGTATAGAAGATCCACACATGTCAAGCTTGCGCTACAATGATCATCTGAGTATAATTTAAAGTCGCATATAAAGAAGTACCACTGTTAGGCGGATGCTCGCAGCCAACTATCGGACTGAGCACGGGGTCCCCAGTGGAGGAGCTAGAGAAAGGACTGAAGGAGCTGAAGGGGTTTGCAACCCCATAGGAGGAACAACAATATCCACCAACCAGACCCCCCAGAGCTCCCAGGAACTAAACCACCAACCAAAGAATAAACATGGAGGGGACTCATGGCTCCAGCTGTATATGTAGCAGAGGATGGCCATGTAGGGCATCAATAATAGGAGAGGCCCTTGGTCCCATGAAGGCTTGATGCCCTAGTGTAGGGGAATAAGAGGGCGGGGAGATGGGAGAGGGTGGGTGGGGAACACCCTCATAGAAGCGGTGGGGGGGGGGATGGGATAAGGGGTTAGGAGGGTGGACCGGGAAAGGGAATAACATTTGAAATGTAAATAAAGAAAATATCCAATAATAAAAAAAAAAGAAATATCACTGTTACAGGCTAGATAAGTAAATAACTGAACTCAGCAGGACCCAACCAAGCTTCTGTAAGGACAGTAGGGCTCTGTGGTTCCTCAGAATGGCCTAGGTTTGAGGGAAGGGCTTTTAGCTCTTTGTAAAGAAACATCACCAGGAACATTTGGCAGGTTGTAAATACCTGCAAAGGGGAGAAGGTGTGAAGCAGGAAGCCTCTTCACATGCACTCTTCAGGTCAGTCCTTTGGGACCGGAATTGCCTCATCGTTCACGCATACAGACTGCTATAACTATGTGCTTGCTTTTCGGCCTCGCAGCAGCTATGGCGCAAGTTAAGCATGCAATTGGAAAAAAGCTAGTGGCTCCAGTGGTTAAAGAGAATTCAGAAATCGTCAGCATGGTGAAATCTGGTGACTACCACTATTTTACACCAGTCCGTAAAATTTGAACTCTGTGGATGTTGAGCTCCACACGTGCACTGTTCTGTAATAGATAGATGCAATGAAGGGGAAAAAAAAAACAAAACGATCAACTGCGGAAGTTAATGGCATCTGTGAGGTTGACAGGGTGGTTACAAACCAAGCTCCTTAGCGGTGTTCTTAGATACGTTTTAATAACCACAGATGTCTGTGGGAGCATTTTTCTAGATAAAGAGGTAAGCTAAAAGTTAATCTTAAGTTTGTTTTAAAGATTATTTATAGGATGTATACTAAGGTGGTATGAAAATGGTTCATGTAATAATGCTTACTACTTAATTTTGGGGTTCTAGGAAAGGCTCTTAATTGCTGATTTGGCCATTTCTGCCTGTGAGTTCATGTTTGAAGAAACCAGGAACTACGTGAAGCAAAGAAAAGCTTTTGGGAAAACAGTTGCACACATCCAGGTACGTTTGTCCTTACAGCTGGGTGTTTATCAAGTTAGTCGTCTCAGTTGGGTGAGAGAGAAATGATAATTAAGAGTAATTTTGATGCAAAGGGTGTTAGAAACATAAAAGTGGCTGAGATGCAGAAAGGGAAAGCAAAGAGTGGGAATGCTAAGATATACGAAGAGGGGCCAGGCCAGAGTCCCGGGGACACTGGAAGATCTGAGGTGACATAGAGAGGGAAGGTCGACGAGAAGGCAGACCTCGTCACAGAAGCCAACAGGGAAGACCTTAGTAGGAGGGCGTGGCATCCAGTTTGGACTCCTAGTTTCCACGAAGTTATCATGTTAAGGAAAAGGTAGAGTGGGACATCGTGGGAGTGTTGCAGCAACAGTCTTGTAGCACCCTAGGCAAGTACAGCCTCTGTTGTAACATAGCTCCTGAAGCTCGAGTAGTCTAGGTAAGCTGTGCTCTGGAAGAAATAGTTCCTGTTTGTAAATCTTAGAAATTCATTTGATATGCAAAACTGCTAAGTCTTAATATTTGAAATTCTTGAAGTTTGTAAGATGTGTTTATTCACAAGTAAAAATATATTTTTTTCTATTTATGAATAATATTACTACCTACCTCATTTGATTGCTGTGAGGATCATATGAAGTACCCTAGAATATTGCCTCCATAGGCATGTGCAGACACAAATATGCTTGCATGCACACACAAATAACAAAATAAATATTTACAAATATGCTACCCGGACTGCCTGAATGATTCACAAAGCATGGGATTAGACATTTAACAGTTGTTCCATAAAAGAAAATGGTTTCTTTAAAATGCAGTCATGGGGCTGGTAAGATAGCTCAGTGGGTAAAAGTACTTGCTACCAATCCTGCTAACATGAGTTTGAGTCCCAGAACCCACATGGTACAAGGATAGAACCGACTCCTGAAAAGTATGACCTCAACTCAGGCATTGTGGTATGTTTGTGTCCACACACATACATATGTACACATGCACATGTGCATACACACACACACACACACACACACACACACACACACACACACACACACATACACACAAGAAATAAATGCATATAATTTAAAATGTAGCCATGCTGTATAACAATGTAGTCATCAGTGACGGACTGCATGTATGACCTGGTGATGGAATACTCATAATGTAGTAGTGACTGAGTGCATGATAGGAGAGATGCTAGTACAAGCAGTCGGTCACGCAGACACATAGTGCGAACATTCAGCAGCAGATAATACTTGATAATACATTTATCACTCGTTTACTACGCTGTATTCATTGTCATGGCTAGATTCTTTCATTAAAGGAGTTACATTATGCTACATTAAGGATTGTGTTGCAATCCTTACCTATCTTAGGCTCACTATGTTTCTTGCTCATTAGAATGCTTTGCCAAGCGTTTTACCCGTACCCTTTGGGTTATGTGGGCACACTGTGGTTCACACAATGGTGACATTATTTAATGGCCTATTATTACTCAGAATGGTTCACCTTGTTAATACATGACTGTACTTGATTTTCTCAGCCAAAAGAAAGGTAATTGTATGCCTGTTTTTCAAAGCACGTGTCATGTTACCTTCTTACAAAACAAAAGTCATTCATTAGATTTTCAGTAGGTGGCAGTAGTACGTTGTCTAGTCAGTGGTTCTCAACCTTTCAACCCGTTTGGGGGCTTTTGCATAGCAGATCTCCTGAATGTCAGTTATTTACATTTCAATTTATAACTGTCCAAAATTACAGTTAGGAAATAGAAACAAAATAATTTTATGGTTGGGGGGGTCACCACAACATGAGGAAATACATAAAAGGCTCTCTCTCTCTTTCTCTCTCTCTTCCTCTGTGTGTGTGTGTGTGTGTGTGTGTGTGTGTGTGTGTGTATGTAAGAGAGACAGAAAGACAGATAGAAAAAAGTCAGACAGCCAGAGACAGGCTCATGGAGTATAGGCTGACCTTGAACTCCCCCGCCCCCTCTGCCTCTCAAGTGCTGGAACTTCAGTTCATGCCACTGTGGGTGGCTAAGATTTCTCTCTAAATTCAATCTGCAATTCTTACTGTTCATAAATATCAGTAGCCATTAAAGATACTTCTGTGAGCATGTCAGGCATTCATGAAAAGCATGCTACCAGTAACAGGCGATATTTTCAGAAAGCCTGGTGCCATCTGTGGTGAAGCACACAGGCCAGCCAGCTCTGTTCACTAGCCCCCAGTTCAGTGCCAAGAATATGTAAATATTTAATCTTTTTATCTTCAGACAGTAAATTATGTACTCGATGGCATTTGTTATTTTTAGACCTCTGGACCTACTGGATGTGCTGAAGTAAGAATTTTAAGTGAGCCTATGCTGGTCTAAATTTTAGCTTTTATCTTCAGCTTCTAGAAGCACCAAATATTTGTATAGAATAGCTTTCCTATGAGAGAGATCTTGATCTTTTCATATTCTAATAGTGTATAAATCCTCACATGATATATCACATAGGGCAATAATCCTTGAGAATTATCTGATATTCTCGTCCTACCCCCAAATTTTCCCCTCGTATAAAATGTTATGTAATGTCCTGGAATTATTACTTAGAAGTCAGGGTCCAGGGTTTTCTATGTCTATAGAATATTAGTTAACCAATCTCCTTCATAGTTTTCTATTTGTAAACTTGAATGTGTAAGGTGGGAGAGAGGAACTTTATGCTGATGAAAAGGTAGAGATTTGGCCAAAGGAAATATAGATCTAGTAGAGAAGGATATAGAGAAAAAAAAAGATGGACGTGCCAGCATGCTCCAAATCAGAGACCAGGATGCTCAGGCGGAACTTGAGTGTTACCAGCAGCCTCATCACTGCTTGGTGTTGGAATCGTTAGATGCCAGTTTCACTTTCTAGAAGAGAAAGACATTGCCCCCACCCCTTGAGACAGGGTTTCTTTGTGTAGCCTTGGCTGTCCTGGAACTGGCTCTGTAGACAAGGCTGGCCTGGAGCTTACAGAGGTCTGCTTGCTTCTGCCTTCTGAGTGCTGGGATTAAAAGTGTACCTCACTGCTTCCTAGCTTGATACTTGGGCATTCATCAACACAATAGTTAATACGCCCATGAGGCATCTGTTCTTCAAGCTCCTACTCTATCTGACTCACCCAGCTCTCACTCAGTCCCACCCCTGGTCTATTCCCATTCTTTGATTTTCCAGCAATCAAAAATGAAATTGTGCCCAGCCCCGAACACTGAAACTTCAGTTTTGTGCTTTGAGCCATAGCCATGCATATAAAAGAAGATCCAGCATCCCCTAAGAAACTATTTCCACAACCTCTCCTTTAAGAACTCAAGCCTGCCTTTGGACCCAGCAGAAGTGTGTAGGTTCATGGCTGTGTATTCAGTGCCATGTGTGCCTGCTGTTGGCCGAAACGGAAATGGATGTCTGGTGCACCCCACAGCAGAATGATCAAAACTGTCGCTGTTGTGATTTTCTTAAGGAAGTTAGTAGCAGCTGGCCTTGGATGGGCCTCAGACCTCAGACTAGGGTGTACTCTTGGAGACTCTACTCAAGTCCAAGCCTGTTTCCTGAAGGAGGGTTCAAGAGCTGGTGCCAGCAAACAGACGCACACTCAAAGCTCAGGGTGTGAGAATCAGTGAAATAGAACGTGACAGAAGGGAGACCAATGAGAAGCAATCGAGAATGAGCTAAATGGAATGATGTCCAAGCTCACTGTTGGCTGTCTACCGCTGCAGGAGAGGACATAGTTACTACATAATAACACATAGTTACTAACACTTACAAAGAAGACCACTCGGAGCTAGTTGGAGGCAACATGAGACTCTCTTCTGAGGGATGGGAGAGGCTGCAGGCTACTGGAGTTGGATCTCTGCCTAGTCTGTTTCCATTGTTAGTACTGTGAGTATTAGATAATAAATATTTGATGATGCATATGTGATTAGATAAATCCATCTTGTCTCTCTATCCTGTTCTGCTATCTTAGTTTAAGGCAGAGACACACTAGGGAAATGCATATCCTTAATTTCATGAATGGATTGCAGAGGAAATCCTGTTTAACCTCCAGAGAAAGCTGGGTGTTTTGGCAGCTCCAGCCACGAGATGGCGCCCATACATTAAATCATGATGTTCTTTAAGCAGTTTCCTTAAACCATGACAGTATTTGCCTAGTTTTATATCATTTGCTAAGATTCAGGGTTGTTTGTTTTTGTTTTTGTTTTTTGTTTTTTGTTCTTTTCATTTCAGTTCATATATGCCCTTTTACCAGAAGAAACCTCCTGCAGTTTCACTTCCGTTTTGCTTTAGCATTTTCTTATTATGTAAGCATTTGAGGTGCTGAGTGGAAACCTGAACTTTTAACATGCTCTTTCTCTCCCCCACCCCCTGCTTTGTCTCAAGACGGTGCAGCATAAACTAGCAGAATTAAAGACAAACATATGTGTCACCAGAGCTTTTGTGGACAGCTGTCTGCAGTTGCATGAAACCAAGCGTCTGGACTCCGGCTCCGCGTCCATGGCAAAATATTGGTACGCACATTACTATAATTAAAGTACAGTGTTGGTTCAGATTACTGTGGAATTCTACCAGCCTTTAAACTCAACCTTGAAGGCATTAAAGGAAGAAGTCTGTACGTGAAAAATAGCAGTAAAAATTAAAAAAAAAGAAATTACTTTTTTGGAAAGTCCCATTGGGTCTGTTTATAATATCCTAAAAATTACTCGAGTTGGTATGTAGCTCTTGTTATTAAGAGTAAACTCTTAAAGTAGGATCAGTGAGTACTTCATTCAAGTAATGAATTTAATTTTAAATTATCTAAAGAATGGCAGAAAAGTGAGGCAGAAAGAATTAGAAAGGTAAAACTGGGGAGTCTCACAGCGACTCCCCAGTCCATTCAGTAAGTCCGACTAAATTTAATGTTATCTGTCAAGTGTTCATGTTGGATAGGATGTGAGGTGTTTTCCAGCTCTAAGAGAAACACAGAAGCATTGACTGTCAGGCTGAAGTTCTGTTGGGTTCAGAAAGATTGCCGTTTGAATTCAGGGTGACTAGCGATGGGTTAATTGGTGAGCTTGAGAGCCCAGGAGCCCTGTTAAGTTTTTTATGTGTTTTAAGATGCAAGTATGGTTCAAATCATATGTGGAATGGAACTGTTTTTCCTTGAATAAGAGAAAAAAAAAAAACCCCACTCGTCTCACTAGGCCAGAAGCAGCCCAGAAAAATCCCCATTGTTATGTATTAACTCAAGTTCAGTCCAGTCATTGCTATAGAAGGGAAATACGTGGAGCGTGCTTTGTGTAATGATTTTATAACGATCAGATGACGAGATTAAAAAGGAATGTGAAATTAACACAGACCTGCACTTTGGGGCATGGCGGGGCGTGTGTATTTCCCATTTATGAAAAAGTTTGGGTTACAGGAAAAAGGTATCTTAGGAAGAGCATTTTGCATAGTTAATGGCCTTGTTCTTAAACATACCAGGCTTATGGATAGAATGGTGCTGAATATTAAAAAGATAGTTTAAATTGTTGAGTAGTGGGAAAGCTTTTTTTTTGTTTGTTTTTGTTTTCTTTGAGACAGGGTTTCTCTGTGTAGCTCTCTGTGTAGCTCTGGCTGTCCTAGAACTCACTCTGTAGACCAGGCTGGCCTCGAACTCCGAAATCCACCTGCCTCTGCCTCCCAAGTGCTGGGATCAAAGGTGTGCACCACCAATGCCTGGCGGAAACCTTTTTTTTTTTTTTTTTTTAAGGCAGGGTTCCATGTGTCAGGGCTGGCCTCCTGTTCACTCTGTAGCAAAGGCTGGCCTTGAACTTCTCATCCTTCCACTGCTCTCTCCTAAGTGTTATGTTAGACGCATGCATTGGCACCTCAGTTCTATGTGATAGGGGTTTGAACCTAAAGATTTGTAAGTACTCTACCAACTGAACTGCCTTTCTTTCTCTGCTTATTATTTTGCTCATTTAGGGCATCTGAATTACAAAACAGTGTAGCTTATGAATGTGTTCAACTCCATGGAGGCTGGGGATACATGTGGGAGTACCCCATTGCAAAGTAAGTATGGCACTTCTATAACACTTTTCTTTTCCTTCCTTCCTTCCTTCCTCCTTCTCTCCCTCCTCCCTCCCTTCCTTCCTTCCCTCACTTTCTTTCCTTCCCTCTTTCTTTCCTCCCTCCCTTCCTTCCTTCCCTCTTTCTTTCCTTCCCTCTTTCTTTCCTCTCTTCCTTCCTTCCTTCCTTCTTTTCCTCCTCTTCTTCTTCCTCCTCCTCCTCCTTCTCCTCCTCCTTCTCCTCCTCCTTTTCCTCTTCCTCCTCCTCTTCCTCCTCCTCTTCTTCCTCCTCCTCCTCCTCTTCCTCCTCTTTTTCCTTCTCCTCCACATTCTGGAGATAAGACCTTTTTTTCCATTTGTTTATTCATTTTCCATCCCAGTTGCAGCTCCCTCCCCTTCCTTTCTCCCAGTCTCACCCTGAGAAATCCCTCTCCCCATTAATAGCCACTCTGAGAGCAGGGGAAGACCCCCTCCACAGCCCTAGGTACCACTCCACCCTATTGCATCAGGTTGCAGCAGGACTGACCACATTTTCTCCCACTGAGGCCCAACCAGGTAGTTCAGCTAGAAGAAGGGGATCCAATGGCAGGCAACAGAGTTAGAAACAACCCCCCAGACCTGCTTCAATGTTAGGAAACCCACATGAAGATCAAGCTGCCCATCTGCTACAAATGTGTAGGCCTGGATTCAGCACTCTTTGGTTGGTGGTTCAGGCTCTGTGAGCACCCGTGGGCCTAGGTTACTTGATTCATCTTGTGGGGTTCTTGACCCCTCCAGCTCACTCAATCCTATCCCCATCTCTTGCGCATGACTCCTTGAGCTCTGCCTAATGTTTGGCTGTGGGCCTCTGCGTCTGCTTCCATCAGCTGCTGGATGAAGTCTCTCAGGAGACAGTTATGCTAGACTCTCTGTCTTTCTGGGTCTGTGTTACCATATTCAGAATGATATTCTCTAGCTTTCATGGTGACTTTATTTTAATGGTTGAATAGTACTCCATTGTGTAGATGAACCACATTTAATTTATCCATTCCTCTGTTGAGGGACATCTAGGTTGTTTCCAGCTTCTGGCTATTATACATAAGGCTGCTATAAACATAGTTGAGCAAGTGTCCTTGTGGTATAGCGGGGCATCTTTTGGTATATGCCCAGGAGTAGTATAGCTAGGCCTTCAGGTAGACCTATTTCTAAATTTCTAAGAAAATGCCCAGTTGAGTTACAAAGTGGTTAGACTAGTTTGCACTGCCACCAGCAATGGAGGGGTGTCCCTAGCTCTACATCCTTAACAGCATGTGCTGTCACTTGAGTTTGATCTTACTATGTAACCCTGTCTGGCCAGGCTGGCCTAAGTCTCACAGAGTCTACATGCCTCTGCATCAGTACAGGGATTAATGATGTATGTGTGTCACCATAGCTAGCATATGATGCTTGATCAGTCTTTCTTTCTTCTTTTCTTCTTCCTTCCTTTTTAAGAAAAGGTTTATTTTATTTATGTGAGTACACTGTAGCTGTCTTCAGACACGCCAGAAGAGGGCATCAGATCCCACTACAGATGCTTGTGAGCCACTATGTGGTTGCTAGGAATTGAACTCAGGACCTCTGGAAGAGCAGTCAGTGAGTGCTCTTAACTGCTGAGCCATCTCTCCAGCCCTTCTCCCTTTCTTTCTTAATTATATTTTATGTGATTTTTTTAATTAAAAATGGATTTTTTTTATACAATATGCTCTGATTATGGTTTCCTCTGTCCTAACTCCTCCTAGGTCCTCCCCACCTCCCCACCCACCCAAATCCACGACTCTTTCTTCCTCTTTCTCAATCTCCTTACGTTGATGGTTTTCTTAACGATATGAAGAAACGGAAATTTCTTTACTGTAATTTATATGGCAGACCTACAAGCAAAGTAGATCTAAAATTTGAATTTTAAATTAATATTTATGCAAATAGAAGTGGTTTTATTTTATAAGCTTTTCGTGATTTTATTTTTAAAGAAAATGGAGAGTTCAAAATACTTTTAAGTATGATGTTTTGCTTGAAAAGATAAACCCTTTTTTTAAAAAAATAATTCCTTAATTTCTTCATATTTTCTCTCTCTTACTCTCTCATTGCATTACTTTTTTTTTTTTTTTAAACTGGTGTGATAAAATTCCCTGACCAAAGCGACTGAAGGGGGAAGCGGGTTTCCTTTGGCTGCCGGTTGGAGGGTAAAGCCATCAGAGTGGGGTTGTCCTGGCTGCAGAAGCTTGCAGGTTGGACCTGTAGTTTGGAAGCAGAGTGTGAAGGATGTCGATCCTCAGCCAATGGCTGCCTTTTTATGCAGTCCAGAACCCAAGCCTGAGGAATAGGGCCACCTAACTTTGGAGTGAGTTTCCTACCTCAATTAACCCAAACAAGACAATCTTGCAGGCATGCCCCTAGGCTAACCTAATCAAAATAACTCTTCATTAGTACACCTGGAAGCTCCTGCCTTAGATGTTTCCAGATGTTGTCAAGTTGATAATCAGAACTGGCCATCATAGGAATTGAACTCAGGGCAACTTGCCACTGACCACTATTCCTAGCTACTTAAAAAAAACAAATAAGCCAGGCAGTGGTGGCACACACCTTTGATCCCAGCACTTGGGAGGCAGAGTACAGCCAGGGCTATATAGAGAAACCCTGTCTCGAAAAACCAACCAACCAACCAACCAAACAGAAACAACAATCCAGAATGATCCACTTGCATAGTAGAATCACCACATCATGCTGTACGTATTTATTTTGATTGAAAAATATAAGTTTTTTTTCTGAACGGAACTTTTATGATGCTTCTTTTTTATTGGGTTATACACGACTTTCCTCAGATCTAACACTGGCAGCTGCAGCTGTAGTGTCTTCCACATGTCTCCCTTCTTCATCAGCCCTTCTCAGGCTCTTGCCTCTCCCTCACGTTTTTCTTATAACCTTAGAAATTATTTTTTCAGCCAGGCGTTGGTGACGCACGCCTTTAATCCTAGCACTTGGGAGGCTGAGGCAGGCAGATTTCTGAGTTTAGGACAGCCAGGGCTACACAGAGAAACCCTGTCTCGAAAAAAACAAAACAAAACAAAAAAATATATATATATTTTTCCTTTTACTTAACAATATATTCAGCTTATGCAAATTGCCCAAGGAAGTTTTTGATGATTATTCATACATACCCACTTTAGCTCTGAGTCTGTAAGTAGGAATGCTGTAGGCTTCCGAAGACTTTTCCTGTTCGTTACCTGGGTGCTTTGGGTCGTTAGGAAAACTATCAAGGACATAAACACTGTTAGCTTGACACATTTGCATTCCTTATCCCAACAGGCCTGGCTGCAGCTATTCCCTGTGCTTCTTCTAATCCTTTTTAAAGGGACATGAGCTACTTTTTATTGCCGTTTCATTAAGAACAGAAGTTCCTGTGCAGTTATAACCTGCTAATTCTATAGTTACCACACCGCTTAAAAGCTTTAGTTACTGGGTGTCTATAATTTATAACTTCATAAAACTCAGCATCAATCAAGTGTTTTTCTCTTTTTGAGAGACTATAAGCGTGAAATTGATTTTTTTTTTTCAAATAAACCATTTGGCTTAGACTTCCAGAGCCAATTCAAGCAGACCTTACTCATAAGCAGAGGTTCCTTTTAAAAATCCCATGGAGTCATGAAATTACAGGCCTGTTTTTGAATTATGCTAGCCCAAAGGTTACCATCACTGGAATTTTTCCTGTGCATTTTTTTTGTCTTTGAAGTGCTCATCCATCTTATAAGAGGGCTTTGGAAGCGAAATGATAATGGATGTTTATATCTATGTGTGCAAGCTCTTGTAGCAACTGCTGCTGGGAACAGAGGCCTGCGTGGCTTAGCTTACATTCTCAGAAAGGCACGCCAACTCGAGGAGGGCCCCACTACCCTGGGATAAGGTTAGAGTAGCACAGAAGCAGCGGCGCCTTTCTTAGACTCCTTTGCTTTTAAATAAGAAGCAAGAAAACGTGTGGATTGATAACTATAATTTCTGCTTGCAGCTCAGGAGACTTGAACTCCTTTAAATAATAGTAGCCATTCTTGGCTGGGTTGCCAGTTCAAAGAGTATGTAACTCTTTATCCAGACAGATCTTTCTGTCCCCAAAGATGTTGGAAATCCTGATATCACAAAAGCTAGTTACATATTAGACAGTATGTGACTAGAGTGTACAGACTATAATACTTGTTATTTTCTATTTTCAAATTTAAAAAAAAAAGTTCCCCTCAAAAACAGGGATCAGAGCCAGGAAAGCCATAGCTTGCTGTCTTGGACTGTATTCGTGGGATGATTTAAAGAAATCACCCCACTTTTGATTCTTGTACCTGCCCCAGATTTACATACGTTATTAGAGTGGGGCTGTAGGGGAGAAAGAGATAGACAGATAATTGAGTCTGGAGCTTTATAGGGTTTAAAAAGGTGTTGTTCCCTTTTAGGACTTTTAGATAGTTAATTCTTGGCATGTGAGCTGATCTTAGTTTTATTCATTAGGTTTAGCTTTAGACCCTTGGAGATCTCTTAGCCATTCTAGGTGGAGAAGCTGGGGCAGAGAACTGCACTGCAGTTAAACATTTCTCTGCTGCTTTCCTCTGTTAATGTTAGTAGAGTAAATTTAATTAGTAACTTATGAAAGGTCTGCTGGTCTATCATTACATATCCTGGTAGAACTGCTTTAATGTGAAAAATAAATGCCCAGCCCAGCTCAAAAATGTCTGAAGCATTGGGATTGTCCAGGGGGTCTGGAATGCCAGGCAAGTCTTCGAAAGATCCAAGTGCTTGGTTTTGTAGAGAACAACAAAATCTCCTTGGGGCTGGGGGTAGGGTTTATATATTTTAAAAAGTACCGAGGGTCCTGCTGCCCCTTATGATGCAGTTCATTGGCTAGGTAAATATTCAACGAGGGCCCACTTATCCGCAAGGCACCCTAGTAAGTGCAGAAAAGTTGAAGTTCAAAGTTAGTCATATTCTGGGAAACTAGCGTATTTTATCTTAGAAATTAAATAATTAAAGCCCCACATTTATATTTGAGAAAGGTCTGTAAATTTTCCTTCTATGAAAAGTCTGGAGCTCAATAAGTAGGTTCACAGGACTGGGACAATGAAAGTATTGTGACCTCGTAAAACTCTGCTTGCCAACGAGGCGAGACACCTACATTCTTGTTCCAGCTTGACGGTTATCTGTTATGTCACCAGCAAATTGTGATCATTAATTAGCAACTGCATCAGCCTCTCTTTGTCTGTTTTTTTTTTTTAACCTGCAAAGCAGTAATATTTATCCCTCTGGATTCTAGAGGTGAAAGGGTGAAGACAGATACATAGCTGCTCCCATAGCTGTCCATCCTTGGGCTGGGGGATGTGGCTCAGTGCGAGAGCTCTCTCCTGTCAAGACCCTGAGTTCAGTTCCTGTGTTAGTCAGACTTCTCTCCCAGCAACAGAAGATAGACGAGTGAAGTCCTGGCTGAAGAGAAGTGTTCATGTCTGTGTGTCTCTGTGGGCTCAGCCCCTGCGAATTTGAATCCCAGCTGCAACAAGAGTGGTTATTAATCATTTCTCCCAGAATAAGCTACTTGTTAACTTTTTTGGGGGAGAAAAGTAACTTTTTAAAACATTAGGTGGTGGATGTAGTGATGAAACGAAAAGGAATGTCTAGCAATAAGTAATTTATTATTTTCTCCCCCTGAGGTCAGTGGCTTTGAGCTTTCTGGGGAAGACTAAAAGAGCGGACACTAAGATGTTCCATGCATTCCCGAATGCAGATGTTTTCAGTTGCCGTTTGTTAGATAAATTCAGCTTTACAAAGCTATGTCAGTGTATCTAAGTGTTATTTTGAATGTACTATCTCAGTGGCTTTTAGTATATTAACCTAGTATGAATGCTGTACACGAAAAATCAGTTATTTATAAGAGGCTTCTATTGCTTAGAGTTTAAACAATAGTTATCTGGGAAGATGGGATTTAAAATTTCTACCAGTTTTATATGAATTACACTATGTTCTAATTTATCTAGAGCTTATGTGGATGCTCGGGTTCAGCCGATCTACGGTGGTACCAACGAAATAATGAAAGAGCTGATCGCAAGACAGATCGTCAGTGACAGCTAGACATCTGCCTACATCCTGGAATCCTATTACATACAGCTAATCCGGATTCAAATCTACTTGAGATAAAGTGTAACCTGGAAAAGGGGGGAAATAGTAAAGCTGTTTTTGTGTATGATTGTTACAGAGAAAGAAATAAAATAGAATTCTAAAGATTAACACAGGGAGAGAGAAATTTTTGAGCCCAAGAGTTTAAAGTTTTGCCATGAAAGGTATAACCTTTTTTTATGCATATATAGTAAATATCAAAGATTTCCTAACCTGAGAGCCTTTTTCTTTCAAATTGTGAAGAACATAAGTTGCTTTCATTCTTAAAGTTGAGGCGGAAATAATTTTATAATCTTAATAATAATGCAAGACTTTGGAGTGGAAAAACAGTTGTCACTTATATAAAGTCATTTCAGCTACGTTTTTGCTCCGTATTCCTCCAGAACATTGGTTTCTACCATGTTACCACCAACCCCATGTTTTTTAATGAACAGAACCCTTCAGAAAAAAAAATGGGCTGTACTGTATATAATGCACATAGAGGCAGTTGTGTATCAATATTAAAAATAAAGTTAAACTTAAAGCATGTGTAGAACGTGTGAGGCACTGAAGAATGAGGCCATGTTCTGGAGGGAGACTGCGTAAGTTCTTAGGAAGATGTAAGCTTTCAGCAGATCCCATTCCTGCTTAGTTTAAATAGGAGAACTCAGTACTCCATCTTTAAATTCGATGTTTGGTAGGTATCAAAGCCCAGGCTTTTATTTTTTTCAGCAGCATGACATATTTATATTTAATAAATACTGTGCATCTTCTATAAACTCAGTTGGTAAAAGTGTTGGGAAACAAGCTGGGAATAGCCCTACTACAAACTAGAATATAGAGTTAAAAAGTCCAACTAGACAATAAGAGAAACAAACATTTAAAATAGGAGGAAGGGGAAATAATATTTGAGACTCAAGTAATTATGAAAAATTAAGTCAATAGTTTATAAACGGACATTTCAGTAGTTTGATTTTTCTAGCCCATAGGGGTACAATTTTAAAATGAAAATGCATTCTTGTTTAACTTCCAAAAGTTAAACATTACTTTTTTCCTACGAATGTGTATAACAGATGGGAGGTGGAACCTTTTCGATATTCCTCCCTCTCATCGTGCACCACTTTGGATTCTTGAACAGAACTTTGACATGGTTGCTGGATTAACTCCTTTTATATACATGTATTAACATAAAAAGGGTTCAAAATTGTTATTTATCCTTTGGGAAAACTCTCATTGTGTAGCCTTGGCTGATCCAAAAAAGTCATAGAGGTCAGATTGGCCTGGAACTCATGGTCATCTTCCGGCCTCTGCCCCTTCCCCCCATATGTGGGGAATGAAGGCGTGTGCAATTGTGCCATGCAACTGTGTGTAAACTGTTTTTTTTAAAAAAAAAAAATTTATTTCTAATTATGTCTATGTGCATGTGTATATTTGCATGTCAGTGCAGGTACCAACAGAGACCAGAATAGAGTATTAGATCCTCTGGAGCTAACTCGAAGGCTAGCTCCTCTGAGCTGCCCGTGACCGGTGCTGGGAACTGAACGAACTCCCGGCTCCCTTCCAGAACAGCAAACACCTGAACCACTGAGCCATCTTTGCAAGTCCCTAGAGTAAATTCGTATTACATACTACATTTGCAGTTTGCTCTTCCCTCCTGCCAGCAGGAACTTTTGCTAAGATTTGCTAGAACTCTCCTTATCCCCTTCGGCCTCCTTAAGTCTCCAGTGTAGAGGTAGACAGACCGTGAGTTTGAATGATTAGTCTGCATTTAGAATTTAGAATTTGTAACCCAATTTTTAAAAAGAATTCCGAACGTGCTCTGCAGCTTCGCGTTTGGAGTTTATGTCCTAAGCCGCTATTCTTTGTGCTTTGTTTGTGTGGCCTTGAGTGGTGTTCCCCAGGGAGGGAATTTATCATGCGAATCTCATGCAGTGCCCAGTGTTCAAGAAATGATAAATAGTAACAGTGCTCAAAAGAACAAGCCAGGCAGGCAGAAGAAAGCATCACTATGTAAATATTAATGAGAATTTAACGGCCTGGTGATTTGTTTTGAGGCTAAGATTTTTTAGGATCAAAATTACTGCTTTACAATTCCTTTCCCTCTCGTTTCCGGGTGGTGTCATTGAAAACTGCTCTGTCTTGCAATTTTAAAATCTAACTGCAAATCTTGACTAACCTAGTAATCTTAGTCGTTTATTGCTGAAAGTATAGGATTTCTAGATATTTTTTTTCCATGTCAGTGTTATTTTTGGCATACCCAGCATTTATTTATTTGGAGTCATTGGAAAGATTTGACATTGAAACCAAGTACTGCTTTATAACAAATGCTGAAAAACACTATTATTTTTTAAAACCTTTTGTTTGCAAGACAAAAATACGGAGAGCTACAAATACACTAAACATGGAGCATCATAGAGCTAACCTTCAGTTTAACGTTCGCAGTCACTAGCACAGACGTTTTTCCCCTCGAGTCTTTTGAGGCAAGTCCTAGATTTAAGGTTAGTCCACACACATACATGCTCCAGAATTCATATGTAATAGATGAAAACATTTTGTTTTCACATCTAGCCAGAATTCCATTACCATATGGCAGAAACTTAAATTTAAAATGTAATCCTAGCATCATATAAGTTTCCCCTGATTATACCAAAAAATAAAAATACCTTTTTGGTTAGTTTGTTTAAATTAGGATCTAAGCAGGACCTACAAGTTCTATTTGGGAACTGAAGAAATGGCCTAGTGGTTAAGAACAGGTATTGCTCTCCGAGAGACCAGAGTTACATTCCGGCATCTAAGTCACATGGTTCACAACTGCCTGTGACTCCAGCTTCAGGGGATTCAACATATTCTCTGGCTACACTGGCACACCAATGCATGCAACACACCCAGGCATGTGCACACACATGTGCACACATACACACACCAAGAAAAAAAACAGATTCCATTTGGTTGTATTGACCCTTAAATTTCTTGTATTCGAGTTCCCCTATCTCTTCCCCCCCCATATATATATAGGGGTATATATATGCATATACATATGTATATATATACATATATATCCTTTTCTTTTTTGGTGTACATACTTTAAAGTTGTCCTTTGCAGCCCCAGAATTTTAGCATATATAAATTTATGGTTTCAGTTCTCTTAGGTTCATGCAGCTGTGACTACAACCAGGATACAGAACAGAATCATGTCCCCCAAACCATCCGTGTGTGTTCTTTATAGTTATAGCTACCCATCCCTTTAGCCCCTGGCACCCACTGATCTGATCTTTGTCATTGTCATTCTGTCATTTTGAGACAGTCATATAAACAGAATTATATGGCATGCAACCTTTTAGGAATGTCGTCTTTGCCTTAGAAAACTGCATTAAAGATTCATCCATTTTGCATGAATCAATAGCTTTCGCTCTTTGGGGCTAAGCTGTATCTCCATGTGGATTACCACAGCTTATATATTATTCATTCCCCTCTGTGAGGAGATCTTGGTTTAGGTTAAAGTTAAATCTAGCTTTGTGCCACGGTTAAATTCCCAGCAGGGATTTGTTGAATTAGGTGTATGTTTAGCTTTATAAGAGCACTGCAAACTGTTTTTCCATTTACCTTCCAACCATCCACATAAGAGTTCCAATTGCTTTTAAAATGAACCTTTTCTATATTAGCTATTATAAAAGGCATGGACGGATGTCTCACTGAGATTTTTTTTTATTAGTTTTTATATTATGTACATTTTATATTTTGTCTGCATTTATGTCTGTTTACTATGTGTGTGCCTGTGGGGATGGAGACCACAAGAAGGTATTCAGTTTCCTAGAACTAAAGTTACTGATGGTGTGGTTTGCTGCTGCCCTTTGGTACTAGGAACCGAACCTGGTTTCTCTGTAAGAGAAACAGGTATTGCTAACCACAGAGCCATCTTGCCAGCCCCTTGATGTCTCATAGTTTTAATTTAGCATATCACTGATCCTACTAATGTTAGGACAGTTTTTCTTTTCTTTCTTTTTTTTTTTAAGATTTATTTATTATTTTATGTAAGTTCACTGTAGCTGTCTTCAGACCCACAAGAAGAGGGCATCAGATCTCATTATGGATGGTTGTGAGCCACCATGTGGTTGCTGGGATTTGAACTCAGGACCTTCAGAAGAGCAGTCCATGCTGAGCCATCTCACCAGCCCAGGACAGCTTTTCTTATGCTTATCTTCCATCTGTTTCCTTTGATGAGTTGTCTCCAGTCTTTTGTCCATTTTTTGGCCTGTAGGTATTTTTAGATTCAGATAGTTGCTAGCTTAGAGTAAAGTAGAGTAGCTAAAATCACCAGCTTTCAAGTGTCCATAACGCAGAGTGAACTGAACCAAATGGGACCAGAGAGCATTCCCTGTTCGTGCTAAGCAGTTGGGTAGGTATCCCGTAAGGGAGGTGAGGTAGGAAGTCTCCTGTCTTACACGCACTAGTGAGACAACCAGAAACTGTCTTGAGATCTTGTCTTTGGCACAAATGCAAGCTCTGGAGAACTGGCCCAGAAGGACCTCACGAGCCTCCCCTGTTCAGTTCCGGGGAAATCACAGGACTCTGCTGATCCAGCTGCTGCTCAAGCCTGGCTTAAGTGGCTCCTGTGGGAAGAGGCAAGGTTTCGGAGCCTGGGCTCAGGCTGTTCCCCAGAGAGGAGCCTCTGTCAGATGTGTGACTTGCAGCTAGCCTGCTCGTTTTTTTTTACACTAAAAGTTCTGAATGTTTGTATTCTGATCATTCTTTCCTTTCATGCAGTCTGTATTTGCTATCATGTCGAAGAATTCTTTACTAAAGACCCAGGCTGTTACATTTTTCTTTAGACTTAGATATTTTGTATTATTTCATTTACATCAATGTTCATGATAAGGTGTGAGCTTTAGAACTGTCCTTTGTGTTTACTGTTGAAAGGGCATCTTTCATCACGAACTGCCTTTTTTTGTACCTTGGTTAGAAACCAAGGGACCATGTTTATCTGGCTCTGTTTCTAGGCCCTGTTCTGTTACATTGATCTAGGACTGCAATTCCTTTGCTGCTATCCTGAGTTTAGTAGTTTTTAGGAAGTTTTAAAATTAGATGGTGGAATTTTCCAAGCTTTGTTCTTTTTTCAAAATTGCTTTGGCTCTTCTTAGGCTTTGGCTACTCTTAACTCTTTTTAAACTCCATTTTCATTTTTAAATGACTTTGTCTATTTTCTGTACACATAGTGCTGTGACACTTTTGGGTGGGATGAGTTAGATCTCCACATCGGGGTGAAAGGAAGTGTCATCTGCTGGCATCTTCCAGGACACGAATAAGGAGTGTGTTCATTTAGACTTTTTTTGGTTGTGTGTAGCTAGAGTTTATTATTTTATTTCAGATTCTCAGTTTGGGCATATATTTTTATAATCCTTTATATTCTTTTTATTGGATATTTTATTTATTTACATTTCAAATGTTATCCCCTTTCCCAATTCTGTCCCCCAGAAACCCCCTATCCCCTTCCCCACTCCTCCTGCTTCCATCATGAGAGTGTACCCCCACTCACCCACCCACTCCCGCCTCCCTGCCTTTGCATTCCCCTACACTGGGGCATTGAGCCTTCACATGGCCAAGGGCCTCTTCTCCCATTGATATCCAACAAGGTCATCCCCTGCTACATATACTGCTGGAGCCATGGGCACTTCTTGGTTGGTGGTTTAGACCCTGGGAACTCTGGTTGGTTGATATTGTTGTTCTTCCTATGGGGTTGCAGATCCCTTCAGCTCCTTCAGTCCTTTCTCTAACTCCTCCATTGGGGAACCTGTGATTATTTCAATGATTGGCTACGAGCATCCACCTCTGTATATGGTCAGGCTCTGGCAGAGCCTCTGAGGAGACAGTTATAACAGGCTCCTGTCAGCCAGCACTTGTTGGCATCCACAATAGTATCTGTGTTTGGTAACTGTGTATGGATCCCCAGGCAGGGCAGTCTCTGGATGGACTTTCCTTCAGTCTCTACTCCACACTTTGTCTCCATATTTGCTCCTATGAGTATTTTGTTATTTACCCCTTCTAAGAAGGACTGAAGGACTCACCTTTTGGCCTTCTTTTTTTTTTTTAAACTTTTATTGCATTATGATGAGAAAAGTTACATGATTTCAATTTATCTGAATTTGTTAACATTTAAAAACATATTTTAAGTAAATATAATTAAATCACATTATTGTTTCCCTTTTGTACCCCCACTCCTCCCAGAAACCCCCCCTTCAATACCCACAATATCTTTTTTGTTATATTCCTTAAAATTTACAAAATATTATAACAATAAAAATAAGTATTATAAACATTGCTTGATATAAAACAACAATCAATTTAATGACTTATGTAGATGCTCATCTACAGCAATAGTGAAATACATTTTTCTCAATATAAATTTTAAATAACTCC
>NW_022196896.1:92988166-92996281 GCF_008632895.1 Mastomys coucha | reverse complement strand
TGTAGGGTCTGTATGACATCTGCCCAGGATCTTCTAGCTTTCATAGTCTCTGGTGAGAAGTCTGGTATTTTGATAGGCCTGCCTTTATATGTTACTTGACCTTTTTCCCTTACTGCTTTTAAAATTCTTTATTTAGTGCATTTGGTGTTTTTATTATTATGTGACAGGAGGAATTTCTTTTCTGGTCCAAACTATTTGGAGTTCTTTAGGCTTCTTGTATGTTCATGGGCATCTCTTTCTTTAGGTTAGGGAAGTTTTCTTCTATAATTTTGTTGATGATATTTACTGGCCCATTACATTGGGAGTCTTCACTCTCTCCTATTCCTATTATCCTTAGGTTTGGTCTTCTCATTGTGTCCTGGATTTCCTGGATGTTTTGGGTTAAGAGCTTTTTGGTTTTTGCATTTTCTTTGACTGTTGTGTCAATGTTTTCTATGGTGTCTTCTGTCCCTGAGATTCTCTCTTCTCTTTTATTCTTTTGGTGATGTTTGCATCTATGACTCCCGATTTGTTTCCTAGGTTTTGTATGGCCAGGGTTGTCTCTCTTTCTGTTTTCTTTATTGTTTCTATTTCCATTTTTAGATTCTGGATGGTTTTGCTCATTTCCTTCACCTGTTCCTTTTGGTCTTCTTGAGCTTCATGTGATCTGTGAATTGTATCTTGGGTATTCTGAGTTTCTGGGCTAATATCCACTTATCAGTGAGTGCATACCATGTGTGTTCTTTTGTAATTGGGCTACCTCACTTAGGATGATATTTTCTAGTTCTATCCATTTGCCTAATAATTTCATGAATTCATTGTTTTTAATAGCTGAGTAGTATTCCATTGTGTAAATGTATCACATTTTCTGTATCCATTCCTCTGTTGAAGGACATCTGGGTTGTTTCTAGCTTCTGGCTATTATAAATAAAGCTGCTATGAACATAGTGGAGTATGTGTCCTTGCTATATGTTAGAGCATCTTTTGGATATATGCCCAGGAGTGGTACAGCTGGGTCCTCAGGTAGTATTATGTTGAATTTTCTGAGGAACCACCAGACTGATTTCCAGAGTGGTTGTACCAGCTTGCAATCCCACCAACAATGGAGAAGTGTTCCTCTTTTTCCACAACTTTACCAGCATCTGCTGTCACTTGAGTTTTTGATCTTAGCCATTCTGACTGGTGTGAGGTAGAATCTCAGGGTTGTTTTGATTTGCATTTCCCTGATGACTAAGAATGTTGAACATTTCTTTAGGTGCTTCTCAGCCCTTCAGGTTTCCTCAGTTGAGAATTCTTTGTTTAGCTCTGTACCCCATTTTTTAATAGGATTATTTGATTGTCTGGAGTCTAACTGCTTGAGTTCTTTGTATGTATTGGATATTAGCCCTCTATCAGATGTAGGATTGGTAAAGCTCTTTTCCCAGTCTTTTGGTTGCTGTTTCATCCTTTTGACAGTGTCCTTTGCCTTACAGATGCTTCAGCTGCTTTTAGACTTCATCAGTAAAGTGTCATGTACATATTTAGTTATCCTTGCATGTAAACTCCTTTTTGGAGCAACTGAAAATTGCATTGCTGTTTAATTCTGGTTTATAATTATTACTGAGATAATTGTTTTATCTTGTAACCTATAGCTTGTTGAACTTAGTCTTAGGAGTTACTTTGTAATTTCTTTGAATTTCCTGTATAAACAATAGTGTTATCCAGGAATCGGAAGTCACTCTTCTTTTTCTAATTTGTATTATCTTTCAGCTATTGATTCCTCCCTCTATCACCATTTTTTTTTTTAAATGAACAGTGTGGTCAGTACAAGTTAAATTCTCATAGTTGACACAGTTGGCTGGGAAGTCCAAGATTAAGATATCCATGTCTGGTCTTTGCTTTCAAAATGGTACCTTGAACACCGTGTCCTCAGATGGGGATTAACACTGCATCCTCATATGGCAGAAGGTAAAAGGGTAAACTAAGTGGTTCTCTCAAGCCCTTTCTTGAAAAGGATACCAGCTCAGCATGTTCTGGCTTTGTCTCACCATATTGTTGGATTAACAGTGGTATGTCAGCAGGGATTTGGGGGCACAAAACATTCAAACTATACTTCCGGAACACACTGAATTCTAAGTATCGAACTATATTTATATTCTTGAGTTTGACTCTACTTGGTTATACTGTTCTTTATTCTTTTTACATATCCTTTGATAACCTGAGAATTGTTGTGCCAGTTCACAAGGGAAGTGAAGAAGTGAAGGGTTGTTTTGTTTTGTTTGTAATTTTATTTTTGTACTGTACCTTCTTTGCAGAATGTCTATTACATTTTTTTGGTTTTAACAAGACAATATTGATAATAAAATAAGTTAGGTAGGCCTCATTGTTTCCCATTCCTTTATAGAGTTGATTTGTTAGGAAAGAGGAAAAAAATTATTTATTTTGCAGACCATCCACCATTATTGATTTTCCTCATTGATCTTTGATAATGGTTTCTCTTTATTCTTCCAACTTCCCTAGTTTCTGTAAACTGAAAGACATATAGAGGATTAGTTAGATTTGGGTGCAATACTTTTCCCCAGATAACTTAATATGCAGGGCTATACATATTTTATTGTATCAGCTCATGAGACACACATGTAGTTTCTTATAGTGATCCTGAAGATGATCAGGGAATTCAGATAGTATGATATGTGCATAAAATATCCTTTTACCAAATGCCTTAAAATCAGTGATTTGTTATTTTATTGGTAATTAAAACTGCATTTCTAATTTTTTCCACTCTCTTTGTATTGATCAAATGCATTTCCTAGACAAGAATTTCCATAGCGTGTTTTTGGTTGATCTGTGGGTGTGTTGGGCTTCATACAAACCTACAAGATATCTACTGAGAAGTAACAAGGGTGACACATGGAAGAGAGGAATTCCTACTGAGTAGGCTGAAAAGAACCTGTAACCATGAAGTGTACTGAACAAATCTTGCCTGGCTTCCAAAAGGAAACTATGGAGTTGACTACCTATTAAGGTGTTCTGGGGTTGGACAGAAATAGCCTAATCACTCTGGTTACCATCCTTGCTCAGTCATTGTTCTAAAGAGGCCTAGTCTTAAAAGTTGTGAAGCTGCCTGTGGTGGGGCAGGCCTGTAGTCTGAGCACTGAGGGAGCCAGAGCCAGAGCCAGAGCCAAAATGATGACTAAGCTTGAGGCCAGCCTCATTTACATAGCAAGTTTCATTTAAGTCTGGACTGGGGTGAGTCCCTGTCTTTAGGGGAAAAAAAAAGATAGGAATTCCACAGGTGCTGTAAACTGAATATGTTGGCTAGTTCTCTTTCACACTCTCTGAATATTTAGTATTTACTCTTTTTTTCATACAATTGGTATACAGTGTATCTTTGTGTCTAATACAGATGTCCCTTCTCCCAAATACTGCCCCTCCTCCAGGGCTTACCTTCTTTTTTAAATAACCCACTAGGTCCAATTAGTGCTGTTTGTATTGCATGGGTGTAGGGCCATCCATAAGAGCATGGACAACCTTAGCAGCAGCTGTATCCCTAAAGAAAGATGACTCCTTCTCCATCTGCCATTAATTGCCAGTAGCTCCTTAGGGTTTTTGTTTATCTGTTTGTTTGTAAACAATCTTGCTGTATAACCAAAGCAGACTTTGAACATATGGCCCTCCTGTCTCAGCCTGCAGAGGGCTGGGATTATAGACATACACTACCACACTGGGCCCAGATGTTTTTAATCCCTACTTTGATGCAATTATTACAAGATCACAATAGACATGCAGGCGCCAAGGCCAGAATCCTCCCCCAGCTTCCTATGTGCTAGGATTACATGTGTTTGCCCTGATACCTGACAGTTAAATGTAGTGCTTATAATAAAACGCCAAGTCATTTTTTTGAAGGGCTATGTACAAGTTGTATGTACATGGATGCTACATCTTGAGTTACAATTTATAAATAAGAGGCACAATATAATCTTGATTCTTTTATTCCTTTTGAGGATAATGTGTGTTTTAGCAACTTCTAATGGTAATGATTCATTTTAGAATTAGTGAGAACATATGAGTTTTAGAATTTTTTTAAAGTTTTTTTTGTTTGTTTGTTTTACTGTATAGGCTTGGCTGTAACTGACTGTGTAGAACACTCAAACTCACAAAGATGTGTGTGCCTCTGCCTCCTCAGGTCCTGTGATTAAAATATACACCACCACACCTGGCTGAATTTTGGAAATTATAATGGACTTCAGTCAACTGTAGTCATTATTATTTTTAAGGTGTAGGTTGTTTATTCCTGAACCAATAATAGCAGTTTTAAGGCTCATCCCACTTTGGAAGAAGGGTCAGGAGTTAAAGGTTAGTCTTGCCTGCATAACTGGTTCAGGGCCAGCCTGGAAGAAAAAAGGGTCTGTCTGTAAATAGTTAAAAGGGGATGGGGAAGCCCTTGCAAAATTGTTCCTGTTTTCCTATTCATTATGGAACATGTCAAACACATTAAGAAGTACAGAACAGCATTTAATGAACCACATGAATCACCAATCTTTGACACTTATCAGCTGGACCAATTGTATATTCATAGATTATTTAAGAATTACCAGATGTCAGGTAATTCTGAGGGATATTGTCTTGACTCACTAATGACATCACTGTCTGTGTGGCAGAACAGTGTCCCCTCTACTGTCCTGCAGCCCCCACATTGGGGCTGCATCTCATTCCTTGCACCCACCTTATCTACCTTATCAGTGCCTGTTTTCCAGCCACAAGATGCTATCAGCTTTCTTTTTTCCCCTTTTATTTCATGAAATCCCTCTGGAAACTGTATTATTATCCAAAAAATTATTGTCTTTCCTAAGGATGTCCCTTTAAGCTAAACCCATTGCAAATTTAGTTTACCAAATTGCAAGGTAAGTTATGTTCAACTTTACAGTAGAATATTTAGATAGGATATTTTCTCTTGCCAGAATCAAAGCCCAGGTCAAATTTAAATCATGAATGGTGGGCTCACAAACTGGAGAGGGAGAGGGAAGAAGCAGATCCAAAGCTGTTTAACTGCTCAAGGCTGTTCAAATGTTCAAAGCTGAGCAGCTGAACTTAGTTATCAAGAACCCATTTTACCAGGTGGAGACCATTGTCCAGGCAACAGATATTCTCTCCTAAAAACAAGGCCTCCATTGTAGGAGGAGAAAATGCATCTGAACATCCCTAGTCTGCTTTACATGGCAAATGTGTAGAATTTTTGAGAGAACTTAATGAGAGACTCATAAAAGACTCTGCGACTCCTGTTTTTTTCCCACACCTGGGAAATGGGCAATGACAGCGACTGGCACAGTGGGCATCTGGGACAAGGAGTGCTTTGACAATGAACAAAAAGGCTAGCAGGACTCTGGCCCCATGAGTCAAGGTGCTATTATAGCCTCTCTGGAGCTCTCGGTATGTTACAATTACCTAGAATGCATGGCGTTCCTGGTTTAATCCCTAGGACTTGCTACCTCTCCTGCAAGAAACCTCTTGCATTTTTAAACCGTTGTTCTTGATTCTGAGGACTGCACACAAGGCTGGCACATGCCAGGCATGCACTCTATGGCTCAGCTGCACCCATTATCTTGTTGGGCTTTCTGATGTACACAATCTATCATTTCTATGATAGAGTAGCTTTCAATTTATATGACACAGAAACTCCTTCATGTCTGCTTTCATCCTACTAGAGTACAATCTCTATGTGTTGCCATATTCAAATGTTTTGATGAATTTTGCACTCATTTGACGTCTAACATGATTAAGAAACAGAGCATTTCCCACACCCAGTCTTACTGAGCCCAGTTGGTTCTCCCCAGCTCTGCTCGGCAACTGTCGATCTGCTTTCTGTCACTACAGGTCCGACATGTTTTCCTAGAGCCTTACATAAATGGGATCATGCAATATTTACTCTCTTTTGTGTCTGGTTTCTTTCATTCAGTATTCTGTTTAAGATTCATCCATGGATGAAAATGTCATAATGAAATCCATTATTTTGTATCTTCACTTAGAGAAAAAAAATAGACTCTGAGGATCTGGTTTGGGGCAGGGTGCATAAGATCAAATATATTGTATGAAAAATCTTCAAAGCGAACTTGTGGTTATTTCACAGTAGCTTCCATAACAGCATATGTGGACATGCAACAATTTGTTTATCCTTTTACAGATAGTACATCTTAGGGTTGCTTCCAGTTTAGAGTCTGTTATAAAGGTGATGTAGATATTAATAAGCAAAGGACATCATTTTTATTTTCCTGCTTTTGTAGGCTGCTTTTGTCTTTGCTTGTATGCAGCAGTGGTTCCTGTAGTTTGTTTCAGATCCCCAACCCTTTTGTCTATAATTACAGGTTAGTTAAAACTTAATATTACCTTCTACTGTTAACTGTACTGCCCCATGTCATACGCCTTCTGAATTTAATCATAAATATACTAGGACAGTGGAAGACAGTCATTTCTGGTACAGAAATATAAAAAACAGTATAAACCCCCAGATGCTTTCTATTCTGAGTTGAGCAAGAAGTCTGGCTTTAGATCCAGTCAAGACTGTGCTTAAATACAGTGAGTATCTCCATCCTTGGATGCCACTGAGCTTAGTTAAAAAAAAAAAAAAAAAACCCTCCAGGAAATGAATAGAGAAGTGCAGAATGTAAGAATGAAATGTTCTTCCATTCAACCTTTGTTGAGAACTATGTCCTAAGCTCTGGGGATTGTGGTTGGGATTCAGCATTGAGTAAAATGGCCTGAGCTCATGAAGCTTATTTATATTCTAGACCAGGGAGAGGAAAAATAAAAATCTGTGTTATGCTGGATGGTGAAGTGCTGGGAAGAAATGCGGAGCAGGGAGGGTGACACAAAAGCCTGTGTTTGTAATCCACTCTTGGCGAGGGCTGCTAGAAGGCAGTGCTGATCTCTATCTCTAGCATTTATCATGGTGTCAGCTGGGTCTTAAGTGCTGCAGCTGTGTTTCCTGAGTGGAAGAAGTGACTGAGAGGATGCCAGTGCCAGCTTTATCTCATGAAATCATGGCAATCCTGCTTACCTGGGTGCTTTCACGGGCTTCCAGTCAGGTCATAATTATGTCAGCAAGAACCGTGCCCTTCTCTTCTCCTTGCTTTTGCTGGTTTTTTACACCTTTCTCTCTGTCTCTGTCTCTCTCCTTAACCAATAATACATATTTTTCTTGGAAACCAGATTTCTTTTAATGTACCTTTAAAATAATAGGTACTTGATTTTTAAGAATACATGAATTCTTTCAGGATTGTGCTAAGTAAAATAGGAAAACATTTGACAAATGACTTAGAATATCAATTTGTAGAACTTTGGTATCCCCGGTCTCTGGAAAACTGGCATGCTTATATTACATAGAGCAGAAAAAAATGATTTAGAATACAGTTCAGTGTCAAGGAACAATGTGCTTAATGTGTAACTGAGTTAAAATAACCTCTGTGCAGTGTCATTTCATACATATAAACTACAGCAGATTACAGAAATCACTGAGTCTTCTTCCTTGTGCTTTTTAAAAAATACATTTCCAGCCCATGGTATTAAACCTTCTATCCTTATTACTTTTGAAGTATCATGAAATTAAATATAAAAAGAATAGGAACTTGTTACATACATGATTGTTTCATAGATTGGGATATCTATGTAAGGTCTACACAGTCTGGCAGACTGAGGCTAGCTAGCTACAAGATACTAGGATTACCTTTTTGCTACCGTTGTTTGGTGAACAGTTAAAAGCTTGTGGACTTCTATTTTGCAAAGCTTACTATACTTTGCAAATATAGGGACTCTGCTACTCTATCTTTTTTATGAGTATAACTATCACAAAATACGGTTTTAGCACACATTTGGTTAACTTGCAAGGATTTCGCTTTGGTAATAATTACTTCACAGGAACAAAGTAACCTTTAGGCTCCATAATTAGCTCAGCTTTAAATTTGAATTCCTTGTCACTCATTACTATGCTAGCTATTGAACTATTGAACGCAGGCCTCCCTCAAGCATGCTAGGCAAGTACCCTCTCTTGTCTATATTTAACACTGTAGGTGACAGTGTTGTTTTCTGCTCCAATAGTTGGATGCATATCTTCTCCACTTAGGGGTACTATTTTCTGAGTTACTCATGCCTTCCTCCCATTTT
>NW_022196896.1:92986274-92988156 GCF_008632895.1 Mastomys coucha | reverse complement strand
CTTTAAAATGAATGCCCAGGTGAATACAGGATCCTAGAACTGCTTGAAAACCTTTGACATCTCAAACGGCTAATACCTCTACCGTGCAATTTTGTTTTTGGTTTTAGACACGATCTCAGTATGTCACTATGGCTATCCTGGAATTAACCATGTAGACTAGGCTGGCCCACCCGTGCCTGGAATTAAAAGTTTGTACCACCACTCCAGACCCTACCACATTAAGTGTTTTACCCATTCCTTTAAATATGACAAATATCCAGTAGGTGTTTAATTTTTCCTCCAACACAGTTAGGCCATGGTTTTTAATTGAATGAAGGTAAACCTATTTTCTGGAATGCCCATCCTTGACCCATATTGAGCAATTATTGTTCTGAGTAATATTTATAACCATTTTCCCCACCGAAGGCAATCTATCATAAAAATTATTTCAGCTATGTATTCATGTATTAGAAAAAGAAAGAGCCGTTAGATTTCCAGTTCTGGTAATAAGTATTGCTTCTTTATGACTTCAGTTCTATATACTCCTGCCATGGCCCTACCCTACTGTAAGCCCTTCCAAGGTAGAAATGATATATCGATCTAAAAATTCTAGTGCCTTTCCACTTCCTAAAGCATCCTAGTGAAAATCTGCTTAGCAAAGCGTCTAATCTATTATCTAAGGAGCTATATTTAGGTTATCGTTTTTTTTTTTTTCCCCTCAAGCATCAAGTTCAAGCCTGGGGAAATGCCCGGGTGCGTTTAAAAGTGGCGAGCTCCAAGCTGGGCCAGGTGCAAGACTCTCTCGCAGAGATGTTTACGTCTCTAGTCAACTGTTTCCATTAAAATCCCGCTGGTCTGCGCTACTACGGACCAGAGTTAACTGCAGCGCTCCTTAAATCATATAAGCTAATTCCAACGTATCCGTGGCAGGTCTGCCACCTATTTTACGGTCCTTCGGAGGTCGGACAGAGTATGACTTGGGATCCGAGCCTCTGGGACTAATACAGGCAAAGCTTGGGGTTGGGCGGGGGCGGGGGGTGTCGAGGGCTGCTAACCCTCTGCCTGGTCCGGACCGCCCTGAGCGCCCCGAGTTTCTTTTCCAGGTCTTATTTTCCTGTCACAGACCTAGAGAAACCGCAGCGCCCGGTAGCCTGGCCAGCCCGCGGGGTGACTTTGGCGGGCCGGCGCCGGGGTGGAGAGAGAGCGCGGGGCAGCGGCGGGGCGGGCGGAACGCACTCGGAGGCAGCCGAGTTCGGCCATCGCGCTCAGGCGGCTTTCAGAACGCTCGCCGCGGCTTCCGCGGGCCCCGCCCCCGCCGGGGTTTCCCCCGCCGCCCGTCTCATTTGCATGGCGCGCCCCTCCCCCGCCGCTATTGGCCGGCGCCGGGCCCCGCCCTCCCGCCGTCCCCTCCCCTCCGCCGTAGGGTTCCGTCCCCCGAGCGCCCGGAGCTGCGGGCAGCGGGCGGACTGTTAAACCGCGGCGGCGGCGGCGTCAGCCGGGGCGGGAGCGGGGCGCGCTCTGGAGACGAGTCGGCGGCGCCCCGGGTGGGGGGAGGCGGGCGGACAGCTAGAGATCGCCTACGGCGGCCCCCACCACGGCCGGACCGAAGGTGCGGCGGCGGAGGGCAGCCAGGGCGCCCCAGCAGGCGAGTGGCCGGCGTCGCAGCGGCGGGCTGAGGGGGGTGGGTCTCCTCGGCGGGGGACGGCGGCGGCGGCGGCGGCGGCGCGGGGCGGGAAGAGCGGAGGAGACCCGCCGGGTGGACTCGCGGGCCGGGGCCTCCGCCGGGCAGTCCCCTTGCACCCCGAGTCCTGCTGGCCGTTGGGCGGCGGGCCCCGGCACAGGACCGTGCTTTGGGGCAGGGGGTCGGACCGCAGCCAAATTTAAACGGCTAAACCTAACAGCC
>NW_022196896.1:92952906-92986119 GCF_008632895.1 Mastomys coucha | reverse complement strand
TTTTTTTCTTGGGCACGCCCCCCTCCACCGCACCCTACCCCCCACCTCCATTCCCCCAAGGCTAGAGCAGCCGCGCCTCTGCGGCGGGCGGGTTGGGGGGGCCTCGGTGGGGAGCTTTTCGTAAGGCTGAGCTTGGCTGGCTAGCGGCGACATTTATTTATTTATTTATTTATTTATTATTAGTTTGGGGCCGTTATGGATTTAACCTTTAAAATTGTTTGGGGTGCAAGGGATTGTTGTGGTTTATTGAAAGGTAACACGTCCCGAGTTCGTGTTGCAGCTTGTGCCCAAGAGAGGAGAGGACTAGCTTTAAAAAAAGAGAAAAGTAGCGTTTGGTAGGGGGAGGGAGAGAGGGAAGAGAGGGCAGGACGGTGTCGTGTGGTCACGAACCATGGACGGAGCTGTTGGGCTCTGCTTTGCAAGGAGCGGGCGGGCGCTGCGTGGGCGTCCTCGGTACCCCCCGCAGGAGGCGCGGTGGCGGTTCCCTGTCCTCTCTGTTCCCATCGCGGGTTCCAGGGAGATTGGAGTTGTGGGAGTCAACCTTCTGGCTTTTGATTCTCCCAACTTGGACGCAGAATCGGCTGGAGAGACTATGAAAGATTGGCCGCCAACCGCTTTTAATAGTTTAACTTTGTGTCTGTAGAAAGGTTTTATTTGAATCCTGATTGGATAGGGCAAGTTTGTTAGCAACATAACTTCCCCGAAACTGTTACTGAGCCCAACTAGCAAAACTGGCAGGATTTGAGGGTAGAAGTAGTTCTAAAAATAATTCGACAGTGGAGGGGGGAAAAAAAAGCGCAGGTGTGGAACGCAGATTGTTTAATGAAGCCGGGGGTTGATTTCTGCGGTTTCCAGAGAGCTAACTAGCTGTTTCCTTGGGCAAGTCACAGCCTTGCTGATACATCTGTTTCCTCTGGAAAACCGTTTCATAATACAGTCCCTGCCTTAAAAGAGTGTATTGAAGATCACGTGCCTTGCGTTAGTGCGCATAAATCACCACGTAATGTGGTGGTGTAACGAAAGGTCAGTTTTTAACAAAGCCAGCCTATTTTCAGAATTTTAAGAATAAGTCGTGAAATAGGATATATTTGATTTTCGCCAGATCTGTTGCACTTTTTGTTTTGTTTCTGGTCATGTCACCAGGCTGGCCTCCGGACTTGCTGTGTAGTCCACATCCCTTTAGAGCTGACATAGGAGCATGAACCGAACTACTGTGATTTTACGTTAAGTTTCTCTTCACGGTTTGAAAGATCACTGTCAAGGTCTGCTATCACTTCTTCATAGTTTTGATCTACAGAAATTGTTATTACTCCCCTTCCTCAGCCTTTCTAGGATAATTTTCTTAAATGTGAAACTTGTAATCTTGGCCAGTAATATCACTTATTTATAAGATCTTGGTAATAGTTGTCTTTTCCAGTAACAGCTGCTGCTTTTCTTACACGTTATTAAACAATTGCCTGGAAAGCTTTGTATTTCTCTATTTTTCTATCATCTCTGTGTAATTTTCCCTAAAACTGGAGATCATATGTTTTCAGTTAATTTAAAAGTAGAAATATTAAATATTATTAAAAACATTCTTTGAAAAATGATTTTAATAACTGTTTAACATTTCATCATGAGTATATTTTAAGTTTTTCTTATTGGCAAATATTTGAGATTTTTCTAATATTTTGTGTTAGTTATTGTACAAGTCTTTGGAATAAATAATATACTCCTCTTTCTTTGTTAGATTTGTAGGAGAGGAGTCACTGAGTCCAGGCCTGTTTTAAAGTTTTTATGCTCTTGTGACACCCCAATTTTGAGCATGTGGTATTAATTTATTCATAGAGGTATGAATGTGTCTCCTGCCATATCCTTCTTTATCACCCAGGATTGGCTTTATGGGGAAAACCTTTAATTTGCATTGTTTTCCCACTAGCACTCCCCCATGGACATGGATATGGTATCTAGTGCATTTCCTAACTTACTGTTATATACTGGAGAGAAAACTGCTTCATATTTACCTGCAGCATAGCAAATAGTGGATGTACAATAAAGACTTGCCGATTGGCAGCTCATATTTAAACTATTTTTTTTTTTTTAAACCGGTGAGCAGTCAGAAAATTGTCTTTTCCTTTTTTGTCTTCAGAGCAGAGTTGATAATGTAGTAACTGATTGAGCTGTGTGAGGTCTTGTGCCTTAAGACTAGGCCTCACCGATCTTAACATTTTCTATTCAGTGTTCCAGTATCTTCCCATTGTTAAGCATGGCATAACCAAAATGTTGGTCTGCTTTTTCTGCTCCCGTCCTTACTTACACTTTGGTCCCCTTTACTCGCTTACCATTCTTCCAAGGAGCCACTGTGAGCATTCCATCCTGATTGTTGTCATTTCTCCCGTAGACTCTGTGTTAGACAAGTAAGAAGGCTGTGTCTACAGTTCAGTGACTTGTTCCCGACTGTTGACAGCCTACCTGTTACTGCCTGTGGCATCCCCGCTGCCTTTCATCTGTTCTGTCATATAAACCTTACATGCAGCAAGCCACTCGTGCTGTCATGATGTCTGCCATGTCTTTCCATTTAAGTCTGTCTTTACTATGTGAGGTGTCAGGTGAAGGAGTAGCAAGTTGCTTCCTTTAGGTTTAGGACTGACTTAAGGCTGGGGTTGATGTGGTTTATCAGACAGTTAGAGCAGAGAGTGAGGCTGCTTTGTAGAGCAAATGACAGTGGGAAATTCGCAACCAGTTTATGACTACTGTGTGTCCTGTCTTCTGTTCTTAAAACCTTTACTTCACTGTAGTACTATAATAGAAAAATCATACAAAATAACTCACAAATAATTAGTTACTGTTTTATTCAGTTAGTTTAGAAAGAAGCTATATAATTTTCTAAATTTTCCCCATTTTTTCTTAAATGTTATACTAATGAACATTTCACACACACAAATTTTTTTTTCTTGCCTAGTCATGAAAGATAAAAACCAAAATATGTTAGTAAGAATGATATCATACTTTCCAGTTGATAATGTGAAATGAAAATTGAGAATAATTCAAAGTGGATTTCTTTCTTTCTTTCTTTTCTTTCTTTCTTTCTTTCTTTCTTTCTTTCTTTCTTTCTTTCTTTCTTTCTTTTAAAGACAGGGTGTTACTTTGAGACCTGGGTCAGCTTGGAAGTCACACTGTAGTCAAAGCTACCCTGTAACTTATCTTTTAGTTTTTCTTTCATGTTGGGGTTTTGCTTGGCCACAAAGGAAAATTTAAATATTAAATTTTATTTTATATTTTCAAAACCACTTATTTCTATATTGATACAAAAGTTCACCTTATTTATAACATTGAAAATTGTTTAATATTTTAAATCATTCATGAACTTTGTAATGTTTCAGGTTCTTTTTGAGCTTTGTAAGACCCAGAATTCATAGGTATGTCTTTAGTATTTTAAAAAAACAAAACTGAAAACTGTACTGAAAACTGTGTTATGGTAAATTGCCAAAATGAATGTGTGATGATACTCTTTTAAATATAAATTTCTGCATTCAAATTTATGTACATAGGAAAAACTTCATTTTTATTCTTATGAGTCATGCACTTACAGAAGAATAGTAATAATTCTGCTTCAAGTATGAGCTGTTTGATCTGTTATGTGGCCACCCAAGTGGCTTTATCTTTAATTAAATTCCTTTAGTCTTCAAAGAGAATTCCTTTTTAGGCATAGTTTTCAAAGTGGAAGAAGCTCTTGCTTATAAACATCATAGACTACAAAGTGCTGAGCTAACTATATTCAGCTCATGCCAATTATTGCATAGTTTTCTGTAGCAAACAGAGAATTCCCCTAAAAGAATACATAAAGAAATCTGGAAATAAACTATATTTTGTACTTATGGCTTTCATTAATTCCTATTTTTTAATACTTTAAAACATTTTAAAAGCTGGTGTGACTATCTGAGTGTGTGGGTTTGTCTGAGTGCAGTGTCTGTGGGAGCCAGAAGAGGGTGTTGGGTCTCCTGGAGATGGAGGTCCAGGTGACTTCGAGCTGACCTGCCTGGGTATTGGGGTTGAGTTTAGGTCCTCAGCAGGAGCAGTATGTGCTGTTAACTCCTGAGCCTTCTCTTCAGCCTAGTTCTCCTAGTTCTGTGAGATAAAAGTCCAGCCAATATGAACTCATTCTCTTTAATGTTTTTATATTGCATTTTTGCTTTTATATGAACAAGTTAGAAAAATTGAATTCTCTTATATTTTTAGCAATGTTTCCAAGTCCACCTTGGGCCAGTGAGATGGTTTGTTTGGTATGGGTGTTTGCCACTGATCTGATAGCCTGAGCTGGAGCCCTATAACGTGAGCAGTGGAGGGAGAGGACTGTACACTTCCACTAATTGTCCTCTGACCTCCATCACAGCACCCCACTCACCACACGCATAATAAATGTAAAGACAAAAAGAAGACATCTCACATTTGGTTAGTTACTTTTCCTTATCAGTATAGGTCAACTTCATGAAATACTTAAGTCATTTATGAGGAAATAAGTTTTGGTCCTTTCAAATCCTGTAGGTAGGTTTTATTGTTTTTGTTTTTGTTTTTTGTTTTGTTTTTTAAATAGGTGAATGTGTGTCTTATACTCTGTATTTAAGAGATTAGAGTTTATCAAAATTACAATTAAAGGTAAATTTAATGTTCAGGGGTAAAGCTGGAGAAAATATTTTCCAAAGATAGTATGGAATGTTTGTATGCATTCTAGAATATAGAGCATAACAAAAATCTGAAGCAATATATAAGGGGTAGGAAATAAAATTTTAATATTAATTTTTCAGGAGAAACAGTGGTTCTTATCTGGATTATCAAATTCAAGTATGAAGGTACTAGGACTAGATAGTATTTAAAGAACTAGATAGTATTTAAATAATTTTCTTTCAGGATATGTTAAGAATCATTTGAAATATGTAAGCTATTTACTAGCTTGTAAAGATTTGATTACTAAGTGTCTGAACCAACTCAATAGTAACTATCTTGACAGTTCTCTCACTATGTAAATGCAGGTTTTAAAAGATAACTGCTTTTGCTATATTTCATGATCTCCAGAGGTTAGATTACATTTAGGTATGAATGCGCTATGAATCTCAAAAGTTCAGCTTAAGCAACTAATGGAATCATCCTGGGGACAAGGCAAAACCTTGCATTTGTAATAGTACAATTTCAGAATCAGGAAGCTCAATTCTCAGTGGAAGCTCTTTGGATTACATTGTAGACTAAAAGTTTAGAATTTATGTTATAGATTAACAGTATAATCCAGCTCATTGTTTTTGATGGATTAATTTGGTTTTATAATAATGAAATTGATATACACTAAAAGAAGGAAAAAGGTGGCTGTAAAGTGTTTATTATTTAAGTTACAAGGTTTTTTTCACATCTGTAGAAAGTCTCTTGTGACTTCTGTGTTGTGAAAGAATAGATATTGGATCTGGGTTGTTTGTTGAAAGCTTATTTACTTGATGGATTGTTTATAATGGATTTATGATAAACTTTTGTAACGCTACTCATAGAACCATAAAATTTCTGTCTGCCAAGGTACTAATGAATTTTTTGTAAAAAAAATTTAAGCTGAAATAGAAGCTGAAAAATGTTTTGTGAAATGAAATAGAATTGGTTTTTGGATTATCAAGAGCTCTTTACCTAGCAGAGAATCAAGACAGTGTAGCTGATCTCTTTCAAAGACTACTTACAGGTTTTAAGCTTGTAATGTTTACTTAAAAAATGTCCTGTTAGCTTGATATCTCAGTGTGTCTTTGACAAGAGAAAGTTTATTTTTCCAAAACAGTTTTTCCCCTTCAAGGTCATTAGACTAAGCTTTTTAGCAAAGTGCTACATTATACTTGAGTATTTAGGATATACTCAAAATAAATAATCCTTGCCAATAGAAGTGGTATAGACATTTTTAGATTTACCTAGGATTAAATCTCTCCACCCCATTATGTATGTAGTTAGAAATTGATCAACATGCTTTTTAGAAAACTGTTGGAATTTGTTTTCTCTATGTTGCCATCACTGTAGGTGCTTATATATATTTGGTAAGATAAATTTGTGGATTGAAATTTTGTAGTTAGTGCTTGATTCCTGGTTATTTAAGGAACAATATGTTTTACTTTATACTATCTAGTATAGTAATCCCTCACTGCACAGACTTGAGCATTTGAAATGAGGCTCTTGCTACATTAAGACTGTGGTAAAGAAACTGGATTTTTGAAGATTTTCTACATATAAAGATTATATATAGTCTTATTAAGAAAATTGTATTAAAAAAGTCAGGTGGTGGTGATGCATGCCTTTAATCCCAGCAATAGGGAGGTAGAGGCAGGATGATCTTTGTGAGTTTGAGGCCAGCTAGGCACACTAAGCAGATTGATGCAGGAGGACTATGAATTTGAGGCTGTTCAGTGCTACATGTAAGAACCTGTCTCTAAAAGTAAGGGCTGGTGGTATAGCTCTAAGTCATAGAGAACTTTCCTAGTTCTGATGAGATTGGGTTTGATAACCTGCATCATAAACACATGCAAATGTGGTAAGAAATTTTAGTACATAGTTTTAAATATATTAGTTGTTATGAACAAAGTATTATGCAGTAACTAACAATTTCATGTAATACTTGAATACAATGTTTAATTTATTAAGGGACATAAATTATGTGAACTGATTTGACATTTGTTCTGCTGGGTTTTCTTGGAATATGGGGTTTGGTGTCTCACATAAATTGGGGATTTATTACTTCTGTGGTTTCTTTTATTGTTTCCATTATGTATGCTTTCTCTTTCTGAGCTATCCCATAATCCTCCACACTCAGATTTTTGTTCTGTTAGCTTTTTTGCTTTTTATTTTTTTCTTTAGTCTCCTTTTGTTTTTTCAATTGGGATTTTTTCTTTTGCTATGTCTTTTATATTCAGAGCTTTGTTCAGACACATTAGGTTTATTACTTAGTCCATTCAGCCTTTTTTATTTACTTGTGTAGTGTGCGTATTTGCATGCTTGTGTGCAAGCATGCGGTTGCACACAAGCTATGGAAAACATGAAGGCTGAAAGCTCGAGCAGACTGGAGCTCAGTGTGTCTTTAATGTATTTAACTATTGACAACCAGAAAACAAGACCCGGGAGACTTTTAAACCGCTTTCTAGAAAACAATATTATATTCCTGGTAACTTTCCCTGGACTTTGCTTGTCATTGCATTGTACACATTTGAATATTTGGTTGTCTTGATTGTACTGACTCCTACATTTTGTTGTCTCTTACTACTGATATTTTCATTGTCTTTGGGGCCTGTCCTCTTGTGTAGCTTTCTCCCTTTCACATAAACACAAGCTGACTCCCTAGTCTTGGTCCTGGCTCCTCTCCCTTGTTTCTACCCTCTGCCTAGGTTAAACTCCTCTCTTGGCTTTACATGCTATTTATATGCATGACTTCTCCAAGTCCTGTCTCTAATTATGACTTCTCACTTGAACTCTACACTTGTTTGTCTGACTCCACTGGGGTGGGTCATGCATACTTCAAACATACTATGCCCCAAACAGTACTTAGAAAACAAGAAGGTTCCCAAGTCTGTCCTGTTTCAGAGCTATCACCACTGACCATGCATTTGCTGAAGCCAGAGAACCAAGAGTTATATATTTTTTTCCTCTTAAGCCCAGAGAAATGTTGGTCATCAAAAGTTTTGTTGGCTCTACTTTGAAACATTTAAATTGACTTTTCCTCATTCTTATTAATACCTCCAAGCAACCAGTTTAGCGTGCATTGATTCAACAACTGTGTCTCTGGTTCCTCGGCTTTCAGTCTTTTCTATAGGACAGCCAAAGTGAGGGAGCTTGCTTGCTTCCTTCTTTCTCTGCCTCCTTCCCTTCCTTCTTCCTTCCTTCTTTTGCTCCCTCCCTCCCTCCCTCCCTCCCTCCCTTCCTTGCAAGTCAACCAAGTCAAGTTATTTCCTCACATAGATTTCTAATGACTCTGCTTTACCTTAAATATAAATTCAGTGGTCTGGCTATATCTACTACCTTGGTCTTCTTTTTTCTATTTTTTCTGCAGTCATTATGTTTTAGGCATAGTAACTTTTTTTTTTCTTCTTATAAGCATGCCAAACTTATTCTTGCCCAAAGCTTACTTTATTTATTTTTTTGAGGGGAAGGCATGCATATTAGGTGCTTCTTAACTTCTCATTGTTTGAGATCTTAGAGCAGGTAACACCAAGAAGCCTTGAGAGGCGTATCTTCAACCATACATCCAAATTTACCCAAGTGCCAGTATAAACATGCTCTAGACTTTAGTTGTGATAAACATAAAACCTTTATGTACTAGATATTTGATCTACTTGTTGTCTTAGTTACTTTTCTATTGCTGTGATAAGACACCATGACATAGGCAACTTGTAAAAGAAAAAGTTTAATTTGGGGATCATGCTTCTAGAGCCTTTGAGTCTCTGGCCTTGATGGTGCTTCATGGTGAGAGCATGACATCAGGCAGCAGACACTGGAGCAGTAGCTAAGAGCTCACAACTCAATCCACAAGCACAAGACAGAGAGATCCAGACACTTGGGATAGCATGGGCTTTTGAAACCTCAAAGATTGCTCCCAGTGACACACCTCCTCCAACAAGAACACACCTCCTAATCCTTCCCAAACAGTTCCACTAACGAGTGGCCAATTACTCAGATAGATTTAAATCAACACACTTACTTTATAGCCACTTTTCACATGAATTAGTTGTTTTTTAAAAAGTTCTTTATATTTAAAATAAATTATCTCACTCTCCCCTCCCTTCTCTCTTTAACATGTTCCTTTGTAAACTTTGCAAGGGTAGAAATCTTTCTAGTATTTAGGATAGTATCAGACATGTTTATGAAAGTTTTAAATGAATAATTGATTTTTAGGATGAATATATATTAAATGGAGATATTCAAGCTTCTACTCAAGGCAAACAATTATGACTTAGTGACTGTTTTCTTGTTTTTTCCCTTTTAAATCCCAAATTGCTATGCCCATAATTTGTGCATTTTAATTTCATTTTTTAAATGATAGTTTTCTAGCTGTCTTTCATAAGCATCCAATATGAAAAAGGTGTGTGGTGTAGTTGATTGTTATATTCTCAATGAGAAGCAGCTGGCTATATTTGTAATTAAAGTGTCTTACTGCCTTTCTAAGGTAGACTTCCAAAGCACAGGATACACACTTAAGTTCTATGAAATAATTGTGATTGTCTTGAACTAAAGAGTAAACTTGAGGTAAATATACAGAGTTGTTCATTATTGTGTGCTTTTAGAATTACAAGGTTTTGTATATTTTGCCTTTATCCAGTTATCTACTTTGTATGTTAATGAACTATATTCAACTAAGAATAAGTTAATTAAAATTTGTTATAATGGTTCGAACCATCATTCAGAGTTAAGATGAATGACTTAAAACTTAATGATTAAGACTACTGTTTTGGGGGCTAGAGAGAAGGCTCAGCAGTTAAGAGCACTGACTGCTCTTCCGAAGGTCCTAAGTTCAAATCCCAGCAACTACATGGTGGCTTACAACCATCCAGAATGAGATCTGATGCCCTCTTCTGGTGTGTCTGAAGATAGCTATAGTGTGCTTAGATATAACAATAAATAAATCTTTAAAAAAAAAGACTACTATTTTAAATATTTAGTTGGCTGGGTTTGGTCTCACATGCTTTTAATCCTAGAACTTAGAAGGCAGAAAGGCAGGCATTTCTTTGTAAATTTGAGGCTAGTTTGGCCTACTTACAGAGTTCCTGGCTACATAGTGAGACTGTATCTTAAAACTTAGCATTGGGAAAGTTCAATTACTTTTTTCTTATGAATATTTTGGTGTCACATCTTAAAAAAAAACCTTCAAAATGCTACAAAAATTTTCTTCTTCTTTTCCCTCCTAGATGTTTTTAAGAGTCTTAGCTTTTATATGTAGGCCCATCATTCATGTTGATGTATCTGACCATTTTCATACATGGTATGAGGTATGTGTTGAGATTCATTTTTCCGCTAAAGTGAATTGCGAGCTTCCCCCGATAGTGTATGTGTGTAGTGGTATATCTCTGATCTGTTTTCTTTGCAATTTTCTGAATGCTTATCCTTAGCTGGTACAGCATTGTCCTTAACCAAATGTCAGTACACAGTGTGAGTCCTTCAAGTTTGTTCTTTTTCAGAATTATTTTTGGCTATTTTAGTTCTTTTGACTGTAAATCATTTTAGTAAGCTTGTCAGTGTCAATAGAAATTCTTCTAAAATTTGGTTGAAATTACGTTTAATTTCACAAGTCATTCTGAGGAGAGTAAGACCATACCAATGTTGAGTAGGCTCTCCCATGAGTGCAGTGTATTTATGGAAGTCATCTGGATCTTCTTTGTGTTTTATAGTTCTCAGTGTATGGATCATACAAATTTGGTCAAATTTGTTTTGTTGTGACTAGAAGTGGAACCCAGGGCCCTGTGTATACACACGTTTACCATGGAGCTGTGCCAATGCTGTTATGTACCTTTGGAGGCATTATTAGAATTGTTCTTTGGGGAGGTGTATTAGAGTTCGCTAGATGAACAGAACCAATAGACTGAAGCAACTTATCAAAGTGACTTACAGGTTGTACTCTAGTTATTTGAACAACTGTCTCCCATTGGAAAGACTAAGAATTCAGTAGTTGTTCAATTCCTAAGGTTGGAAGTCTCAGCTGGTGTTCTGGCTGTGCTGGAGTCAGGACGAAGTAGGTTCTAATACCAGGAAAAGGATGACACAGCAACAGCAGAAGAGATGAAATTTCCAGCCAGAAAGAGAGCAAAGCAAGCAGAAAGCCAAAACTGCTCCCATGTCCTTATATGTAGACTGCAACCAGAGCATGGTCCGGAGTTAGGGTGGGTCTTCTCACCTCAAATGATCTAATCAAGAAAATCCTTCCCAGGTGTCTTCATCTCAGGTTTTAATTGACTCCAGATGTAGTTAAAGTGACAACCAAGATTAGCCATCCTAGAAACATTGGAGTTATTACTGTTTTCAGATTTTCTTTGTCTGGTCTGGCTTTTCACATCTGTGATTATGAAGTACACATGGTATTTTGACTGTGTCTGTAACCTGACTTGTTAGAAGGAATGTTCTGGAACTTTTTTTTGTAGATTCCTTGGGATTTTTCTATGTAGAAATAGTGATGTGTTAATGGAGAGGTTTATTTTCTAAGCTGTTTGCCCCTTTCTTCTTGCCATAATGTACTTAGTAGCTCTTCTAGCAGGATACTAGAAATGGATGGTGAGAATATTTCGTTTCATTCCCAGTCTTAGGGCAAGAGAATTCTTTATGCACTATCAAGATATAAACTATAGACTTTCATGATTTTTGCTGGGTTAAGGAATTTCTTTCCTTTGTCCTAAATGTCAGGAGTTTTTTTTTTTTTTTTTCCCTTATAAGTGGCTTTTATATTCTATGAAATGCTTTTACTATATGAGATTCTGTTTTGTTTTGTTTTTTTTTTTTTTTTGGGTGTATGTGTGTGCTTTTGTTTTTTGTTTTTGTTTTTGTTTTTTTTAACTTTGATATGGGCGATTCCAGTGATTGGTTAAAAAAATGTTGAGTTCATAAAATATGTCATACTTGATTGGGTCACATTATCCCATTTGTATAGTGCTGTACTTGTGCAGGCATTAAAATAGTAATTAAATAGATATTTTTATTAGTTGTAATTCCATGAATCCTGAAACATATTTCAAGATGTGTTTCAGCAGTATTTTGATGACTGCAGTTGTTGTAGTGTGTGTGTGTAATCCCTGGGTTTAGGCTGCAGAGACAGGATGATCAGTTAGAGAGACGGGCTTGTCAGGCAGGCAAGGCTCTACTACATAGACATGAACCGCTGGTTCATGAACTCATGTAACAAATACAGAACAAGTACATTGGACAAGCAAATATTCTAGTGTGAGAGTTTAGCACATAGACTAAAACTTGCCTTTAGGGGATAGAGTGATGGCCTAGTGGTTAATAGTGTTCACTGATCTTCCAGAGGACCCAGGTTCAATTCCCAGCGTCTACATAGTAGATGACAGGATCAAACACCCTCTTCTGGCTTCCACAGGCACTCCACACACGGTACACAGATGTACATGCAGGCAAAGCACCCATAGACATAACATAAAATAAATTAAAAAAAACAAAAACTTGCCCTAAACTGTCTTCCTTCTCAGAGTCTAAGAGTGTCTGAGAATGCTAGTGCTATGTGGAGAACAGTAAGGCAGTCACAGAGAAGGACCAGAGGTGTTTTAAATACATTGATCCGAGCTTTAATGGTGACCTTAGCTCATAAGGTGAATGAAGAGTTAGTCATCTAAGCGAAGCTGTTTTCATACTTACAAAATAACAGTATTGTCACTTGTTGGTTAACATGAAGCCCAATGTTCCTGGAGTGTATTAATCCATGGAGAAAAGTGTGGAAGATGAGACAGGCAGAGACCTGATAATGTAGAACTCTGTAGGCCATGAAAATGGTAATTTTAGATTTTATTGTAAATATAGAACTGACTGCTCATTTAGTCAGCAGATATTTTTAGAGTGTCTGCCTGGACACATTGTTTTTTTTCATATAATCGTTAGAAAAGTAGCAGGCTAAGCATTACTAGAGCTTGTAAGAGATAATTATAATATACTTTACATAAATATGCAAGTAAGCAAAAGTGGTATTTTAGAATTATTTTCAATTGGAAAATATACAATTATATATGATGCATGTATATAAAATTTAAATGAAATGAATCACATGTTATACATTACAGAGACTTCTGCTTAGGTTTTTGTTTTTGTTTTTTTCAAATAAGGATACCTTTGGAAATAGTGCACAAAAGAACCTCATGGAAATTTTAAATAGGGGTTGTGTTATAGCTAGAAGACTATAATCTAAAAGTCTTCATGGCAAATGCAGTTATAAGATGCAGTTCTGTTATAATCTCAAATATTAGAAAAATGACTTAAAAAGGTAGTTATCTGTTCATGGGTAACAAAAGCTCTCTGGCTATCTAAAACCTTATTTTCCAGCTTCTTTGACTTGGCTCTCTCAAAGTCTCTCATGAGCTCTAATCAGGTTAGCAGGTGCTGCGGTGCTCTCCAGGGTTGTCTGGGGAAGACCCTACTTCCCAGATTACTCACAAGTGACCTGTGGGCATCATCTCTCTGCCATATGGTCATTCCAGCTCATGGACTAGCAGTTAGCTTCTTTACTACAGGGAAAGACAGTAAGATGGAAGATTCAGTCTCGCCATTATCTTAATCTCAGAACTCAAAGTCTATTATTTCTGCTGGATTTAGTCACCTTGAGTAGACCACTCAGTCATACTCAAGAGGAAAGATTATGCAGATATGAATAGCAGTAGATGATTATTTGGACATTTTGGAAGTAGTGTAGTAAAACAGAGCTGTCAGGTTGTCTATACATTTTCATTTTCTACCATACATGGTCCTTAGCCATTTTAATCTTTGCATTTATTTCCTTCTATTTTTATTCTATTTCTTAAGTGTCCTTACTCTAATTAGTTGTAGTTCTCTCTCGGCTTCACCCAGGACTCTCTGCCTCATGATATTTTACTTTATGGTCTCTGCTGCAAGCCACTTTGATTATATCCATAACATCTTGTTTAAATGTTTGTGAGTAGTGTAAGCGATAGAAATGTTATTGTGGGTCTTTCTTGATTACTACATAGTAAGGTATATGACAATTACTTGATCAAATTTTTATTTAAATCCTGGGAAGTTTGGATATTTTGTTCTAATGATTTTTTTTAAATCTTAGACACACACACACAAAGATAGATGTGTGTGTGTGTGTGTGTGTGTGTGTGTGTAACATGTGAGGGCACTGTCGGAGCTCAAAAGAAAGGCTTCAGATCCCCTGGAGCTGGAGTTATAGGCAGCTGTGAGTTGCCCAGTGTGTGTGGGTGCTGGGAACAGAAAACAGTTCCTCTTTCGAGCAAGTGTGCTTAACCTCTGAGCCATCTCTCCATCACTTTTCATATGCTCTGTAATTATTTTTCTATTTCCATTAAAAGCAGAGTGAATTTCAAACAAAAATCTTATTTTAATTTTTCCTTTAATATTTAGGATGAGCATGAGTCTATTACACTAGAAATCATTGCTTAGTTATACAGAATTTGGGGTAATTCATATTCAAGGCAAACTATAACATATTTTACATTGAGAGATTATAAAATGTGTGTCTACACACACAATGTGTATATACAAACAGCTGTATTTTATCACCTAGTTAACCATTAACATTTGTTCATTTTGCATTTGCTCCTTTTTTCCCAAGTCATAAAATTGACAATGAAAATGAAAATCCTCTTAAACCATTAGTCTTCCTTCTCTTTCATGGAACTTGATACAACTACTGTTAGGGGTATGGTAGGTAGGTATTTTTCTAGTTCACTTTTTATTAAGTATAAGCATGGACATATACATATGATATGCTTTTATGTTTGTGTTATAGTTATATGTTTGTATTAGATTTATGAATCTAATGTGTGTGTGTGTGCATACCTACACTGTTCCTTTTTCTCCTTATCATTAGTCTTAAAGTCTTTCCATATTGACACTTTTTTAACTTCAATAAATTATTCTATTTTCAATAGTGTGTGAATCATTTCAGTGTTTTATTGTTCTCTCCTCTTTGGTTTTGTTTTATATCTGGGTTGTTTTGGATTAATGGTTTGCTATTAGAACTATTGCTCATATAGCTGTGACAAGTATATTTTCTACTTTATATACAAATTGCTCAACAAGTTTGTGGCCTCAGTAGATGTGAGAAATTTTGCTTGCTTATTTCCTACTCATAAGTGATATTTCAGACTTGAATCATTCTTGTCGGTTTCATGTATGGAAATGATAGACATTCCTAACTACTATACGTACAGTTACAGCTAGCATGTGGGTGTACATAATGTTAGAATGTCCCATGTGTGTTGAAAAAGTTATGGACTGTAATAGTTCCAGTGTATTATCATTAAAAACCTAAAATAGTTAATTCTGTAAAGGCTTTGCTAAGTGTGCTGTTGAAAAGACTTAGTGGTACTAGACTGCCTTTTTCTGTATTGTCAGGACATGGGGCTTCATTTTTTCTTTTGAAGTTTGAATTCATCTTTACTGGTCATCTGACATGGTTTTCACGATTTACTAGGTATGAGGAATATATTCTAAATGATAATTAATAAACATATATTTGAGAATGGAAAACATTTTTAGGAAAAACTATACCTGAGATTAGGCAATTTCTCATTTCTCACAACTATGAACTCATGTTTTACATTCACGTAGGTGTACTTAAATTATAGAGCATATTTTACCTGTAGTTATTACTGTTCAAGTTGAGAAAAATTCCAGATGGAACTCCATTTTAGAAAATGCTATTGTTTCATAAAGAAATATTCTTGCAATTGTAAGATTGAGTCATATTTTTTAAGTTTGATTAAGAGATTCAAAGTTGTTTTTCTCTTGACTGTCACTAAACACTGTCAATGATGTGATTGTGAGATGTACTCGCACCCATACACATTGTTATTAAACCCTTCCTTACTGTGACTGTGTGCAAGTGCATTTTTTCCTTTGGTGCTGCTGTAGATAAAACCCAGGATCTCACATGTGCTATACAAGTGCTATGCCACTGAGTACTCTCTGGTCTAGTAATGTGCAACTTTAATTGGAATTGTGAATATTAGGCTCACCATCAGAGTGGAGAATAAGAGCTTATTACTGAGATAATGTGGGAAGTTGAGAGATAAAGGAAATCTTTGGTGCCTTGTTCATTTTAATCAGAAGCATCAAACATAAAAGTTGCCCTTAGCAAAAGTGTAAGCATCAAGCTTTTGGTTCTTAGACGTTTGATCATGTATTTTTTTATGTAATTTTAGGCTTCCAGTAATTATCTCCAGGATTCGCCATGACCCCAGCTCTGAAGGAGGCAACAACAAAGGGTATCTGCTTTTCATCTTTGCCAAATACCATGGAATCTGACAAGATGCTGTGCGTGGAAAGCCCGAGAACTGTAGATGAGAAGCTTAAGGGAGGAGACACTTTCTCTCAGATGCTGGGATTTCCGACTCCTGAACCTACTCTAAATACTAATTTTGTAAATTTAAAACATTTTGCCTCCCCTCAGGCTTCAAAACATTTTCAGACAGTTCTTTTAATGAGTTCTAATTCAACACTAAATAAGTATAATGAGAATTATAACCAAAAGAAAGTAATGGAGTCCAAGTGCTGTAAGCTGAAAAACGTACTGTGTAATAATGGCAGCAGCATTCAGCTCAGTAAGATCTGCCGTTCTCATTCTGAGGATGAGTTCATCAAAAAGGAACTCTCAGATACCACAAGCCAGTGCATGAAAGATATACAAATCGTTTTGGATTCAAATCTCACCAAAGATGCTAATGTAGATAAAATACATCTGCAAAACTGTAAATGGTACCAAAAGAACACACTTTTGGATAAATTCACTGAGACAAAGATTAAAAAGGGTCTATTGCAATGTACTCAAAAGAAAGTTGGACCTAGCCACTCAGGTGTGCCTACTAGTTCCTCAGCGGCTGAAAAGGAGGAGGAAGTGAATGCTCGCTTACTTCACTGCGTGAGTAAACAGAAAATTTTACTCAGCCAGGCTAGAAGAACTCAGAAACACTTGCAGATGCTCCTGGCCAAGCATGTTGTTAAGCACTATGGTCAACAGATGAAATTTTCAATGAAACATCAGCTGCCCACAATGAAGATCTTTCATGAACCCACAACAATTTTAAATAATAGTTTACTTGAACACACTGAAATTAAGCCAGAAGTCAACATATTGGCTTCAGAAAATAAGTTTTGGGATGATACAAACAATGGCTTTTCTCAATGTACAGCTGCAGAAATCCAAAGATTTGCACTGTCCGCTACAGGGCTGTTGTCTCATGTTGAAGAGGGTCTGGATTCTGATGCCACCGATAGCAGCTCAGATGACGAGTTGGATGAATATACCATTAGAAAAAATGTGACAGTGTAAGTGTAAAATGCTAGATCTTTTCCTATTCTGCATAGAGTAGCAACTATATTGGTTTCAAGATACGTCATAAGAAAGTAGGTTTTCTAAAATCTTACTGCCATGATCTTTAACTTATAAAACACTGGTGAATTTTAAAAATGTTTTATTTCTTCTTTTCCATACAATATATTTTGAACAGTTTTCTTCCCTCAACATCTTCCCAGAGCTTCCTCCACTCCTAATCACCAATTTCATATTCTTTCTTTCTCTCAAAAAATAAAACAGAAGAAACAACAAAAACCTGAAAAAAAAAAAACGACAAAAATTTATCAAACAACCCAAAAAGCATTGGCACACACACACACACAAAATGTCAACACCATGGAGTCCCTTTCATGTTGGCCAACTACTTCTGTGAATGAAACCTTCCCTGGGAGTGTGGTTGATAGACCCAGTAACACTCCTTTGGAGAAAACTGCTTTTGTGCTTCCCAGAAACTATCTATCAATTGCAGATAGGTCCTTGGTTAGGGTGGGACTTTGTATCTTGTCCTTAGTGCTGGGACTTTGGTTGAATCAGTGGAGTCTTGTGTGTACTGTTACAGTCTCTGTGAGTTGTGTCTGTAAGAAGAAGCTGTTTTCTTTAGAATCATTCACCAGAATATCTCTGCCTCTGCTTCCACATAGATCTCAGAGCCTTAAGGGGAGGGCTCTGACAAAGATAGCCCACTTCAGGCTGAGTGCTCGAAAGTCTCTCCCTGTTTGCACATTGTGCATCTCTTTATTGGTTGCCATTGACTGCAAGAAGCAGCTTTTCTATGGGGGTTGAGTGATGATCTGTTCTATGGGTATAGCAGGTCATGAGGAATCATTTTATTGCTATGTTCCTTTAACAAAATAATAGGTTTTCACCTAGAACTGTCACCCTAGTCTCAGGTTATTGGGCACCTTAGCAGTGTCATGTTTAGGTTCCATGTTACGCCACCACTGCACCAGTATGTCTTTCAGGTTTGTTGTATGTAGCAAGGTTTGTAGCCAGATGAGACTGAGCATAACTTTTCTCCTCCAGTAGCATACAGAGTACCTTCTAGCACCATGAATCAGTAAGTGGGGTGAAGCCTCTCATTGTACCCCAGCTTCATTTCTGCAAGCTTTATGATATAAGTAAGTTGTGTCTTCAGCAATAATGCCTTACCATTAATGGAGAGTTACTATTAGCTTTGGCAACAGCCTGTAATGCTTTATTGAGGAGGAGGTCTACCTATGGGGTTCCTTTGGCCAATAATTTAAAAGATATAACCCATTCCTAGCACTGGAGGTTTTATTTGGTGGTATGCCTAGGTGGGGTATTCTCTGCCATTATAGATTTGACTCTGTTTAAATTCCTTTCGTATTTGTATATTAGGAAGCCCCTACAATGTTTCTATGTGGCTTTGCAAAAGGCCTTCAGTGTTGTCTCTATATTCTCAACTTTACCGTGCCTTTCCTCCTTCCTCTCAATTTGTTCCTCCTATTTTGGTTCCCTTTTATCCCTTTATATAACACTGGGTTCTATTTGGTTCTTAGTTTGAAGATTCCTCTTCCCTAGTTCCTCACTAGCTACTTAACCTCAGTGGTTATTCATATTAAAACACAAAAGCTAACATCCAGATATAAGAGAAAACATGGGATCTTTTTGGCCTAGATTACCTTAGTCAAGATGGTGGTTGTTAGCTGCATCAATTTGTCTGAAAATTTCATGATTTTTTTCTTAAAAACTGAATAGTATTGTATTGTGTAAATGCACCACATTTTTATTACCCATTCATCACTTGCTGGACATCTAAGCTATTTCCAGTTTCTGCTATAATGAATAGAAAAGAAATGAACATGGATGAGCAAGTTCCCAAGAGTGGTATAGCTAGATCTTTTAAAAGATCTATTGCTAGCTTCCAGAGGAACCCCTGCCACTTTGATTTTCATAGTGGCTGCAGCAATTTGCACCTCTATCACAGATTAAATGTTCCCTCTTCCCTGTATTCTTGCCTGCACAGGCTGCCATTTGTTATGTTGATCATGGCCATTCTGATTGGGGTAAGAGGAAATCTCAAAGCAGTTTTAATTTGTATTTCCTTGAAGGCTAAGGATGTTGAACATTTTTAAAAAGTGTTTTTTTTTAAGTGTTTAAGTGTTTTAAAAAGGCGGTGATGGTGCATGCCTTTAATCCCAGCACTTGGGAGGCAGAGGCAGGTGGATTTCTGAGTTCGAGGCCAGCGTGGTCTACAGAGTGAGTTCCAGGACAGCCAGAGCTACACAAAGAAACCCTGTCTCGAAAAACCAAAAAAAAAAAAAAAAAAAAAAAAAAAAAAAAAAAAAAAAAAAAAGTGTTTTTCAGTCATTTGCGTTTCCTCTTGTGAGAACTCTCTGTTCTTTGCCCCAGTTTTTAATGGGGTTCTTTTTCTTTTTGTTTTTAAACCATCCCACTGGGGTTATTTTTCTAATGTTCATTTTTCTGTTCTTTATATATTATTGAAACTAATATTTAGCAGATTGTAATTAATTAAAGATTCGTTCCCCCTTCTGCAGGCTGCTACTTTCTTGAATGATGGTGTCCTTTGCTTGGTACTAAAGCCTTTTAGCTTCATGAGGTCCCATGGCTGTTCTTAAGGCCTGTGCTACTGGCAGCCTATTCAGAAAATCTGTGCTAACTGGTTGGAGACTATTCCCCACTTCCTCTTCTGTCAGGTCTCTCTTCTGTTAGATTTTGGGTATCTGGTCTTACTTAGAGGTCCTAGATCCAGTTAGAGTTGGTTTCTTGCAGGGTAATAAGACAGCGTGATCCATTTTTATTCTTCTAAATGCAGCTATCTAGTTTAACCAACACCATTTCTTGAACCTGTTGTCTTTTCTTCAGTGTATATTTTTGTTTTTTTTTTGTTTTGTTTTTTGTTTTTTTTTTTGTCAAAAATCAGGTGTTTGTATGTATGTGGAGTTTATGTCTGGCTTTTCAGTTCTGTTCTGTTCATCTGTGTGTGTGTGTGTGTCTAAGTTTTCTAAGTCTCCCTATGCAGCAGTGTCTGGCCTAAAGCTCCCTATGTAGACCAGGCTGCCTTCCAATTCACAGAGATCTACTTTCCTCTGCCTCTTGAGTGCTGGCATTAAAGGTGTGCATTACCTACTTAGCTCAATGTATCTATTTTATGACAGTCCTATAATGTTCTTTTTGCAATAGCTCTATAAAAAGACTTGAAATCTGAGATAATCATACCTTAAAATGTTTTATTTCTTAAGTTTTATGTGTGAGTCAGATATGCCAAGTGTCAGCTTCAGGATCTTCTGTAAGTACTTCTATTTACAAGGTGTGTTTTATTCTGTTTTGTAAGATGGCATAGTACATGGATCTATGACACTTTCTTGTGTTCTTCAGACTATCTAGGATTAATTATACTTAAAACGTAAATGCTATGCAAATAATTGTTACACTACATTATATCATGAATAACAAGGAACAAACCTCTACATGTTCCATATGGAAGCAATTTCAGAGATGATAGAAATTTTCTGTACATTTGGTATATAATAGGTATCATATAGCTATTGAGGTCTCAGATATAATTTGTGATGAGTTGAATCTGCAGATGTTATGGTATCTATGGATATGGAATACTGTACAGACTATTTAAAGGAAAGTTACTTTATAATTTGTGGAAAATTTATACATAGGAATAGTAATACTAATTAGGCATAAATAAACTTTTTTTTTCTATTCTTGAATGCAATTAAAGCTTGAACCCTTATGAAATTACATGGGCCATCCTCACTGACTTTGTGAATTTGTGAGGACATGTAAAGTGTTATGCTCTTTGAGAGGAGGTAAAGATGGCTCTTAGATAGCCCAGGCCTGACTTAAACTCATTTTGTAGCCAAAGATGGTCTTGAACTCTCTATCCTCTTGCTTGTGCGTCCTAACTTCTGGGATTATAAGTATGCCTTTGACCCGCTAGGCATTACCATGTTATAATGCATAATCTCTATTCAACCTGGAACTATAACAAAGTAAATAGAAAACATATATTATTTCATCTGCAGTACCCAATGATCTGCTAAGAAGAACTGAGTTTTCAATTTAAATTGACTTAAACTTAAACAGTCATATGGAACATAGCTTGAAATTTCTTGGGGGTCTAGTAATGTTCGTTAGTTGATACACTTGCCTAAATAGAACTGTAACATTTTGGTTAGAAATAGTGTGCCATTTTTCCAAATTCCCTAAAATGGATCATTATTGTAGAATTAGAAACAAAGGTTGTTTTTATTACTTAATATAGAACTAGTACGTTTGTTTTTATGATAAGGAAAATATGAAGCAAAGTAAGCATTCTTGTCTCTTAGTGTTATGATGTCACTATAACTGAAATTTGCTTGGATGTGGGAACTAGGGCAGTCACTATGCACAATTTATCTTTCAGGCTGCAATTTTGCTAGTTAATTTAGTTCTGTCAATAACCATGAGAGGTAGTTGTTGCTATCCTACTTCGCTTAAACCATCACTCCAATACATGGCCGTGCTCATGTCTCCAGTGTGTGGCTCCTTTGTAGATGCCATGCTTCACACATCCTGCCACCATTCCTGAAAGGGCATCTGTGCACCAGATCCAGTTCTAAGCGAGGGCTCAACCAGGACTTTCAGGTAGAAGAGAGACTATAAAGACCCTGTCAGTCACAACAGCCATTGCTACTTCAGGGACACCCAACCTGAGAGTCTTTGCTGGTCTGGCCTCAGGTAACATATCTGAACGTCTCTGCTCTGCTCCGACTGAAGCAGTGTGGCTGCACTTCACCCTGCTTGCAGGCAGTGTTGCCCCCACAGATGCTGATTCCTAAAGAGGAGAAGAACACATCCACTGAATCTGCTATGCAAAACAAGAAGCATGAGAACAATCCTAGAAATAGTATATATATACCATCAAAGAGTGAGGCACAATAGTTTTCCAGTAACTGACCTCAACAAATAAGAAGTTCTATGGATTAAGTGCCTGGAAAAGAATTGTTTTAGGGAAGCTTAGCAAACTATGAGAGAGTATGGACAATAAAATCAGGAGAGTGATACTTAAGTACAGGAGAGAGACTGAAATAAAAACTGAACAGTTTTGAACTGAGAAATACGGTAAAAGAAATGAAAAGTGCAACAGAGGGCGTCAGGCAATGTACTCACACAGGAGAGCTCTTGAAATGAAAGGTGACTTGAAAAAAATCCAATTAGAGAAGAAACTTTAAAGAAGAAAGCCTAGAAAACTTAACGGGTTTTCCCAGTGGTGCTAGTCTGAAGTCAGTAATTACAGAAAAGATGGAGAAAGTTTTTAAGTAAATCATGACTGAAAACTAATTGTATCTTAGAAAGTGTATATCAAGTACAGGAGAATCCAAAGTTTCCAACTGTAAAAGCAGTAGAGCAGGACAAGCTCAGAAACTCCCAGCAGGCTGGTGAAATGGTTTTGCAGGGGAGAACCTCAGTGATTCCTGTTGTCTTCATGAGAGGAGAGCTGACTCCAGCAGTTAGCATTCTGACTACCGCACTTGTCTTGTGGCATGTGAACACCCACACATGATACATACTAAATGAATGAAAAGCAGTTAATTAATAAAAATCACTGGCAGGGTCTTGAGTGTGGCAAAAGATCTGCATATAGAAGAGAATGGCTGTCATCCGAGTCCAAACAGCTTTTCAAGGTCAGAGAAGTATGAAATGACAGTGTTCAAAGAAAACTAAACCTGTAGCCAAGAATACTTTACCCCAGCAAAGTTACCCTTCAGAAATGAAGGTAGAATAACAAACTGAGAGGTTTACCACAGGTAGACCATATATATATAATCACAAATGGAATTTTCAAGCTGAAAGAAAGTTAATAACCGAACATGAAAATAAAGTTGATGGTAAAAGTAAGTAGTCAAGTCAGAAAACTGATTTACTTGAATGCTCTGTAGTAGTGATGTAGAAATAACTTAAGTCTTTACTGTGAAGGTTAAAAGACAACTAGAGGTGATAGGAATATGAGTTTATAGTGGTTACTGAATGTAAAAGCGTAATAGAGCAAGTCATGAAATGGGAGAGGGGTAAAAGCATAGAGTTTTTGTATGCAATTTGAGGTTATTTCTATGGGTTAGATAGAATTTGAGTGTGTTCCTAGAGTAGCAGTGCTGAGAGAATAGGGGAGCTTCGAGAGGGCTCTTACGAGGAGGTCATTGTGATGGTGCCCTCAGGTGGTTCTTAGCAGGTTGCTGTAAAATGGTAAGAGTACCCCTCCATTTGTTTCTCTGGCTTTGAATCTCACTAAATGATACCTGAGTCATCACTTCCATAATGATGCCATTTGGCATAATATTGCCAGGAATTCTTCACCAGAAGTCAAGCAGAAAGGGTTCACTGACTGGGTTGTCAGTCTCCGACTTTCATCAAAACCATCAGCTAAGCAGACCTGTTTACTTTACAGGGTACCAAGTGTCAGCTACTTCACTATAGGATATTTACTGCCAGTTTAAAGTAGACTCATAGCTGAATTGTTTTCATGTCTCAAAGTTACCACATATTTATTATACCAATACATAATACCATATGTTAACTGCAGAAAGGATTAAGGAATCAAAGCATAACAGAAAATCACTAGATCTTGAAGGAACAAACAGACTACATTTTAAAAATAGTAATAATAAAAGTGGCACTAAGAAATCTGTACCTATTAATGGTTAATTCAGTATCTTGCATGAAAAGATAAAATTCTTAAGAATTGCTGAGTGAATTGGGGAAAAACAAAGGCCCAACCAGATGCTCTCCAGTAGGGTATTTCAGCTTTAACAGGAGACATAAAGTACAGGGAATTAAAAACAGATATTCCATACATATAGAAACAAGAGAACAGGAGTTAGTTACACTAATAGCAGGAAAAAACAGATAAGTGAAACAGTGTAAAAAAAAAGTAGGTTGTTATAATTGGTAAATAGTTTATCAAGAGATAAAAGATTATAAATACACATATACCCAACATTGTGGTACTTTAGAAGGAGAAAAAATGAGACAGGAGCTCCCTATGTAGCCCAAGCTAGTGTGGAACTTAGTGTATAGCTGGCATCAAATTCAGTATCCTCCTGCATTTATCTCCTAAGTGCTGGGCTTGCTGGTGTGCACTCCCATACGTGTCCTTATGAAGCACATCTGAATATATTTGATAAAACATACTAAGTAACAGTAGGTTTTAATAAGTCACCTTCAACAACAGGCAAACATCCAATAGGCTCTCTAAAACCAACACTGGACTTGGGCTACCCTTTGGATCAAATGGACCTAACATATAGGACACTTATCCAGTAGCTGTAGAATACAGATTCATTTGAGGTGCTCATGTAACATTCGTTAGAACACATTATAACTAGGACACGAGATAAGTCTTAAGACTAAAATTGCATCTGTAGGGCCAGTGAGATGGCTTCACTGTGTAAGAGTGCTTGCCATACAAGCCTCACAACCTGGGATCAGTCTCTGGAAGTCACAGTGAAGGACAGAACAGATTCCTGCCTTCTGCACATTGTCTTGGGTCTCCACTTCTTCATATGGCATGCATATGCCCAAAGTCACACTTTTATAGCACAAGAGACAAACCTGCATCAGGAAACTTTTATATTTAAAAATGAAATGAAACTAAAAATGAGTAAAAAGTTTGGGAAAATTAACAAATAGAAACTAAAGTGTTTCCCAGAAAGGCCAATGAATCAATAAATAAAGAGAAAGTGTAAAATATCTCAAGAGAAGTTAAAGTGGAAAGCAACATATCAACATAATGTAGCAAAAGCTGTTATTAATAAGGAAGTGTATAGAAAAACCTACATAGGGAGAAGAACTGTGTGAAATAGTGCTAAGAGTAAGGAGCATAGGAAAGAATGAAGCCCTAAGTGCAAAGAAAGATTGGCATAGAAAAGAATTCAGTCAAGAACAAGAAAGCAACTGAAAATATCAGTGGAACCAAATTTTTTGCAAAGCTAAACAAAATCAACAAATCTTCAATTAGACTAAGAATAATAGACTTATCAGGACTAAGACAATAGAGATGGTCAAATATAAATGAATAGTGTTCTATTAGGAATATCTGTGCTCTAACAAAGTTGATAACCTAGAAAAATACATATTATATACACACAATACCAAGATAATAAATTAAAAGTTGAATCTGCCAATGTTGAGCAAGGAGATGGCAACAATATCTGTTATCAAAAAGCAAGAACCTACCAGGGGGTGGTGGAGCACACCTTTAATCTGAGCACTTGAAGGCCAGCCTATTCTATAGAGTGAGTTCCAGGACAGCCACAGCTGCACAGAGAAACACTGTCTTGAAAATACCACAGCACACACATACATACATACACACAAAAGGCAAGGATCTGTGACTGGTGATAACCTCATTGTTGGATTTTATGAAACATTCAGAGAACTAATAATCCTCATCCTTACCTAAAAATTGGATAGTACAGACTGTTTCCTCAAGCCAGAAAGGAAGACTGGAAGAATCAAAATAGGGCAGTATCCATAGTGAGTATAAATTCAAAGTCTTCAGCAAAAATAATTCAGTTAAAGGCTTTAATTCAATTAAAATAATCATGAACCATTATCTAGTGGAACTCATTCTTTGGGTGAAAATATGAATTAACATGCAAATCAATGATTATATCACATAAACTGTACAAGAGCTTATATGATCAGCTCAAAAATGGAAAGAATCCAACAGCCTTTCTTTATTAAAATTACCAACAAAGTTAGTATAAAAGGAATGTATCTTACAAAATTCTTAGGTAATCTCTTAGTAATAGCAAACTTGAAAGCCTTCCTTTTAAGATAAGGAATGAGACAAGGATACTTATTGTTCAGACTAGTTCAAGCAAACAGACCAGGAAATTATGAATCATAGAAACATGATTTGTAGTTCTGGAAGGTAGGGAGCTTTTAGGTTGAAGTTGCAGATTCAGTTCTTGGAAATGTCTTCATACTTGACATTATCTTCTAATGTCTAGTTTCTCACATGGTACTGGGAGTGCACAAATCCACAGGCTCTTTTGTAAGGACATCAAGCCTAAGTTGGAAAAGAACTTGTCACTTTCCTGTGAATACCTGTTAAAGGTCACAACATTGCTACTAGGCTTCAAGGAAATCCGAGTAGACATGGACATTCAATCTGCTTCCTCCCAGGCAATTCTGGAATTCTTAGCCAAACTAGGGGAAAGGATACACAAATGGAAAAGGAAGATGTTAAATAGGCTGGCTAAAAATGTTATAATCTTAAGGGAGAAGCAGGTATCCTGAAAATTGAACTATGAAATCAGTACACTTGCTAGATACAAAATCAATGTATAGAAACCAGGACTATTTCTATATACCAATCCTAAACTGAAAGTGTAATCAAGAATAAAAATTCTTTTTATAGTAGCAAACATAATTTAAACATGAAATAATTTGTTTAGATGAAAACAAATAATTTACGATTGACTTGATAAAGAGTGGAAGACATATATACTAGAAGCTATAAAACATCTATGAAAATGTCAGAGAGGACACAAATAAGTGGAAATACTCTATGTTAATTATAGGCATTGTGCTAGATGTCTGTAATCCTATTCAGTTCTCTCAGGAGATCAAGGTGGGAGGTATTGAGGTAAGTATCTATTTGATTTCAAAATATATTGAAGTTGTCTCAACAATTTGGTGCTAGCAATATAAATAAATATAACTAAGGGAAGGACTCATGGCAGAATTAGAACAATTTATTTGTGTTCAGTTCATCCTGGAGAAAAATGTCAAGAGTATACACATGGAAAGGGACAATCTCTTAAATGCTGGTGAGATTGCACATCTACATGCAGAAGATTGAATTGAATCCTTATACCAGTCCATATTCCCACATTAGTTCAAGATGGATTAAAGACCTAAACATAAAGTTGTAAAACTCATGGGAGAAAGTGGAGAGAAAAAGGTTGGATCTGGCCTTAAAACAGTCAACAAATGCAAAAATAGGCAAATGGGATTGCATTGAATTGAAAACTGATGCCCAACAAAAGAAACAATGTGAGCAAACAGCCAATAGAATGGAAATTCCTAATCATACATTTAATAAGTTAATGATCAAAGGACATACTCAAGCCAGACAAACAGTAACAAGAAAACAATTAAAAATCGTCAAATGACCTGACTAGACTTTTCTCCAAAGAAGACATACAAATGTCCAACAGGTACTTCAAAATGAAAAAAAAAATGCAACTCAACATTACTAATCATCAGAAGATACCAACTAAAACTACAATGAAATAATGTCTTACATGTGTGAGTATGATTATGTAATGATTACATATGTGATTAAGGTTTACAAGTGCTGGAGAGAACACAGAGGAAAGGAAGCCTTCTCATACTGTTGATAATATAAATTAGTACAGCCTTTAGAGGAAAAGAAATTTCTTAAGCTAAAAAACAGAACTATCTTCCATACTCCAGCAGTTTTATTTTGGCTTCTGTTTGTTTTTGCTGCTGCTGCTGTGGTTTTAATAGTCTTTTACCCTCTTTCCAGAGCCATTGCAGTGTTTGGAAGAACGACGAAGTCTACATATGTGGTGGCTTAGCAAAAGATAGGTTTCCTCTGAGTTGTTTTAAATTTGAAGCTCAGAACTTGTTGAAATTTTAACTCCACTGTCCGTTCAACTAGACCATTAGGTAGGGTTCAGTCTATATGATTGTCTGCTTTTTGAACAAAAGAAATATGTATGCATGGATGTATATGCACAAGATATTTATTGAATTATATTTTCCTTTGCCAGTATGCTTCAGTAGGCTTTAAAAATTCATGCTTTTGTTTCTCTATGTCCATAGTTGTCAATGTTCTATGTCACACAAGAATTGTACAAGGACAGTTAAGAGTATTTAACACAGAGTAAAAGCGTGGTAGTGACACTGTACATGAGTATATACCCCATTTTTCTCTCTTTCTTTGAAATGAGAGGACTTGAGAGTGCGAGAAGGAGGGTAGAGCTAAATTTTCTGGTTAATGCATGAATTCTTTTAAAGTCATGCTAGAAGCTTTGTTTAGATGGTTTACATACTGAGTTCTGCCAGGGTTCTAGTCAAATGTAAATAATATCTTACCTCATGCCACTCTTTGTTATATGAAACCCTTTAATACCTTCAGTCCTTAATTTTGCTTGTCATTATGCCAGCATTTCTAAGCTTCACCTTTCTTACTTTTATATTTTATATTATTTTTTGTGGTTATTGGGGCAGAATCTCGCCATGTAGCCTTGGCCACACTATCCTGCCTACAAATCGTTAAGTGTTAGGACTGGGTCATGAGCCAGCATGTCTGGCTGACAGTAAACACTTTAATTAAGAACCTGTTAACTCCTCCTAATGGCAGGAAGTATCTTTGAAGGAGAGCTTCATTGAGATAGACTGAGCTGTCATAGCAGGGGGACCTCCACGTATCCCAGATGAAGGACCTTCTCATCTTCTCATTTAACAGTTAACAGTTAGGCATGCTATGGCCTGTTAGCTCTGTTGTCTCCCTGCACTGACTCACTAGCACTCCCTGCATTTCCACACCCAGCTATTTTTAAGGAGCCACTCAAATTAGATTTAAAGGCAGGCTCCAGCAGATGCACAGATTATTTTGGCTCTTAGAGTCAGACTTTGAAACTTAGACTTACTAGAATTTTAGACTGGGAAATGAAGTTTCAGCTGTTCTGCTCAGGGCTCAGAGCTGAGTTATCTTATTATAATGCCAGCATTCTGGATATTGAGGCAGGAGGATTATAAACCTGAGGGTAATCTGGGCTATAAAGCGATTCTGATATGATGCTAGCCTATATAGTATGGCTCTCTTTCAAAAACCACAGAGAAGAAATAAAAAGGACTAGACACTGGGAGAGGGGCTGCAGATATACAGTCTATTTGGTTATCTTTAGCATTCCATATACCCATATATGCCTTTCTCTTATATAAAATATACCAATTTCTCAAAGATGACAAGCTAGAATTGTACAGTGAAGTAGAGTATTCCTCTGTTGTGTTAAGATGTGGTTCATCAATGTGATGAGCTACAAGTTAGCAAACATACTTTGACTTTCTGTTTCTTATATGATGCTGAAAGGACAAGAAAGCTACAATAAAATTGACAGGAGAGTTTCTGGGTAAAGGGCCAGTGGGTTAAAGTACTTGCTATGTAAGCACGGGGGTCTGAGTTCTGATGCCCAGCTCATGAGTAAAAAGCTGGATGTAGCTGTGTATACCTGTAATACCAATCCTGGGGTATGGAGAGGGAGATCCCGGGGTAGCTGGGCACTGAGTGTATTTAATGGGTGAACTCCAGTTCACACAGTAAGAAGCCCTGTCTCCAAAAATAAGGACAGCACTTTAAGAAGACAGCTGATATCTACCTCTGGCTTCCACAGGTTTGTCCAACATCATACACAAAAGTACCCTAATTGGATAAAAGAAAAATGTGGATATGCACAATAGTTCCTGGTCTTTACAACACCAAAACCTGCTGTAGCAGTAGAGTAAGGTCTTAGAGGAACCCCAGTTTTGCTTTGCAAAGTAACAGTCTTTTCCTTTGTTTTCTATAGATTCTCACTTTGCTGTCTGGGAATGTATTCTCATATCTTTTATGATTATATGCCTTCATAGTAAACCATTATCGGATGTTGCACTCTTTTCTTAACCCTGGACCCTAGGTTTATTTTCTGTTAGTCTTGTGGCAGCTTTTGCTAACAGAGTTTCACTTTTTTCCCCATCGTATGAGGTACATATGAAAATAAACAAAGCCAAATTTCTCCTTTGCTGGTAATTAAGTTTTGTTAATTTCTATTTCTTCACCATCAGTTTAATGTGTTGTCTTAGTGTCATGTTTACTATATACTTGACTTGAACTAAGCTTTAAAGAAGGATGAAGTTGATGCAATTAAATAAGCAAGTATTTAATAGCCCACTAAAACACAATTATTTTCTAGAGGACCACATTCAACAATCTTCTATTCATATGTTTGTGTGTTTGTATGGCCAGTTACTAGATAGATGTATATGTATGTACACATACACAGAAGAATAAGTAGCAATAGACAACGGACCTTGAAGTGACAGAGATGATGCAAATAAAATATGTTTTGAACATACTTTTTTTTTTAAGCTGCAGATACAATCTTTTATTTATTTTTCTTTTTTATTAAATTAATTTATTTTTTACACTCCATATTCCATTCCCTGCCCATCCTCCCCTGGTCCACCCCTCAACTGCTCCACATCCCACACCTCCTCCCCAACTCCCTATCTCCATATTGATGCCCCTACTCCTCATCCCACCTGACCTCTAAACTCTCTGGGGCCTCCAGTCTTTTGAGGGTTAGGTGCATCATCTCTGAATGAACATAGACTTCGAAGTCCTCTACTTTATGTGTGTTGCGGGACTCTTATCAGCTGGTGTACGCTGTCTTTTTGGTGGTCCAGTGTATGAGAGATCTCGGGCGTCCAGATTAATTGAGACTGCTGGTCCTCATACAGGATCGCCCTTCTCCTCAGCTTCTTTCAGCCTTTCCTAATTCAACAACAGGGATCAGCTGCTTCTGTTCATTGGGTGGGTGCAAATATCTGCATCTGACTCATTGAGCTGCTTGTTGGGTCTTTCAGAGATCAGTCATGATAGGTCCCTTTTGGTGAGCACTCCATAGCCTCACTAATAGTGTCAGGCCTTGGGAGCTCTCCTCGAGCTGGATCCCACTTTGGACCTGTTGCTGGACCTTCTTTTCCTTAGGCTCCTCTCCATTTCCATCTCTGTAATTCTTTCAGACAGGAGCAATTATGGGTTAGAGATATATAACTGTGGCATGGCAACCCCATCCCTCACTTGATGCCCTGTCTTCCTGCTGGAGCTGGGCTCTATAAGTTCCTTCTCCTTACTGTCGGGCATTTCATCTAAGGTCCCTCCCTTTGATTCCTGAGAGTCTCTTACTTCCTAGGTCTCTGCATTCTGGAGGATCCCCCAACCTCCTATTTCCTGAGGTTACCTGTTTCCATTCTTTCTGCTGGCCCTCTGGGCTTCAATCCTTTTCCCTCACCTAATATAGGAGAGGAAAATCTGATCTGTTTTGAACATACTTAATGAAGTCATAAATCATGAGAAATTGAAGATTATAACACTGAACTCTCAGTATCCAAAATAGTAACATTTTTCATCTTAGCAAGAGAATGGCTATTTAGAGTACACTAAATACAACATTGCTATCTTTCATTAGAAGGTATGATTTCAGAAATCAATGGAATGATAGAAAAAATGTTGGAAAAAACATCAAAATAATGAGTTATCTATTCAATGCAGTGATTTTTAACAAAGGTGAATGGCATTTTCAAGTAAGTAAAAACTGAGAAATGTCAGTATGAATGTGCTTAAAACATTTCTTTTGCACCCAGGATTATGAATGTTCTTTCTTCAAAAATAAAAACTGTAATCTGTAGGCATGGACAATGACAATAAGCTATTATGTATTGTTGACTAAAAAAAACTGATAATTAGGCAGATTATCTTAAACATCAGGGAGCCTTTTCTTCAACTGACTTCTCAGAAGTTGTGCTCTGCCTTGAGCTTCATGTCACAGTTCAGTTCTTAGGGCAAAGTCCTATTCCAGGCGTTAGACTATGCCTTTTGCCTCCTACCTATTACATCCCTTTTACCCATTTCATCCATTGTGTCCATTCCTTCTTTAGGAAATTCTGTCTACAGCATCTGCTATAGTTAACAGAGGAGCTGCCTCAGCAGGATTTAGTAAAGCAGTTCTCTCAACCTTTGTTAGAACAGTGATTGCATTTTCTACTATGTTCACAAATCTCCAAGCATAACATCATAACTGACTTCTAAGCAATGTCACAGAATTTTCTCAAATCTCAAAGATCCTTCAATACCTGTGTTCTTAGCAATAGTAATTATAGGAATTTCAAGTGTTCTTTTAATTTCTACCAATGTCTAGATCTTTACTAGGATACTTTAAGGAGTCCAAACAGAGCTCTCTTGAAGGCCCAGTCAGGGCCACCTTCTACAGCTGCTCTTGTAGGAATGTATCTGTAATTTGTCATTCACTTCAACATCATTTGTCCTCCAAGCATTGGCACAGCTACTCCATCAGCTAGTTTAGCTGGTCATTCATTTAGCTTTTCTTTTTTTTTTTTTTTTAACTTTTATTGCATTATGATGAGAAAAGTTACATGATTTCAATTTATCTGAATTTGTTAACATTTAAAAACATATTTTAATTAAATAGAATTGAATCACATTTTTGTTTCCTTTTTGTGCCACCGCTCCTCCCAGAGACCCCCCCTTTCAATACCTACAATATCTTTTTTGTCATAGTCCTTAAAATTTATAAAATATTATAAAAATAAAAATAAGTATTATAAAAGTTGTTTGACATAAAACAACAATCGATTTAACAGTCTTATGTAGATGCTCGTCTACAGCAATACTGAAAATACATTTTTCTCAATATAAATTTTAAATAACTCCAAACATATTAACTGTATACTTCAAAATAAAACATCACTACTAGTATTTTCTTAAATGAAAATAAATATATATATAAAGTCTTCTTGTTTGTTTTGTATTTAGTAGAGTTTAAAATCTTGGCTCTTACTGTGGTACAACCCCAAAAAAAGAACAATTTTTAGACATTGGATTTCATTGTAATAAGGCTGTACTTCAATGACCCTCACATCACTAAAGGATTTTACCTCCATCGTAGCTAAGCTGAGAGTTTATAGTTCTGCTACACCAAGAAATGAATTGTAGGCTTGATTTTTGGATACAGACTTCCTGCTATGGTCAAAGCTATTTGACTTGAGTGAGTGACTTTATTCTCAGCCCACAGAGAACAGGTTACATTCATTTAAGAAATGGTGTGTGTATTAAGATGGTCTATCCATAAAGTCATTCACCAACTGTTTCAATGAACAATGGTTCTGCTTGGAAGGTGGCACAGACATTAGGTGAGTGTAAGAATCTGGTTCATTAGCTGTGATAATTTGGAAAATCATTCATCATGGAGAAAGAGTAACTTATAAAGTCCTCTTCTTCAAACTTGATAACAAGAGTTACAAGCGTCAAGCAAAACGTTCAGTCTCACTCTTTGTTGTTCTCTTACAAGCAACCTCCCTAGTTAATCGTCTATGTTTCTTTTGGG
>NW_022196896.1:92950268-92951621 GCF_008632895.1 Mastomys coucha | reverse complement strand
TGACTGTTGTGTCAATGTTTTCTAAGGTGTCTTCTGCCCCTGAGATTCTCTCTTATATCTCTTGCATTTTCTTGGTGATGCTTGCATCTATGGCTCCTGATTTCTTTTCTAGGTTTTGTATCTCCAGGGTTGTCTCTCTGATTTCTTTATTGTTTCTATTTCCATGTTTAGATTCTAGATGGTTTTTCTCATTTCCTTCACCTGTTTGTGTTTTCCTGTAGTTCTTTAAGGGATTTTTGTGTTTCCTCTTTAAGAGCTTCTAGCTCTTTACCTGTGTTTGCCTGTATTTTTTTTTTTGAAGGTGCTATTTATATCTTTCTTAAGGTCCTGTATCATCATCATGATAACTGATTTTAGATCTGAATCTTCCGTTTCTGGTGTGATGGTGTGTCCAGGACTTGCTATGGTGGGAGAACTGGGTTCTGGTGATGGCAAGTGACCTTGGTTTGTGTTGTTTATTTTCTTACGCTTGCCACCAGCAATCTGGTTAACTCTAGTGCTACCTGCCCTTGCTAAATCTGACTGGAGCCTGCCCTTCCTGTGATCCTGGTTATGTCAGAACTGCTCAGAGTTAAGCTGTCTCTGTGATCCTGTAATTCTGGGATCCTGTGATCCTGGGCTTGTTAGATCACCTGGGAGTGGGGCTTTCTCTGTGTGTTGTGGGACTGGCTGCAGAGCATGTGCCCAAGGTCTGCTCAGAACACTAATCCAGACAGACCGGAAGGAACCTGAGTCACTGGGATGGTGGAGTTCCTGTGTGCCTGGTCCTGCTGGTCCCAGTTACTCCCAGTGTTGGGACAGATGTTGGGTCCTGCTCACCTCTGTTGCTAGGTGTGTCAGAATGCCTGGGAGTGGAGCTTCCTCTGGGTGTTGTGGAGCTGGCTGCAGAGCTTGCGCCCCTGTCTGCTCTGGACCCCAGCCCCTCATTTAGCTTTTCAATTTGAACTTTGTCATATGTTCAAGATTTAGTTTCAGCCCCTCTTCTGCAAACATTGAACTCCCAATAGCAATATTGACTTTTTTCTTTTTAAATTATTTTATTTTTTGAGATTATAATGAAATCAATTCTGTCTTCCCTTCCCTCCATTGAAGTCCTCACATATATCTCTCCCCACTTTTCTTCTAATTCAGTCTCTTTTTTTCAATAATTATTGTCACATGAATGTATGCCTATACATATATATTCTTAAATATAACCCACTTAGTTTGTATAATGTTCCTGTATGTTTTTACTGACCATTTGGCATTGAATAACCAATTGGGGTGTGTGTGTGTGTTTTCTTGAACAATGTTTCTCTTGCTCTCATAGTCCTTTAGTTATCTGTAGTTTTTTTGTTTTTGTTTTTTTTTTTT
>NW_022196896.1:92884649-92950205 GCF_008632895.1 Mastomys coucha | reverse complement strand
TTTTTGATTTTTTTGAGACAGGGTTTCTCTGAGTAGCCCTGGCTATCCTGGAACTCACTCTATAGACCAGGCTAGCCTCGAACTCAGAAATCCACCTGCCCCTGCCTCCCAAGTGCTGGGATTAAAGGCATGCGCCACCAGTGCCCAGCCTTGTCTGTAGTTCTTTGTGTATGGTTGAGGCCTATCCATTTTGGCATGTCTATTGTGTTGTTCTTGTTCAGCTCATGTAAGGCCATCTGTTGGTGATATTTTATGGGTTTACCTGCTGAAATTACTAGGAGACACAACCTCAAAGCAGACTCCCTGATCATATGCCTCTGACAATTTTTCCAACTTTTTCTGCAATGTTCCCTGAGCCTTAGGAGCAGGAGTTGTTTTATAGATGAATTTATTGAGACTGGATTCCACTATGCAATTTGATATGTTGTGGTTTTCTGTAATGATATCTATCTGTTTTAAAGAGAAGTTTCCTTGCTGAGGGGCAAGGATTACATTTATCTGTGAGTATGAGGACCAATACTTAGAATGTAGTTACAGATTATGCTGGTTCAGTAGAGTGGTTGTAGGTTCTTTTTTAAGATGCATAGTTTCTCTAGGCCTGGGTAGTTAACTACATTGCTAGTACCAGGTATGGATGATTTCCCTCTTGTTTAGTGGGTCTTAAGTACAATTATAGAGCTGTTGGTCAATGCCAAAGTATGTGTACAACTATTATACCTTTAGGGATATCATGTTTTGCGGTCATTATGGATCATAAGTGTGATGGCTGGGTAGGGTTGTCATTACCTCTATTCTTTGGAAGCGTGTATGTTGCCTTCTAGTACCACAAAAACTAGTCCCCAGAGAGGAGGATGGACAAACCTTTAGGCTAGTCTACGTATTTAAGCTGTTTCTATTTTCTGGAACCCTGGAGCTTTGATTGTTACAACTTGAAACACAACTTTTATCCCATTCAAAAGTAGTATATTTACAATTTCTCCAAACATCTTCAGTGATTGTGACCAAAGAAACTTCAAAAGTAGGTACAACAGACTGGACACTAGAAATTTTCTTTTCACTTAATAGAAACATATCTTGGATATTACGTTTTCAGCCTTTGGATGTATTAATAACACATTGGACAATATATCTCAATCCAATGTCCTGTCTTCAATACAGTTCTCTTTTCAGTATTTTCCATCCTTCACTGTGACGATACTTACTTCCGGACCTTTGTCACTGAATCAAAACTGAAATTTCCAACTGTTTTGTTTCCATTTGCAGAAATTATAGCAATTTAAGACATCTCTTCCCTGGTTGTTACAGGTTTATATTGCTTTTTAAGATCAGCAATTAATAACATCAATAGCCAGCATGGCACTTCTGATTTTCACAGGATTAGCCCCTTCCCTGATCTTCTGAAAGCTTTCTTTAGTAATAGAGCATGACCAAACAGTAGTAGTGCTGAGGTCTTCCACATACTCTTCATTTGTGTTACTGGTAACATCTTGAACAAATTTAATATTTTTTATATTTATCCTTTAAATCAATTGCCTTTGCAATAATGGCACCTTCTTTTGTTACTTCAGGACTTCTCCAAATTATTGTTATTCACATTGTAATAGCTACAGCATTGGCTAAAAGATGTGCTTGGCTGCCTGGGCATTAAGGCTGGGGCTTCTGCACCAAATATTCTGTCTCTGGCATAAGCTTGAGTGAGGGGAGGAGCCAGTGTGCAGGACACTGGTCATATCTGTCAAAGAATTGTGGAGAGTGGAAGTATTTCTGCAGGGTGTTGGTAGGAGAGCCAGTGGAGAGGCAGGTGGTCAGCTGTGAGTCAACAGTGTGGCCAAACTACATTTTTACAAGATATTTAGGTAAAGGAAAACCATATTTGACTTAAATTCATATCTATAGAACAAAAAAGGACTGATAGAAAATGGTAAACATTCCAGATGTAGAATATGTAAAGCACACATTTCTAAGTAATATAGGTGATAAAAAATCATCAAAGAAATGAAATGTTTTTAGGTGGATATATTACAAATTGCATACCTTGTGTATTTATGCTATTAACTCCATTTAGTAAATTACTGAAGTGATGCTCATAGGAATTTGTTTGGCTCTGAATGTATATATAGGAAAGAATGGTATAAAATCTTTGGTCTGTGCCCACTTAAAAATCTTTAAAACCTATAGCAAATGAACTACGAAATAAAAAGGGAGAAAAATGTAGAAATCAAGGAATAACGAGCCACAAGTCTTCTTTGTTCCAACTGAGTTGATAAATATATCTAGGCTGATTAGAAAAAAGTGACCAAAACCAGAACTAAAGTTATTATAGGTATTAGTAAAACAATAAGGGAATATTATGAGTCATTATGTGTGGATCAGTGAAAGTCTTTGGACCAAATAGTCTTATATTTTATAACAAAATTTATCGAATATTGCTAAAGAAGAAATAGAAAACATGATAGATGTTATATTATTTAGAAACATTAAATTGATAATCTTTCCAGGTATAATTTCCAGCCTAGCTATTTTCACTGATTATTTTTCAAACAGCTGTGCAAATAATTCCAATCCTATAGGGTAAAAGAGGAAAACACTTCCACTCTGAGGCCAGTGTTAGCTTGATTCTGACACTAGACAAAAATATAAGGAAGCAGCAGAAATATAGCTCCTTCCACTGTAACCATCAAAACATCCAAAATAAATATCAAATAGAATTTGCCACAATATTTTGATCATGAGCACACACATTAACATTCAGACTTTAAATAAATTATCAAAGTAATGTGACAAAAATCAAACCCACTTATAACTGATAACATATCAGCCTATGCTACATACATAGGCCATGTCTCAAGACAGAAACAAACCCTCCTCAGAATGCAGTGTTACATAGACACATATACTTTAGGTCATTTATCATTTGCCTATCTAGCCATGCATAGACTGGGAATGAAATATTTCTAGCAAGTTAGATTTAATAAAGAAGTTACACCAGGAAGATATCCCAGTTAAATGTGGACATGATATTTGCACAGGCATGTTATTAATGGAATTTCACGTAATCCTTTGGGAAGCAGAAGGTGCATATGAGAAAATAATCTTTAGCAGGTGTTGGCAAGCAGACCCATGAACCAAATGGGATTTATTTCCTGTCTTGAAAATAGTTATATTGGAACACAGCCACTCCGTGGTGTGTGTGGCCTATAGCTACTCTCATATTTCAAAGGCTGAGTTGAATAGTTAGGGAGATCCTCTGACTACAAAACCTAAAGCATTTGTTATATGTGTCATCACAGAAAAAGTTTGCTAACCTCGGATCTAAAGGAACCCAATTCTAGGGTAGAAAGATTTTCCTAGGTGAGCAAATACCAGTTGAGAAGGTTGACCAGTTTATTTTTCTAGAACAAATCTTTTTTTAACAGTCATTTCTTACAACTAGACATTGTTCCTTGATTAGTCATCAACTTGCTGTATTATGAACTAACAAAACCCGTGTTAAAGGAAAGATTACATTAAATATGAATGTCTCTCTTTAAGACTTGGCAATCTAAGATGTAATTCTGGAAAGCTCTTATTTCAGTAACTACATTTCAAAGACAAAAATCTAGACTCTAGGTTCAAGTGTTAAGGCTGGAACTGAGGAGCTGGCACAGTGGTTAAGAGCACATGCTGCTTTTGTAGAGGGCCCAGGTTTTTTTCCCTCAGCACCCACCTCTAAGTCCAGTTCTGGAGCCCATGAACTAGTTCCTATGCCACTGAGTGTGTACATGGTGTGCATGCATACATGCCGCAAACACGTCCATAATTTTAAGAAAAGAACCTTTTAGTATTTCCACCAACAAGTTTAATGTTGCCTATAAGCAAGCAAGGATGGAAATGTAAGGCATAGGCCTCCCTTTGGAAGATGTACTGTTTTTATACAGCCCAAGTGGTGTCCATGTACAGATGCCCTTGCCTTGCTCTTCGTTTGAGATAGGAAGTCCACCGACAATGGCTAGCAGCTGGTAGTCTGTGCTCAGTTTTGCACACCACTGAGATGCAGAGAGCCATTGTTCTTAGAGATTTAGCAGCCCTAACTTATATACCAACTATATATGGCTCAAATTGTATGTTCTCTAATACACCTAATCTATACTCTAGTTGATCTACTCTATAGTTACATCATTGATTATATATGTTGTTTATATAAGCCATATTTTGATTTTAAATTCAACTATCTTAAAAAAGTTGACTATAAACTTACCTGTTATCTGTTACATTTGCAACAGTATTTTAAAGAAAAACATGTTTATGTTTTTGTTTTATTAATCATTTTGTTTACATTTCAGATCTTATCCCCCTTCCAGGTCTCCCTTCCACAAATGCCCCACCCATGCCCCACCCCTTTGCCTCTAAGAATGTGCTCCCCAACCCACCCACTTACTCCCACCTCACACCTCTAGCATGTCTCTTTGCTGGGCATCAAGCCTCCACAGGGCCAAGCGCCTCCCCTCTCACTGATGCCAGATAAGGCAGTCCTCTGCTACGTATGTAGCAGGCCCATGTATACTCTTTGGTTGATGGTTTAGTCCCTGGGAGCTCTGAGGGGTCCAGTTAGTTGATACTGCTGTTCTTCCTATGGGGTTGCAATTTCCTTCAGTACCTACCTTCCCCAAACTCTTCATTGGGTTCCCCAGGCTCAGTCCAATGGTTGGCTGTATGTGCATCTGTCTTCGTCAGGTGAAAAACATTTTTCTAAGCAAGGGAACTCTTCAGATGAAAAGGCTTGTTTAACCCCTTTACATTCAGCAAACAGGCTTTTAATTATTTCTAGTAAAGTGCAGGATAAATTATCCATTATAACAAATGCATTCCATGCATCACAAAGCTTCAGCATGATTTGGTTCATTTAAATTTAGTCTAGTATTGTAATGTGTGTTACTATAATTTGATACAATTTGTAAAAATAAAAATGAGTTTTGGTATTAACTTCTGTGACAGTATCTTTCTCATAAGTATTGTATTAAGAAATGAATTTTTTTATATTGTTTGTTATCAACTTCATATTCAAGTCAAACAAATATGGAAATAATAAGGAAATTTTCTAACTGAAGCAAAATGTAATGATAGAACTTGAAAAATGACCTTTGCTTTCCTTATTGTCTCTTCCATAATGATCTTCTCTAATTCTAAATTTTAAATGACTTGACCCACTTCATCTTATTTATCTTCTCTTGTCAATCCAAACTATTTTCAGATGTTTCAGTCAGAATAGGTTATATTCAGTAATAAGCTCATAATTTCACTGCTTTAACATAGTAGAGACCTAGAATATGGTTTGGGATATCCTCTACTAGCCAGTATGGTATTCTGTCTGTGTCAGTGGACTTCAAGGTCCTTGGGTATATGAAATGGTAGTCTATTTTGCTCAGAGCCTGTTGACTGGTAGTAGTCACATGGCTCCAACTTTAGTACAAAGATGTTATATATCAAATAGTAGCACATGGGAGACTACAATTTGTACACCAGTGATATCTTTCTTGTTTCTTGTCATGTCTCATGGTTTTAGTAGCAACACTGCTTGGGGAAATCATTTTGTTAGTACTTTCTAAGTAGCTTCCATTTTATACTACATCAGTAATCTCACCTGTACAAGTTATGTTTGGTATGGCTCTTGCTTTACACTCCAAACTTCATGATAGGCATTTAGTACTACTAAATATTATCTCTATAAAGTGAATTTTAGTGATATAGTGATATTTATAGACTACCAAGTAAAAATTACAGTTCAGTCAATTACACTAGATTTTATTAAGTGAATTTAGGTATAGTTCAAATTGGTTATGGAATACTTGACAAACGCTTTTACATGTAAAATCCTCACAGAACAGATGTTACAGGATGTTGGAGTTGTCATTTTTGTTTCCTTTTCCTTACTGGTCCATTCCCCATGCAAGCCCTTAGCATGAGTAGCATATCAAATTACAGGGGGATTATTCTACTGTTGGGTACATAATATTGACGAAAGCCAAGTATTGGCGTGGTAGAAAGATAAGGAATCAAATTTCCTTTGATAAGAAATCAGTCTGCCATTTTCCCTTGATGATAGTGTACATGTCTTCTAAAAGAATTACGTTTTATGAAACTAGTCAAGAAAATTATTAGCACTCTGAAAATCTGACTGATTTTGTGCTTTGACTAACAGTGTTTGTTTTGTTCCCAGCAACTCTAGTACTGAATGGAAGTGGCTTGTAGACAGAGCGCAAGTTGGCAGCCGATGGACTTGGCTTCAAGCTCAGATTTCAGAGCTGGAATACAAAATCCAGCAGCTAACAGATATCCACAGGCAGATTCGTGCCTCCAAGGTATTGTTAATATTGTTTGTTTTTTGTTAAAATTCTTAACCTGTATAATTTTTCGTATAAATTGATTGAGTTTCATGAAAGTAGCTAGTTTAAGATATTCAGATATTAATTTCTTAAAATTAATGTTTTTCTTAAGCTTATATATGTGTGTATACATATATATTATATATTAAGATCATTTGATGATACTTTTAAACAATTAAGAACATTGAGTTTAAGTTAATAGAATAAACATTTTAAAACAATTTTAATGTCAAATATATATATATATAAAACACAATTTGTCAACATATTCATTTTTATGTGTACAACATAATAGTATTAAGTAATTTAATAATATCAGGCATCCATTTTCTTTTTATTTATTTTCTTTTTTCCACCTTGTTTTTCTTCATGTAGCCTTGGCTGACCTGGAACACACTTTGTAGATCAGGTTGGCCTGAATTCATAGAGATCTGCCTGCCTCTGCCTTCAGAGTACTACGGTTAAGGCATGCATCACTGCCTGCCTGGTCTCTTTTAAGACTGAAAACTATACCTATTAAACAATGACTATCCAATCTTCTGTCTCCATAACCTTAATAATAACCATGTCCGTTTATAGTGGAAACATAATAATACCTAGCTTTTTTGTGACTAGCTTATTTTTTAGCCTGTAGTCCTTCTATTTTATGGACATTGAAGTATACACTTTAATTTCCTTTTTGAAAGCTGAATAGTTGTACATTTATCACATTTTGTTTTTTTTTTTTTTTTTTTTTTTTTTTTTTTTTTTTTTTTTTGATAACTGAATTATGAATCTTTATTCAAAAGCCATTTCAAAACTCTGAAAAGAAGGGGCTAGGAACAAAAGAAAAAAGCAATCTGCAACATTTAAGATTTATCACATTTTGTTTATCCATTGATCCAATGATAGATATGTAAATTGTTTCACATTTTAGCTGTTGTCAGTGTGCTGTGAATAGAGTGAAAAAATTATCTCTTCAAAGCACTCTTTTCAGTGGAACAGGATGCATGCCTTTCATCATAGCACATGGGAAAGGAAGGCAAGTGGCTTTCTTTGAGTACAAGGGTCTCCCTGCCTATTTAGTGAGTTCCAGGCCAGCCAGGGCTCAATAGTGTGATTCTTTCTGAGAAACAAACAAGCCAAAAAAAAAAAAAATTCTTTTGGTTATACATCCAGAATGGAATTAGAAGATTGTATGATAATTCTATTTTAAATTTTAATGAACTATAGCATACAATAGTTCCAATTTCTCTAAATTGTGGCCAATATTTTGTTTTTTTTTGCTTATTTCTTTAAGTGATAATAATACTGAATGTCAGGTAGTATCTCTTCTCAATTTCAGTTTACATTTTCCTAATATTGATGGTGTTTAGCATGTTTTTATGTTTATTGGTTATTTGTATATGTTCTCTGGAGAACTCTCTATAAATCAGGCCTTTTGCGTATTTCTGATTTTTTTTTTTTGTTGCTGTATTTTAAGGAGTTAATAATAGCTTACATAGTATGTGATTTTCATATCTTTATTCTTTTGTTTGTTGTCTTTTTACTTTGTTTATTGTGTTCTTATATTTTCTTCAAGGGTCTTCTAGTGAGGTATTTGGTCCATTTTGAGTTCATTTTGGTATGTGGAGTTAGTTCTTTTGCGTGTACATCTCCAGTTTTCCCAGGGGCATTAGCTGAAAGTTCATACTTTGCTTTTTTTGTTGAATGTTTTTGACTCTATTCTCAAAACTCATCTGACCATATATGCAAATGTTTTATTTCTCTGTTCTTTGTTCTATTGCTCTGTATGTCTGTCTATGTTTAGACTGCTATTATATCATTTTAGAATCAAGGAGTATATCTTCCAGGTTTTGGTTTATGTTTTGTTTCCATTTCCTAGTTATCATGAGTAGAATAGAACTGATCACAGCTGAACAAGTTTCTGTGGAGGAGGATGTTGAGCCCTCTGGGCATATGCCAAAGGGCAGTCCAGCCAGGTCATACAGTAGATTTATTTTTAACCGTTTGAGAGTTCTCTCAACGATTTCAACAGTCCCTGCACCCATTTGCAATACCCACAGCACTAAACAAGAGTCGTTTTCCCTGCATCTCTTCCAGCATTGGATGTGGGTTGTTTGTTGATCCTTGCCATTCTCACTGGGTTCAGAAGAAATCACAAAGTTTTGATTTAGATTTCCCCAATTGCTATGGATGATGAACTGTTTTTGAGATATTACTTAGTAATTTTTTCCTTCTTTTTGAAAACTCTCCAATCATGTCCCAGGCCCATTTTTGAATAGGCAATTCTTTTGACTCTGTATTTTTTAGGTCTTTAGATGATGTGGATAGGCCTGTCAGATGTATAGCTGGGGAAGATTCTCTCCCATTCCGTGTCTTCCCTTCACCTGGGCTGTTCCTTAGCTGTGCAGAGGCCTTGCACTGTGTGAAAGCTCACTTAACAATTGACGCCTTGCTTCTTGGGGAAAATAGAGCCCTCTTCAGGAAGTCCTTTCCTACCCTAACCATGTCCGGCACTCCCTGTGTTTTCTTCTAATAGTTTTGGAGTTTTGAATCTCAGGTTTGGTCTTTGATCCACTTAAAGTTTTCAAGCAAGATGATAAAAAATGAGTCTAATTTCATTCTTCTGCAGGTGGTCATCCAATTTCCTCAGAACTATTTGAGGAAAGTGTGTGTTTTTATTCTCTTTGTCCAATATTAAGTAGCTGAAGTTAGGTGTGCTCATGTTTGGGTCTTTGCATTTTGCTCCATTGCCCCCATGTCTGTTTTTGTGCCCATATGTTGTGTTTCTTACTGGGGCTGTGAAATGACCTCAAATCTGGAATTGTACTCCCAGCAGCACTGTTCCTCTTTTGTTTGGAATTGTTCTGACTGGCTGGGATCTTTGTGATTCCATATGAAGTTTAGAATGTTTTCTGTTTCTGAGACAAATGAGATTGGGATTTTGATCTGGATTGCACTGAATCTGTAAATATATTTTTGCAGATTTGTCATTTTTACAAAATTAGTACTAACAACCCACAAGCAAGGGTGTCTTCCCATTTTCTATTGTCTATATCTTTTTTTCCAGTGGTATAAAGTTTTCATTATAGAATGGTATATAGTTTTCATTTCCTTGCCTTAGCTTACTCCTATATATTCTGTGAGGCTATTGTGATTGGGAGTGTGTCCATGATCTTCTCTGTATGTTTGTTCATGTATTTGTGCAAGTTGAGGTGTGTCTTGCCATGTTGCTGAATTTTATCATTTCTAGAAATTTTATAATAGACTTTTTGGTATCTCTAATATAGATCATCTGCAAAAGAGATGGTTTTACTTCTTTACATATTTGTATTGAAATTTTAAAATTTTTTATTCTTATTTAGAGCTTTAATTCATGTGGCTCAATATATGGTCTTTTCTGGAAAATGTACAGTGTATATGGTTCTGTTGAATAGTTCTACATATGTCTGCTAAACTCATTTAGTTCCTTGTTTTATGTGCTGTGTTTATTTACTTATCTTCAAGTATGAGTTATTACTGGGGAAGTACTTCTTTACTTCTATTGGGTTTTCCTTTGTCTATTTTGGTCAGTTACTATCTGTATAAATGCTTATGACTGTTAATAACTCTACTGTCTGGGTTAAGTGTAGCCACATTTTTCTTTCTGGCTTCAGTATTGCCACCTTATTCTCTTTTGGTTGCTATTAGCATGGAATATTTTTTTTTTAGTCAATTTCAGTTTATTATATCATTGGGTTAAGACTAGACAGGTTCACATTGATACATATTTTCATCCACTTCTGCTAATTACTGACTTTTGATTGGAGGATTTAATCCATTTATAATTAATTTATTATAAGGATTCACTTCGGACATCTTGCTGTTTGGTTTCTGAATGTTATAAAAGTTTTTTTGTAACTCACTGTTTGCACTATTGCTGGCTGGCCGGCTGGTCTGCCTGCCTATCTATCTATCTATCTATCTATCTATCTATCTATCTATCTATCTATTTACTTATCTTAATCATATTTTGTACTTCATTTTATTCTGGGACAAAGCTTCACTATGAAGCACTGTCTGGTCTGGAAGTTGATATGTAGATCAGGTTGGCTTTAAATTTACAGACCTTCTCCTACATTGTCTCCTAAGTATTGTGAGTTAAAGATTTGCAGCAGCACCATGCCTGGATTTACATTAAAATATAGATATATGTGTTGAAAGTTCTTCTCTCTGTTTTGTGTATATAGTATAGTTATTTTCTTTGTAGTTACTACTTGAGATTGCCTCTAACCTTACAAAATTTCAGCATTCTAATTTGAATTTATAATAATACAACTTTAACAGCATATAAAAATTCTCTTTCAAAATCCAAGATTTATGTCTTTCATTCAAGAAAACAAAAATTAATAATTCTTTTAATATTGATCTCTTAAATAAAAATGGAAGACAAAGGTAGGATCACAAACCACTGCTGTGTGTAGTACTGCTTGCTTTTATAATTCTTAAGTATTTGCTTTTATGTGCCTTTTATTTCTAACATTTTTTTCTTTTCTCAAAAATATTAATTATTGTGCTGATTTTCTCCTCTACTCTATTGATTTTCTTTTTTTTTAATTTTAATTTTATTATTTATTTATTTATTTATTTATTTATTTTGGTTTTTCGAGACAGGGTTTCTCTGTATATCCCTGGCTGTCCTGGAACTCACTCTGTAGACCAGGTTGGCCTTGAACTCAGAAATCCACCTGCCTCTGCTTCCCAAGTGCTGGGATTAAAGGCATACGCCACCACTGCCTGGCTTACTCTATTGATTTTCACATGACTTTTTTTATGTTGCTATCTTTTCTCGTAGACAGTATTGATTTCCTTACTTCATTTATCTTTTCTGAGTCCTCTTTGAGGTCATTGATCGTTTTTAGGTCTTAATCTAAAGTTTATCTTTTTTAGTTTTTTTTTTAGTTTTTTTTTTTTTCCCAAGACAGTGGTTCTCTGAATAGCCCTGCCTGTCCTAGAACTCACTCTGTAGACCAGGCTGCCCTTAAACTCAGAAATCCGCCTGCCTCTGCCTCCCAATTAAAGGTGTGTGCCACCACTGCCCAGTAGGTTTTAAATTTAGTAGATTTGATAGTTAATTTTGTTTTGGAGTTGTTATATTAGATTTTTGGTTTTGTGTCTTTTTGTGCTCACTGTTGGCTTGGATATCTCTTCTAGTTTCGGGGTGTCTTTTTGGTTATTTGAATACTCCTGTACATTCAATCCCCAGCTCTATTTTTTGTTGTAGCCCCCTTTTTTCCTTTTTCCTCCCCTCTGCAGGTGGGTAGGTAAAACTCTGTTTGGCTCATCTTTCTTTTTTTCAGTCTATTACTTGTTTCTCTGTTATTTTTTTGGTGGATTTCCAAAGCTTTTTTCTTTCTTTTTTCTTTGGATTAAGGCCTTTTATTTATTTACTTATTTATTTTTTTAAAATCTTGACACTTTTGTATAACTATGGCATAGACACATAGAGGCAGTTTTCAGTTCACCATCTTTCCTTAGAAATCTAATCACACAGGATATAAAATAAACTGTTTTTAAATTTTTTCGTGTGTGCGTGTGTGTGTGTGTGTGTGTGTGTGTGTGTGTGTCTGTGTGCGTGCGTGTGTGTGCGCGTGCCACACACATAGGCCACAAGAGTCTGTTGGATGCCCTGGAGCTAGAGTTGTGGAGTTGGAGACTGCCCATGGTTGGAGACTGACACAGGTGCTGGGATCCAAACTAGTTCCTCTGAAAGAATAAGCAGCACACACTCTTTACTGCTGAGCCACCTCTCCTACCCCAATCAGCCAGCTTTTTAAGACATATAAGCTATATTTTCAATTCTTCATCTTATGTTTCCTACGAGGATAGTAGGATGTGATCACTTTTATTGTTTTTTACCCCCTAGGGGATAGTGATCTTAGAAGAATGTCAGCTTCCAAAAGACATTTTGAAAAAACAAATACAGTTTTCAAACCAAGCAGTTTCATTAAACACTTCAGTGAATTCTCAGGTTCCCCAGAGGAGTGAAGAGTCTTTACCAGAACACGATTTTGAGATGTCACCAAGCAGCCCTACGTTACTTCTTCGAAACATAGAGAGACAGGTAAGCAGAGTCCCTGCTTTATGAAGTAACTCTACATGTTTGCTTCCTAAACTGCTTGGCAAGGTTTAGCTATCAAATGTTCCTCCAAAAGTCACATGTATCCAGCATTAGTCCCTAGGTCATAACCGCAATCCTTGAGAGGTGACTGGATCATTTAGATCCTGAGCAGATTAACCCATAGATGTGTAATTTGGTCATAAGGTGAGGTGGGTCTTGATGGAGAAAATAGGCCAATGGGAACACATTTTTAAAAATAAACACTATGGCTAAATAGGCATCATTTTAGCGATGTAAGAATGCTTCAGTATGTGTAAATCAATAAATACAATACAGTATGTAAGTCTTCTTAGGACAGAGGTCAGGATCGTAATGATGCTTAGCTGTACTAAAGTGTTAACTGTTTCTTTATAGAGTGCACAGTTGACTGAGATCATTAACAGTTTGATTGCCCCTCTCAACTTGTCTCCAACTTCATCACCCCTCTCTTCTAAATCCTGTAGCCACAAATGTCTGGCTAATGGCATTTCCAGAAGGTAGGTGTCACTTGAGTAGTTTGCTTTTTGAACTTGGCTTATTTTATTTTGATTTTGTTGATCAGTACTCAATACAGCCATTTTTTTCTACATTGATGACTACAATAGTACAGTCAGTGGATCATAGGTACAGTTTTAGACAAAAAAGTTCATGGAATTAATGCAGTTATAAAACTTTTCCATGAGGAGGTACATTTCTAGGAATTTTGATGTTTCTAAACCTCATATCATGGATAGTATTAGCTATGGAAGTACTGCCTTATTACTATGACTTCTGTTTTGTATAGTTTTTTCCCTTGGTCTCCAGTTCATTATAACTTCAAAAAAAAAAGACCCTAAATCTAGGTGGGCACAGATGATTGGCACATATCACCATAATTTTACATTGATAGTTATATTAATAATCATATTAGTTATATTAAGAAATTTCTAATATAGCAAAGTGGAAAATGCATATCCTGATGAAAATTATATTAAATAGCCATTCCATTCTCATTGGTGAGATAGTCTTAAGTAAAATTTTTTTCTTTAATTTTTCTTATTATATTGAAAGCATGGTTTAAAATATTTCTCGTCTTCTTTATGCTGTCATTTATCCCTGGTTCTATCATGAAAATAGTTTTCCACTGGTTTTACTTAATTTTTGAGTCATTGAGGCTTAATTGGAATATAAGACTTGCTGGTTGTATATGGCAACTATGATAGTTTCATTTACAAGAATCCTGATTTGAGGATCACAGTGAAAGTCAACTACAAGTTGACTCATAAAATGATGAATGAATATTGTTTTCAGGCTAATATATTTTCTATGTCATTTTGCTTATCTAAACTATGCTTTTTGCCATGACTATATTCATTTTTGCTTATCTAAACTATGCTTATTGCCATGACTATATTACTGTATATATGTGTATGTTTATATATATATATATGTTTCAAATATAATCTATACATATTTGATGATAACATGGCAATAGTATATAATTATGAAATGGTATATAATCTTAAACAAAAGCGGATCTGGGCTCTGCTCTTGTGGTAGTGTAGATAACAGTTGAGGAAATGAATGATGACATAATCATTCAGATAAATACATAATTTTTAATGCTGATAAAATGTTCTAAAGAAAATTTTGATTATTAAAAAATGTCATTTTGCAGCTAGGAATTCATGGTAGCTCATGCCTACAATCCTAGCACTTGGGAGGCTGAGTCAAGAGGATTGTAATTTAAGGCCAAATGACTTATACAGTGAGACCCTGTCTTAAAACAAACAGGCTGATAAGATGGCTCCGTGGGCAAGAGCACAAACTGCTCTTACATAGGATCTGAAGTTGGCTCCCAGGATCCAAGCAAAATGGCTCTCAACATCCTATAATTGCAATTCCACAGACTATGATGGTCTCTTCTGGACTCTACAGGCACCTATACTAATGTGATCACATACCCTCACAAGATATATACACACATATACACATAAGTAAAAATAAGACCAAAACCACACACAAAACTTTGAGTTAGAAAGTTCAGCTAATCCCAGTTTAGCTAACTTGTAGCATCATAACTACATATTTTTTTTCTATTTTACTGGAAGAGAATAGTCAACTTAAGCACAGGGATGCATTTCTTTCATCCTACCCACCTGCAAAGCTCGGGTAGCAGCATTGCCAAGAGCTGGAGATGCGGGTCAGTTATAGAACATTTGCTTAGCATGTCTGAAACTCTACATTCAGTCACTACTAAAAGAAAATACATGGAAACAGTTAAGTATTTCATGAGTGGTCATGAATATCAGCTGACAATTGTGATTTGTTTTTTAAATGTTTTTACATGTTTATTTTTTGTCTTCTGTTTTGGATTTTATATAAGCTTCAAAATAGTAAGATTTCTTTGGTTTGTCTTGCTAAATTGTGGTTTTTGTTGTTTTAGTTTGAACACCTGGATCAGCAAGTGACATATTGTGAACAGGAATTAACACTGAATGTATGAAATATTTGTTGGTCATCTTTCAGTCAGTATAGGAAAAATGCCTGACATGATCAGCCTTGAATTAGGATACATTTATCTTGCCTTACAGTGGTCAGCTGGAGGCTGGCAATGAAACAACACACCAGGGCAAGCATTTTTGGTAGAACAAAGCAGCCCACTCATCAGGAACCAGGGAGCAAAAGGAGGACACGGGGTCTGGGCTCGCAAACACCCTTCTTAAGGTCATACCTCTTAGGACTCAAGAACCCCTCTGTCTTAGAGCTAACGATGCTGCCTCCTCCCTTAATGCCAGTCTGTTTATCACCCTTAGCATGTAGACATTTGGTAGACTCAGGACCCAAACCACGCCAATATACTTAGCACTTTCTTGCAGATAACTGACATTCTTAAAAAAAAAATGTTGGGGTTAGGCTAGGGACATACCTCGGATGATATAGTGCTAGCCTGCATGAGGCTCTAGGTTCCATTCCCAGTATGATGCAAACTGGATGTAGAGGTCCACATTTATAATTGTAGCATTGAGGAAGTTGGGGCAGGAGGATCAGAGTTATGATGCTTCTCTGGGATGTAGCAGACCTTGTATCAAAAGAATAAAAAATAAAAAAGAGACATTGTACTTATTTTAATTCGGGAATAGTCACATCAGTACCTGTTGCTCTCATGCCTGTCTCCTTCGGTTTTGCTTCCCATCTAATTTGCCTCTGGATTACAGCCTGCAAAAAGTGGTACTGGAGAGGTGCTCAGCAGTTACCAGAGCTTGCTGCTCCATCATGCGGGTTGGGTTTCCTGACCCTAACACCAGCTCAAAAAAGCCCAGGACTCAAGAGTCCCTTTTCTTCTCTCCATAAACATTCAGACACATATGTATACACACATATACATACTCCAAAAGAAAAATATCAAAGAAAATGAGAAATTCAAAGCAAAAGATATAACGATATTGTAGTAAGAGAAATTCTAAAGAAGTTCTCAAAAGTAATTTGAGTAAGCAAGCAGGCCTGCAAACATTGAAACTCTCTTTGTTTCATTGAGGCCTTTTGTGAGTTTTAGCTGCATTCTCTGTAGCTGAAATGTTATATAAGGAATCTCATAAGTAAAATATTTTAATTCTCTCAAAGTGTACTCATTCTAGCTTTACATTACATTGTATCATATTTTGCATATTATGGAAGAATTTTAAAATTTAAAAGACTAGCCATTCTTTAAGATAAGTTTTGGGGGTCATATAAAACTTACTATGATATATATTTTAAAATATTTTAGGTCATTTTTATAAGTACTTGATGACCTTTTCTCCTATTGTCTTCAAAATCACTGTTAGTTTTGAAGGAACTTGCCTGTACATTTGTTACTCACTGACTCCTAACTCATTTATTATTTAAGGGCATCATCTGAGAGTAGTATAATTGTAATTATTTTTTCACCTTTACTAATCATGGCACTAAGAACCAAATAAGTATGATTAAGTCTCCAAAAAGAAAACAAAATTGGCACATTACATTATTCTGTCAATGAGGTGGTTATACATCTTTAGAACGGTTATTCTGAAATGAACATGCAATGCTCCAAAGACATGCTCGCATATTATCTCTGAAAAAGTAAATTTCTACTTGGAACAAGATCTAAATTTTGTGGTTTAATTTTTGTCTTAATGAGTTCCATAATGGTGTATGAAATTAAATTCTAGTGAATCATTGCCATACTATTTATTTTCATTAATGGTAATTATTTCATATAAATGTAACCATTCCTTCTAATTGGGTGTCATAATTTATAAACCAAGGTCTGTTGTCAAAATAATCACAATATAAAGGAGTAATGTTACCATAAGGATGTTTTCAGTAATCATTTTTCAATTCCAAGAGTGTTGTTTGATAGCAGTGTTTTCTGAGTCAGTGCTTTCTATATAACTTTGGATTCTGATGGATGACAGTAATCATATTAACTAGATATACAATGTCAATGGGGAAATAAACCTTCCCTGCTGTGTTCTTAAAGAGTAGTGCCAGTAGGAGTTATTTTCATTTGTAAAATGGCTTCTTTTCCTTTTTATATCTAATGATGTAAGAATAAAACATAATTTTATCCAGGGGTAGTTATTGGTATACTATTAAAGTTATGTCTAGAGAATATATAGTTATATTAAGAACAGTTTTGTTTTGCACTATTAATTGGCAAAATGAGAATACAAAATTTATTATACAGTGATTTCTAAGAAAAATTTTTTTCATTAACAGTAAAGTGTTAATGAAAAAAGTACTTCACCTTAGTAGCAGAGTTTGCAGTGATTTCTCCTTTATTTATATGTGAGTACCCATGTGTGCATGTGCCCAGTGTGCCTCTAAATGTCACAGAACAACTCTGTGGGTGGCAGAAATCTTTCCCAGGTAGACCTAGCTTGCAAGGACAGGCCCGTCTTTTCTGGCTGTACTATTGCTGGGCTTACAGGTATACAGTCATCCCAAACTCCTCACGTGCTTTCTGAGCAGTCCAAAATCCTGTTCTAATGCTTGGGAAGCTGGCTCCTGATTTCCTTAACTCCCACCCCTTTCTTTTTGTGTATGTTTCCAAATTTTCATTAAAATAGAAAACCTTAGGTTTTTCTGAGCACAGATATAAAATAGTGTTTGACTGGCAATCATTGGCTTTCTGCAGTTTGGGTTTTTGTTTTGTTGTCATGCTTTTAAAACATGCTCTTTCTTTTTTAAAATTATCTTTAATCTTTAGTCCAATTGTTATCTCCCTCCTGGCCCACCCTTCAACAGTTTCTCATCCCATTCCTCCTCCTTCATCTCCAAGAGAATGTTTCCCCCTTATGTCCCCCACCAGGCCTTCCCACTCCCTGGGGCCTCAAGTCCCTCTAGAGTTAGATGCATCTTCTCTCACTGAGGCCAAACCAGTTGTGTTGGGGCAGGGGCGGGGAGGCTTGTACCAGCTAGTGTATTGTGGCTCAGTGTCTGAGAGATCTTGGGGGTCCAGGTTAGTTGAGACTGCTGGTCTTCCTATGGGGTTGCCCTCCTCCTCCACTTTTTCCAGCCTTTCCCTGATTCAATCACAGGGGTCCCTGACTTCAGTCCACTGGTTGGGTGTAAGTATCTGCTTCTGTCTCAGCTGCTTGTTGGACCTCTTGGAAGGCAGCTTTGCTAGGCCCCTCTTTGTAAGCACACCATAGCATCAGTAATAGTGTCAGGCCTTGGAGCCTTCTCTTGAGATGGATCCCAATTTGGGCCAGTCACTTTTCCATTTTTGTCCCTGCAGTTCTTTTAGACAGGAACAATCCTGGGTCAGAGTTTTTGACTATGTGATGGCATCACATCCCATCCATCTACCCGATGCTCTGTCTTTCTATAAGAGGTGGACTCTACAAGTTCCCTCTGCCCACTGTTGGGCATTTCATTTAAGGTTTCTTCCTTTGAGTCCTGAGAGTGTCTCATCTCCCAGGTCTCTGGTTCATTCTAGAGGGCCCCGCTCCCACCTCCCAAGGTTGCCTATTTCCATTCTTTCTGCTGGCCTTTAGGGCTTCACTCCTGTTCCCTCACTCCAATACCTGATCTTGGTCTTTTCCCCTCCCCCTTCCTTCTCCCACCCAGGTCCTTACCTCCCTCTGCTCCCCCATGATTGCTTTCTTCTTCCTCCCTGATGGGATTAAGGCATTGACACTTGGGCTCTTCTGTTTGTTAACCTTCTTGAGTTCTGTGGACTATATCCTGGGTATTCTGTACTTTTTGGGCAAATATCCACTTATTAATGAGTACATACCATGCATGTCCTTTTGGGTCTGAGTTACCTCACTCAAGATAATATTTTCTAGTTCCATCCATTTACTTGCTAAACTCATGATTAGCTGAGTATTATTTCATTGTGTAAATGGACCACATTTCTGTATTTCCATTGTGGGGCATCTGGATTGTTTCTAGCTTCTGGCTATCATAGATAAGGCCACTATGAAATTAGTGGAACATGTCCCCCTGTGGCATGGTGGGGCATCTTTTGGGTATATGCTGAAGAATGGTATAGCTGGGTCTTCAGGTAGATTTATTTCCAGTTTTTGGAGGAACCTCCAGATTGATTTCCATAGTGGTTGTACCAGCTTGCAATTCCACCAGCAATGGAGGAGTGTTCCTCTTTCTCCACATCTTTGCCAATATGTGCTGCCACCAGAGTTTTTGATCTTAGCCATTCTCCTTGGTGTAAGATGGAATCTCAGGGTCATTTTGATTTGCATTTCCCTGACCACTAGGGACTTGGAACATTTCTTTTAAGTGCTTCTTGGCCATTCGAGAGTCCTCTGTTGTGAATTCTACACCCTATTTATTTATTTATTTATTTATTTATTTACTTATTAAGATTAGCTTGAGTTCTGGTAGGACTAATGGCTCCAGCAGTACATGTATAGCAGAGGATAGCCAAGTTTGTCATCAATGGGAGGAGAGGCCCTTGGCCCTGTGAAGGTTCTATGCCCCAGTGTAGGGGAATGCCAGGGCCAGGAAGCAGGAGAGAGTGGGTGGTGAGCACAGGGATGGGCAAGGGAACAGGGGTTTGTTTTTGTTGTTGTTGTTTTTATTTTATTTTATTTATTTATTTTTTCAGAGGGGAACCTGGGAAAGGAGATATTGTATGACAAGTAAATAAAGAAAACATCTAATTAAAAAAATATTAAAAAATACTTTCAGTTTTGGCAACATTAAAAAGGAAGAGACAGAGAGAACAGCAAGATATTTTTCTAATCTGTAGGTTGCTGATTTGTCCAATTGACTATGTCCTTTGCCTTACAGAAGCTTTCCAGTTTCATGACGTCCCATTCATCAAAATTTAATCTTAGAGCCTTGGAGTTCTAAGTTTAATCTTAGGCATTAGAGTTCTGTTTAGGAAGTTTCCCCCACCCCGTGCCAATGAGTTCAAGGCTCTTTCCTCCTTTCTATTCTATTTGATTCAGTGTATAAAGCTCAAGTCCAAGTGGATTAAGATGTACTCTTTAGGCAGGCAATGTAGTACATGCCTGTTATCCCAGCCTTGGGAGATGGTAAGTTTAAGGCTAGGTTTGGTTTATATGGTAAAAGCTTTTCTCAAAAACAACTATGAAAATAAATAGTCTCCTTTGAAGGTAATATCTAGAGGGAAATAACTATAGTAATCAGTTTCTTTTTTCTCCATAGAATGTAGAAATCTACCTATTTCTAGACTAAATTATCTCAATATTTTGCTAACTTAGCTAAGTTATTTCTGACATGAATGTTCACTCCAGAAATATTTTAAAAGCAAATTCTGGAGACCAGTATTTTAACAGTTCTGTATATTTTTGTGATACTTTTTACCATATTTTGTTACTGTGGTCTTGAGTTTCTGACCCTCCTAACTCTACTTCTCAAATACACAGTTAGCATGTTATTGTCACCAAGTTCCTAGTCACATTCAACTTTTCATCCTTGATAATCTTTTTTTTTTAAAAAAAAAACATTTTTACTGATTATTTATGAATTTAATATCATGCAACCAAGTGCTGTTCATCTCTCTCCTCGTATCTACCCTATGCCCTTGCAACCTCCTCCTCAAAATAAAAAACACACAAACAAAATCAAATAACAAAGCAAAATAACACAAAGCATAGAAACGATCTTGTGGAAGCTGTAGTGCCACAGTGTGTCCCACAGTATGTCCCTCTGTCCACATCTTCACTTTGAAATGTTCTTTGTAATGAGTCAGTGCTCTAGTTCTAGGTGTCTGGCTTCTACCCTGGAGGTGCAGGTAAGGGAAAGCTGGACCACTGAGCAGCTCAGCTACCATGCAGGCTAGAGCTTTGAGTCGGCCCGCCCTAAAATCTACATCATCTGTAAATGATCGGGGCACATGGAAGGGCCTGTCCTGTGGATCCAGAGCTGCGAGATCTCCATGATACTGGGCAACAGCAGCATAACTGGGAGGAGTCCTGGTGAGGGGCCAATATAAGATAATCTTTTAATGATTAATTTCTCAGGATAGTAAGTCTCCTAAATCGATTTTTCACTAAAAGACTATAGTTTAAATATTTATTTTATACTGTGTCTTACACATTCTAAGCAAGTGCTGTAACTACTGATATATATCCTAGGCTCTTCTTCCTCCTTTTTAGTTTTCAAGACAGGGTTTCTCTGTGTAGCCCTGGCTGCCCTGGAACGCACTCTGGAGAGCAGGCTGGCCTCGGACTCAGACAGCATGCCTTTGCCTCCCAAGTGTGGAATTAAAGATATATGCCACCACCTTTTTTTCCTAACTTTTTAAACTTCTGGATCTAGATCAAATGTTTGGCAGTCTTTACATCTCAATTATTAACTAGTTAAAAAGCCACTATTTTATTTGGCCTTATAACCAAAAAAAACCCATTATCTGTGATCCTGGCACTTTGTACTTTTTACACTGTATGATAGGGTCTCATTAAATTGCCTAGGCTGGTTTTTGCCTTATTCTATATCCCAGGCAGGCCTGAACTTACAGTTTGATTCACTGCTAAGGCATCTTAAGTAGCTAACATTACTAAACTGTGTCACTTGGACTGGCAAAAGACTTTAGGCGACAGTTATTGTGTTATTGCTATTTGTTACAAATATCAGTGAAATATTATTGAATGTATTAGTTACTGTCTTCCCTGTTTAACTCTTGGTTTTGTTTTCATTGACATAGAGTATCCAGGCTTCTTTGTACCCTTTTGGTTTCCCATTGCTTGTATAAGCATTCTTGAATTTTTGTTTCATTCACTCTATAAGAATATTTTTACAGTAGTTCTACAATATTTTTACATATTTTTAATATGATTTAAAAGCAATAATACTATTGTAGAAAACAGTATCTATTGTGTGGGTATGTGTCTGGGTATGAATGTATTGGGATATGATATGTGTTCTTGTTGTTTTATGTTTGCACACGTAGTGTTGGGTGTCTTCCTCAAGTACTCTTCAAGAATCTGAAGTGAATCCATTCTGCTGAGTTCTAGGTGCCATCTAAACCTGTCTGTAGCCCCACTGTTGAGGTTATGCATAAAACACAGGGGCACAGCACTGCTGTGCTTGGGTTTTACACGGGCGCTGGGGATCCAAGCTCAGATTCTTGTGCTTCCACAGCAGGTATTTACAGACTGAGCTATCTCTCCAGCTTGTAGAAGAACCATATCTTGTATTTACTTGCAAACACCAATAGTTTTTAAGACAAATAGTATTATTTAGAACTTATATATTGACTACTAGCGCATCACATGTAGTTGTATTGTTGTTTCCAAGCGGAGGTTACAGATATATCTGAGATAAAGGGACCAGATGGAGACCTGTATTCAATGTTTCTAGGTGCTTGTCAACATTAATGAAATAACAAGGAATTTGGAGCAAGTTTGTTACAAGCCTGAGGTACATAGTAAAGCAGTAATAGCTGGTTTCTCAGAAAGAAGTATATTTTAAATCTCCAGTAGCTCCTTTTATGCCCAAACTTAAAAGGAATGGAGGAGTATTGATGAGTTAAGGTAGAGGAAAGGGAGGAATTCAAGGAAGTAGTGTGTGTGTGTGTGTGTGTGTGTGTGTGTGTGTGTGTGTGCATGTACATGTACATGCTTCCATCCATCCATCTATGGTAGGGTTAACCCAGCTTTTCTGCCCTTTGTGTCAGATACATGCTAGAAGCAAGCAAATTTGCAGGCTAATGATAAGAGAGATGCCATTATAATGAAGCAAAGGATACTCTGCAGTTTTCCCAGCAGCTTTTGAGTGGTCACAGAATGCTCTGTCATAATCCACTACACTTGTATCACCCATTAAGCCAGTAGGCAGTTTGTCACTTTATTCAAAGTCTACCTAGCCCATCTCCAATTCACTTGTTAATGTTAGACTGTTAAGTCAGCTTGTGCCGATCTGCATAAATCAAGTTGAAATTGGAAACTGTTGTGTGTGAAAGGCTTACTTTGTATCAGTACATAAATATTTTACTATATATTCTATGTTAATATATTATTATAAAATATAGTATGTAATATAAGTGAAGTTAAATATGTCCACATAAAATAGCTCTCCCAAATTCTAACATCTATAAACAGATTTAGGTTGCCTTGAATGATATATTCCACTGTAGAAACAACTTCACAAACATCAAGGACCCTCTCCCATATACGGGGTGGAGATTCAAGTAGACCAGTCACAGCACCATAGCGATGGCTGTTAGCGTTTTCAGGTGCTGTCCCTTGTCTTTTTTTTTTTGCATTGGTGGAATCCAGTGGTCTGGCAATAACTTAGTTACTAATATATTCCAGAGGTTTTTACAGTTATTCAAAATAAAACCAGATCAGATGTAGAGATGGGTAACAAATGGCTATTAAGGGACTAATGATACCCCATGATAATTTTCTCTTGATCTGTAACATAATTATGATAACATAATTAAGAAGTTGTAACCTGTCAGTCAGCTTGCAAAATCTCCAGGAACTTCAGTTCACAAACATTAAATATAATGTTAAAATTTATTTAAAGTATAATTATAAAACTTATTTTCCATGTATAGTTTCTTTCATTATTTTATAGTTGGTACGTTTGTATCTAAACTATAATAGGATGTAGCTGTATGAGAATTCACTGAGATTTGGTATGTGGTAAATTTGCTTAGTTAAGAGAAATGAAAGATGCAAGGATGAGTCCTTGTACTTTTAAGCCTTTGGTTTTGATGTACTTCACCCACATGCAAAAAGAAATTGGCATAAATTGTTAAAAGTGTGTTGGATGTGAATTATTAATTTATAAGGAACATTAATTTTATACTAAGCAAGGTTTTAGCTTTGAAGATGTATATTTTGCAGCAGAAAATTAAAATTATTTCTATATTTTTACTATGTAATTCTCCACTAATGTCAATTTTTTTTACCTATTGTTATAGTAAACCTGACTAAAACTGAATCCTCTTGTATCATAATAAACCATAAAATTTACATTTAGCTTTTTGTGCTTTTGTTCATTTTATTTTACCCCCATCTTCAATTATTTCATACATTTCAGTGCTTCAGAGAATTTAGATGAGCTCTCTTCCTCCAGTAGCTGGTTACTTAATCAGAAGCACAGTAAGAAAAGGAGAAAAGACAGGACAAGATTGAAATCTCCATCCTTGGCTATCATGAGTACAGCTGCCCGAACAAGGCCCCTTCAAAGTTTCCATAAGAGAAAGCTCTACAGATTGAGTCCCACTTTTTACTGGACTCCTGAGGTAAGGCTGCATTTGGGAAATCATGAAGAAAGATTTCACTACAAGTATTTTTTTGAGTACAACTGGATGTGAGTTATATATAGATACTTAGAATAATTACATAGAGAAATACAGTTTATAAATTAGATAATAACAGATACTGATAATAAAATTGGGATTTAATTTTTTAAAAACAAAGCAGTATTCTGAAATTTCTTATTCTGTTTTTTAAAGAAATAATTGTTGTTTCCTTTGCTGCTGGAGATTTAACATGACCCCTGCATGCTAAACCTGCACTCTATACTAAGCTATAAACTGCACCCCTGGTTTCAAAAAAACAAACAAAAAATATATGTTGCTGTTTTGTAAGTAAATTAAAGTATGTTGCTGTTTTGTAAGTAAATTAAACTAACTTTTAAAGAAAATTAAATGTCAAGGTGATTTCTAAAATATAGAGGTAATACTAAAATGTACTACATATCTGCATTAGAAATATTTGCTCAGGTGTATAAAAGGTATAAGATTAGTGAGGATTACCAAAACCACAGAGGCATTAGAAGGAAATATGGAGTCCTGTTAGAGTATCCAGGAGCTAGCTTGAATAATTTCTTCTGTCCATATATGGGAATATTTGAGTATCAAAATTCATAATTTCTCCTTCCCTTCTTCCTGCTCTTGTGTTTGCTTCCCAGCCTCCTTCCGTTCTGAAACAGGGTCTTATGCATATTGTATTGGCTATAACTTACTGTGTTAGCAAACCACGTATGACCCTGAACTGATCCTGCTGTTTTTATCTCTGGAGTGCCTGGATTACGAGTATGTTGGGAGTTGAACCCAAGTTTTATGACTGCTATATAAGAGTGTTCGGAAAGCATTCAGAAAGCCCTGAGGTTTGAGGCCCAGGATTTTATGAAACTGGGCATATTGACATATACTTGCAATCTCAACATTTGGGAGGTAGAAACAAGAGATGAAAAGTTCAAGGTCATCCTAGGCCACACAGTCAGCTCCAAGCCATCATGGCCTAGATCAGAGAGTGTCTCACAGCAAACAACACAAGACAACATAAAACAAAAAGCCCATGCATCATGAATCTCCACTGTTGACACATAGAAAATACAGACTAGTAGGTAGATAGGGCAGGGTGTTAAAATACAGAATGGATGACAAAACAAAGAATGACTATCAGGAATAGAGAGTGGTTGATAATCCTGGGGTCAGGATTGAAGAGGCCGTAGAATAGGATATCTGTGTAGACTTAAAAGTACAACAACCATTTCTGTCTGTTGTCAGAAGTTTATAATTTCATTTTAGACAATCAGAAAATATTTCACCCAAGTTATCAAAGCCTTAGTTGCCTATTAGAAATATACAGTATTATGCAGTGGTGTATAATTCTAACTTAAATGTGAGTTTAAGTAAGACAAACATTAGACAAACTAAGAAACAACTGGTTTGGTATACTTAAAAGTTCTTAATGTTATGTCATGAAGAATTGTTCTTGATTGTGATATTGGGAAATATGACAAAAATTAATGTGTTATCCAGGACAGAATATTGTCAGAAGGACAATATTCTTGGAACAATAAGAAAACTGAAATATGGTTGATAGATTACATAAAAATACTCATCAGGTTGGGGATATAGCTCAATGGTAGAACATCTGCTTACCACCTAAAAACTACATTCTGGCTTCATCCCCAGCATTGCATCAAACAAAAAGCCAGTGTTGGATTTTCTGAATGTGATAACTGTTTTCTTGTTATGTAAGAAACCAACCTACTCTAGGAAACATCCACTGAAATATTAAAAGGTAGTGGCTAACAAGTTCCCTCCTGTGCATCTAGAATGGTATCAGTTTTGTGTCATCCTTTGGAGAATTGAGGGTACAAATCTGTAAGTACATTTCCATCCTGGTTGATGCAAGGCCATGCAATGAGAAGGAACAATGCAATGAAGAGGGCTAAGAGCTCTTCTTTAGTCAACAGGTTGTAGGAAGTACTTAGCTAATCATCAGTTCTTCTATTTGATTTCTAAATATTTAAAAGGCATTTTCAGGATTTATGGTTTCAGTTCCAGTATACAAAGTGTATAGACAGTATCACTCCTATTTTTAGACTAAACCAGTGAGCAACTTAAAAGCTAGTTCCTTTTCATGGATCTATCAGAGATTTGATATTATCAGGCTAATGGCTGCCCTGAACTATTGAGAGATGGGCAAATCAGAGTCACAGCCAAATTCAGACACAGAAGTCATATGGTACATTAGGAATGTACACTAATAATGGTACACAGTCTTGAGTGAACCTCCTGTATGGACTCATCCATTTAGAAGCTTCAAGATGAGAGGTGATGGCTAATGGCTCTAGCACTTAAGGAGGAAGACAATGTGAAATAGGCTTTGGCATAATCTGTAACAAGGATTCTTCAGGGGAAAGGGAACATCTTTCCTATTTTTATTACTAGTAATGTCTCACTGAAGACAAGTGGGTATGTTTATGTGTAAATAGGAAACACTAGTGAACCAGGAAGTGGAAGACTTAAAAAACAACAGGCAAGTTTCTAAGCAGGGAGGAAATACTGGTGGTTATGTTGCTTTTTCTCTTTCTTCCCTTTTTAGCTGTTATAACCTTCATGCTTTTACTATTCTCTTTCCTGATTCTCTCTTCTCCCAAATGCTCCAATTTTTTTACTTATTATTAGTAGTAGCATTGGCATTAATAACTTAAACTTGCATCTTTTATAATTATAACCTAAGACCCTTTATAACCTTACTAAGGATGTAGGTTGAGTAGTAATTTGCATTTTAATACATTTTAATAACTTTTCTGGACAAATAGTTGTTTTATTTATTAATCTCTGCTTCCTCTCCTTTAAAGAGTACTGTGGATCATAAGCCCAAGAGAAAACTACCCTCTTAAAAGTTATAAGTAGGTAAAGAAAAGAAAAATACAGAGGATGGCCAAGTCGGTCATCAATGGGAGGAGAAGCCCTTGGCCCTGTGAAGGTTCTATGCCCCGGTGTAGGGGAATGCCAGGGCCAGGAAGCAGGAGAGGGTAGGGTGGTGAGCAGGGGGAGGGGGGAAGAAGGGAGGGAACAGGGGTTTGTTCTTGTTGTTGTTTTTTGTTTTATTTTGTTTTTTCTTTTTGGATGGGAAGCTGAGAAAGGAGATATCATATGACATGTAAATAAAATATCTAATAAAAAAGAAACTACAACAGAGCCAAAGCAACCAAAGCCTGCCTTGGGAATCCACCTTCAGTACGGAAACACCCACCGGTGCTCTAATTTCCTTCTTAGTCCAAGCAATATGCGAGACTAGGGATTCAAATGTTATTCATTAAAGTGTCATGTCTGCACTGTAAGATTATACGAAGGAAGAAGCGATGGTGGGATTGCTCTCCCAGATCCAAAATCTGAAACAAATGTAAATGTATCAAATAGATACAGAGGTCAAAAATGATGTCACCACCTAAGGACCTTTCAGAGCTTGACATAGCTTTTCCTCTCCTTCATTTAAACACACATGTAGAAGCTGAGATAGCTCAGTCAGGGAAGAGTGATACTCACGCACAGAGGACCCCAGAACCCATGTAAAAAGTCCAGTGTGAAGGCACAAAACTGCATCTCTAGCTACTAGGGCAGCAGAGATAGGCACATCTATGAAGCTCAGTGGCTAGCTAGCCTAGTCAAATTGATGAGCTTCAGGTTCAGTGTCTTAAAAATAAAGGTGTACAGTAATGGAGGAAAGACCCATCATACATGCCCATTAAAATAATAAATAAATAAATAAATATAAATGTACAGGTTTTTTTTATGTACAGGTTTTTTTAAAAAAGAAAAATACATATACATCTCAAGAGATATCTAAGTCACAATATAAAACCCCAAGAAAATGAAAAACTTAGCCAATATGGCTCTTTAGCTAAAAGATCATAACTCTTCAGTAGGTAAAACCAAACATGCTGAAATAGTTGCAGTGTAAGACAAGAAAGTCAAAAGCCTACTGTATAAATGACCAATGACTTCAGAGAGGAAGGTCTGAAAAAGCAGGTGACTGAAGTGTGGATGTCAATTCAGGACCTAGATATAAAAAGTCTGCAACATGAATTAAAATTGCTGAAACTGAGATCAAACAAGAAACAAACTCTAATAACAACAACAACAACAACAATAATAACAACAGCCACTACCACCAGTGGAAACTATCACACATGGAGTAGATCAAAGAAGAAGAAACAACCCAAGGATTAAAAACAAGGTCAAGTGTACATTTAGAGATCAGTTTACAAAACAAACAAACAAACAAAAAACCAGGGTGTTTGTGAACTTGAAAAATCTAAATGTATGTTTAATAGAAGAGGTGAGTTTGAAGCTAAAGGCATAACCTATCTAATTACAGTAACAGAAAACTTCTCAAACCCAATGATATAGACAAATGGGCACTAAGAATCCCTAATAAATATGGCAAGAATAGAAGCTCTCCATGTCACATTAGAGTTAAAAACAAACAACAGAACAAAGAAAGAATATTAAATAGATGAGGAAGCTACATGTGTTGTCAAATAGGCACTGGTGAGTTTATAGTCTACGTGGAGAACACATGGAAGGTAACACTGCAAGGCTGTCTGAAAGTGAAAACAGAAGGCCAAACACAATACAACAGCAGTCCATGTATTTATAACGGCATTTCCATCCCAGGAACAGGAGATCCCTCCTCTCAACAAATGCCCGAGAAGGTAGAAAAGCATGGCATATGATATCATCCAAGCTATCTGTCTGTGATTATGTTCTTTCTATTCCCAAATGCAGGGATTTTATTAAAAAAATGTTGAATTTGGTCAAGGGCTTTTTATCTACTGGAACAGTGAGACAGTCATGTGATTTATGTCCCTTTGTATATGTATGTGTTATAATTATTAATTTCTTATGTTAAACCATTCCTTTATCTCTGGAATAAAACCAACTTGTTTGTGGTATACTAAAACACACATACACACACACATACACACACACACCGTACCAAATGTGTAGCCAAAAGTATACAGAAAGGGGAAAAGTAAAAAGTAAAAGTGTTTTTCCTAAAATCAAAAAGAAGACAAAGGTATTCACTCTCCCCATTGTTATATTATACACCGCGGGAATTCTTATCTAGATCATAAGAGTAAGGCATGAGAAAATGATATGCATACAACAAAAAAGAAATACTCAATTAACCATATGTGCAAATGATTTGATATTATACTTAAAAGGCCTTCATAAAGACTCCTCCATAAGACTTTTAGATCTGCTAAACTTTTCCAACACATAGTGGGATATAAAATCAACATACAAAATGTAGTCACTTTTTAATATATAATTATAATCAGGCTGAAAAGGAAATCAAGGAAATAATACCTTTCACATTAGCTTCAATACAATAAGGAACACTTTTAACTATAGAAATGAAGGAGATTATAATAAAAAAGTGTGAAAAAAGATGAAAGAAACTAAGGAAGATTAGAGACGATGGGAAAACATCTTATGCCAATGAATCAGCAGAGTTACTATTGTGAACGTATGTATACTACCCAAAGTTCTTTGTAGATCCAATACAATCCTTAACATTTTTTTTTAACAGAAAAAGCAATTTTACAACTAGATTCTGAATAGCCAAAGCAATTCTAAACAAAAAGAACAATGCTGGAGACATCAACCACAGCCATGCTAACAAAGACTCATCACCACTGGGAGGGCAGAGAAGACCATGAAACAAACCCATATGGCTACAGCTATCTCATTTTCAAGAGTGGTTCAAAACAAAACTTACAGAAAATACAACTTCAACAGATGATACTGTGAAAAGTGATTCACACATGGCCAGATTAAGCCCTGTCACAAGAAGAAATGATTCTGAATATATATGAATATATATAAAGAACTTAGAAAGCTGAACATCAAACCTTATACCGTCTAAGCAATGAATGGGCTAATGAATTGGTCAGTTCTTAAAAGATCTATAAATGGCCAATAGACATGTAGGAAAATATGCAGCATCCTCAGCCCTCAGGACAATGTAGACCAGAACTAAACAGATTCCCATCTCACCTCCATCAGAATGGCAATCATCAGATTAGCCAGGAATATAAATTCTGTCAAATAATGAATAAGCAGTTTATATACATAATTAGTGGAATATAAGTTAATGCCACCACCATGAAAGTTAATATAGAGATTCTTCCAAAAACTAAAAATAGAATAATCTCATGTTCTACTATATCATTCCTAGGCATATGTCTGAAGTCAGCATACTGGTAACGAAAGTAATTTTATCTCTGCTTATCCCAGTGATTATCTTTCCACAGGCGTTAATGGGCAAGCGCGCGCGTGCACACACACACACACACACACATACACACACACACACACACACACTGAATTATTCAGTCATAATGAAACATTATATCACTTGCAGGAAAAAGTATGGAACTAGATATCCTGTTAAGTCAAAACAAAACAAATAAACAGGCCAAGAAAATGTTTCTCATGTTTCCTTCTTATCTAGAATCTAGATTTTAAAAAATTTATTAAAAAAAAAAAACCTTGAAAACAAAGTATGACCATTTGGGAAGAGAAAGAGGATCATTAGGTGATAGGAATGGGAACAGGAGAGGGTAAATGGAACAGTTAAGATCAAAGAACATCTTCTGTACATAAGACTGTCATAATGAACTCATTTTTCCAATGAATATATATTAGTAAATGATATTTTGAAGTATCTGGCATCTATGGTAATAGCAATTATGACTTTATTTAACATAATATAAAAAGGTTTACTACCTCCTATGGCATGGTAAATCATGCACAGTATTTAACAAAAATCTCCAAGGCATATTAAGAAGAATAGACACTAAAGAGACAAAACAATTATTAGACCTAACCTCAAGTATGAAGAAAGGTCATATTTTGTCATATGGAAAATCTTAATTAAGAGTGGTATATTAGGATCTTTAGTACATAAAAAAAAAACATAATAGGCTTGCAATGTAAAGAGAAGAAAAATCAAGAGTATCAAAAGATCTAAAGGTTTATGCTACAAATTTAAAATACTGAAACTTGTTTGCTACTGGTGAGCTCATCAGCTAACTGGACATGGCCAAGGAAAGATCAACATATGTAGCAGAGACTATTGAAACTTCAGGAACAATTCAAACAGAAAAAGGAATCTTAAATATCAAACATCATGTCAGAACTATGAGGTAATTTCAGATGGTGTGTCAGATATGTATTGGAATGTCAAAAAAAGAATGGGAAAAAGGAAAGAAATATTTGAAAGAATGATAAATTTCCAAAATTGGAACAAATCAAACACATAAAAAGGTAGGAAATATCAATTTGAGTATCTACCCACCCACCCCATCCATCCATGCATCCATCCATCCATTTATTACATAATATTTAAAACACATTACAACTTTAGAAGCCAAAGACAAATCTTGGAAAAGTCCAGGGGTCAGGGAACAGAAAAGCATCTTTACTGTAGAAGAATAAAAGTAGAAGGATAGGTAACTTTAAAAAAAAAAAAACCTGTGGGACCAGAGATAGGAATAAAATATTTAAACAACTAATATTAAGATTTTTTATCCCAAAAGATGGCCATGTCCTGACACCTGGTACCTAAGAAAATGAAGTATAGGCTAAATTGTGACCCCAACAATTCACTTATGTTGACATTGCAATCCTTCAGTATTTCAAGATGTGACCTAACTTGGAAATAGATTTGCTGCAGAGGTTATCATGATGGGCTCTAAGCCAATACAACTGGTGCTTTTTAAACATGGTAAAACTGGACACAGGTGAATGTTTAAGGTAAATGACTTTTGCATGTGAAAAGTAAGTTCAGAGAATACTGCAGCCTTTTAATATGTTCTTCATATTGTGGTGACCCCAGTCATAAAATCTTTTCATTTGTACTTCATAACTGTAATTTAGTACTCTTATGATTTGTGATGTAAATATCTGATATGCAATCACTGTTGGAGTAGCAACCCACAGGTTGAGAACCACTGATCTAGAGCCAAAGATCATTAAAAACTATCAGTAACCAATAATACACACAACTATTCTTTCTTTATGTCTTTAAAGAAAACAATCCTGCGGACATTTGAAGTCTATCTTCTGGAGCTAAGCTACTCAGTTGCTTTACTTTACTATCACATGCATACGCCATCCATTTATTTAGCAATAGGGTCTTTGCATATTTATTTAAGGAACTTAATACCAAGATCATTTTGGACTTAGGATGAACCCTAAATCTAGTGATAAATATTTCTTATAAAGGACAATAGAATTTGGAAAACAAGTCATTATGAAAAAATGGGAAAGCATTGTGAAATTATGCTACCATAAATCAGGGACAATATAAGTCCTGGATGGTGGGAAAAGTATGGCTCTGCTGACAGCTGGGATGCTATAATTATAAGAAAATGAACGTGGAATTTTTTAACCCTCTCAATTTATAGCATCTTGTTATGGCAGCCATAGGAGTACATGCTACCATAACAAACACATAAAATTGTACAAGTTGCTTTGCAGTTGGTTAATAAGTAAAGAATAAAAAAAATGTAAAGTGCATAATGGAAAAAAAAAAACTAGATTTTTTTTTGAGTAGAGAACATGCAGAGGCTAACACCTGTGCAGGGGATAAAGTGCTAACATCTTTGAGAATATGTGCTGCCATTATTAGATGTTACCAGAAAAATGCAAAAGGTCTGTGTGTGTGGTGCTTGCCCATGAATGCGAGAGTAGACATGCTTACAGAGGCCAGAAAAATACATCTTCTATTGCTACCCACCTTGTTTCTTTGAGACAAGGTTTCACTATACTGGAGGCTCATCTTCTTGGCTTGGCAATCTGGCAGGCCCACTTTAACATGGATGCTGGAGCAGTGATTCTAGATAGTTCCTAAAAGAAATCTTAACCAAAAAAAAAAAAAGAAAGAAAGAAATCTGCAAACAAATTGAGGAGACTTGTGATCTGGTTTCTGGTAAACTACAAGGGAAAGAGGTAACTGAGTAAGAACTGTTAGGTAAAAAGGAACTAGAATTAATAACTGGGAAATTCTCATCTTTAGTTAGGGAAAAGTTATATAACATGCCATGGTGTGAGCCAAAGGTGTGGAAAAACTTTTGCCAAAGATATTGGGGTTTTGATTTGTGAGTAAAGTCATCGGTGAGCAAAAATCATCTCAGCAGAGGCCATGTGTACAGATAGGGCTAACAGTTCAGAATATTCAAAGAACTTTTTTGTCTAGGGACATGGATCTCTAAAAAATATATAGGAGGTTCTTGGTGTTTTTAAAAATTGTAGTAAGGCACATTGCCAGTTCACACAAAAAAAGACAGAGATGCTGTAATATGAAAGATTTTAAGACCTACTAAACTTTCAGACTGATAATAATACTGTGTTTTGTATCTTGAATCTTCCAAGTCAGAGAAAGGTGAATGATGGGTTTTAATGTCAAAAAAACAAGCTTGAAAAAAGTGGAAAAATATCTTCATGGCTGGATGATCTCTCTCTCTCTCTCTCTCTCTCTCAACAAAGATTTATTTTATTTATGTCAGTACACTGTACTTGTCTTCAGACACACTAGAAGAGGGCATTGGATCCCATGACAGATGGTCTTGAGGCACCATGTGGTTGCTGGGAATTGAAAACAGGACCTCTGGAAGAGCAGTCAGTGCTAAGCCATTTCTCCAGCCTCCTAGGTGGTTTCATTAACAACATAAATATATCACTAAGCTAGCTTGGCCTTTGATGTTTTGTTGTCAACAAAGGCATTACATCTAAGAGTATACACTAAGTGAAAACATTTATTATACCTAAATCACACTCATGTATGATGTTAGGATTTTTGTTTTTGACACAGGGCCTCTATGTTGTCCTTTTGGCCTATGTACTTCTTTCTCCTGAGTGCTAGGATTAAAGGCATGTGCCACCATGCCTGGCTATATGCACATATCCATATAAATGTATATGGGTATATATTAAAGGTTTTGAATCCAGCATATCCCAGTAAGTCACCAATAAAGCTAAAAAGCCATTACTCATCAAAGAAATACAACTAAAACTAAAGATGTCACTATGTATATTTATTCTCGAGATCCATCAACTCATAAACTTAATTAGTAGTAAATATATATGTATACAAAGTGACTTGGGTATTTTCATAGGTTGTGAGTTCTGTAGAGAAACAGACCAGCAGAAAAGCAAAGAAAAAAAAAGAAGAAGAATAGAGGTAGAGACACAGAAACATAAAGAGATTTAGCTTGAGTTGACTTGTGACATACACAGTATACCATCTAACAGCTGGAAAGCCAAGAAAAGGTACTGGTAAAATGCATTTATGGTAATAAACATTGGTGGAGTGGCCAGGCTGGCTAGAAAAGAACACTATAATGATTTGGTGTGTGGTCACACCTTCCTATCTTGACCACTGTGGTCAGGTATATAAAGAGGTAAAATGTCATATTTATCTTTCCATAGATATGGATATATGTGTCATGGCACACTTTTAGAATTAAAAGGGATTAAAGGCATGTACCACCATGCCTGGCTATATGCACATATGGCACATCCTTCTTGTTAACTGTTACTAATCAAGACTGCAGAGACTTAAACTGGTTACTATTAGCTTTCATGAGTCTGAACCTAATTTCATTACCTGAGCAGTGATTCTTATACTTACTTAGCTAAGCTCTCTCTGATGTTAAGTATAGTGACAATGGGATAAATCACATAAAGTCTAAACAGTGCTGGTTGCTATGCCTCTTTCATGTCCATACTGTCTTCAGGCTTTTCCTTGTGTTCTCCAGATGATTCCTTTCTTGGGTGTGGGTATGTGTGTAGATATGTTCATATGAGTGCAGGTGCCTATAGAGGCAAGTTACCCTGTATAGTTGATTCACTTGTTATAGATGGTGTGAACAGAACTCAGTTCCTCTGGAAGAGCTGTATGTACTCTTAACCTTTGATCCATCTCTCCTGGTCTTCCACATTATTTTTCTTTTTTCAGACTAAAACAATTTTTCATAGAATATATTTTGATCATGTATTTTCCCTTGTCTCAATTCCTCCCAGATCTTTCCCACCAACCTACTTACTCAACTTTGTTCTCTTTCACATTCTTTCGAAAAAGAAAATCAAAGCAAACAAAAAATAAGACAAAAAAATCAAAACAAACAAAAGAAGCCCATATAAAAAACCCCAAAACAAACCATGGAGCTCGTTTTGTGTTGGCCAATTACTCCCTGCATGCAGTCTGCCCTGGGTGTCTTAGATAAACCTAGTGACAGTTCATTGGAGAAAACTTTTTCTCTTTGCCAGCAGCTATCAGTTACAAATAGCTTCTCTGTTAAAGGTGGAACCCGGTGTCTACTTTCCCTGCTAGTACTTGTCACCTTCGGGCATGAGCTCTTGCAGGTCTTCTTGTACATGAATTCATGGATGTGTTAGTCCCGCTGTGTCTACAAGACACAATTTCCCTGGAGTCATCCACCATCTCTGGTCCTTAAAATCTTGTTCTCTCCGCTTCTGCGTTGACCCTTGAGAGGAGGGCTTTGATGAAGACACTTTATTTGGGAGTAAGCGCCCCAAAGTCTTCTTTCCTGCATATTGTCAGTTGTGGATATGTGTTAGTTCCTACCTCCACCAAGAAGCTTCCCCAATAAGGGCTAAGTTAGGTACTAATCTCACTCAGGACAATTTCTTTCTTTCTTTCTTTCTTTTTTTTTTTTTTTTTTTTTTTTTTTTTTTTTTTTTTTTTTTTTTTTTTTTGATTTTTTAAAATGTCTTTGTCTACTTTTTATTAGATATTTTCTTTATTTACATGTCATATCATTTCTCCTTTCCCAGTTTCCCCTCCAAAATAAAAAAACCCAAAAAACAAGAACAAACCCCTATTCCCTCCCCCTGCTCGCCATCCCACCCTCTCCTGTTTACTGGCCCTGGCATTCCCCTACACTGGGGCACAGAACCTTCACAGGGCCAAGGGCCTCTCCTCCCGTTGATGACCGACTTGGCCATCATCTACTATACACATGCTGCCAGAGCCATCAGTCCCACCATGTGTACTCCTTGGTTGGTGGCTGACTCCCTAGGAACGCTGAGGGTACTAGTTAGTTCATATTGTTGTTCGTCCTAAGGGGCTGCAAACCCTTCAGCTCCTTTAGTCCTTTCTTTAACTCCTTCATTGGGGACCCTTTACTCAGTTCAATGGATGGCTGTGAGCCTCTAATTCTCTATTAGTTGGGCACTGGCAGAGCCTCTCAGGAGACAGCTATTCAGGACAATTTCTTTAGAATAGGCAAACTTCTTATATTGTCTATGCTTTCCAAAATGCAAATAATAAATTTAGTGAATGTGGAATTTACTTTGAGAATTCCACATTAAGAATTTATAGGACAAGAACACATAGTAAAAGACACGATTCATAGGGGTTATCATTTGAAACTACCACACTCCATTTAGATCCCAATGAGTGCCATTTCTAAACCATTTAACCATTCCCCCAAGAGCAATAGTATTTTGCCATTTTTGGTGTTTGAATTAAGGGTGAGGCCTCAGAGGCCATCCTAACATGTAGGTATCTGTACTGAGGCTTTAGTATACCTTCTCTGTGTGTATAGTTTTCAGGTATAGCTCCTCTGTATTAATGAGTTTAATTTTATGAATAAAGTTATTGGTTATTTGCCCTTCAAATACCCAACAGACACAGCTAGGCAGAAAAGAAACTGCAGTTTGGGGAAATGTATGGCATAGGTCAGTTCTGAATACAAGTAGAAACATTGCAGGCTTGTTGATTAAAGTCTGTAAAGTAGTTCTTTGTTTTTGAACTTGCAAAAGTCCCGCATCTGGATTGCAATTCCCGAGTTCTGGGAATGAGTGAGCTCTAGTGTGTGGTACTTTTCTGAAGTCCTAACAAAAGCTCTTATATTTGAGATCTTGACACTAAAGACACAGTTTTATCAGTAACCTGTACTTCATCTTCATGCTAATGTTATTTCCTATTTCAAGACACTATTAGGTACTTTCAGCATTCTGCCTAGAAACAGTCAGGGACCAGCTACAACTCAATGGATAACTATACTTGCAGTGTATGTAAATTCACAGTAGAAAGGAGACAAACAGTTCCCTCTGTCCACTGACAGTGTGTGTGGTCAGTACATGCATGCATGTGCAAACACAAAAACTGATAGTACTTTTTTTTGCACATACAAAAAACTGATAGTACATCTTGCACCAAGTCACCTGAGCATATAGCTTTCAATTTAGTATTTTGAGGTAGAAACTTCTGAGTGTGTGAAAAGTTGACCTGATTCTAGTGCCTTCTCCTGGGCTCTTTTCATTCTTTGGTTTGCCTTGTCCAACTGTGTTGGTTTTTGTTTTATATTATTGCATTTCATTTTGTTATTTCTAAGAAGCCTGTTCTTTTATAATGACAGACCAAGTTAACAGTTGCTAAAAGTCCACAGAGGTTTCAAATCTAGAAACTTTGAAGTCTTTAGACAGATTATATTATTTATTGTCTGCTTATTTCTTATGGGGATACATTGGTTTATTCCTGGAGAATTTATGTTTTTACATTTGGTAAAATGTAATTAAAAATTATTGACATATTTACAGTACAGATGTGTCTTTAGATCTAGAAAATACTTTGGCAGGCATGGATGAGATGTAAAAATATTCTCTAGAAAAATGCATGTATGATTCTTAACATACAAATATAGATTATAGCATTAAAGTAATGTTCCAGTTATAATTAGTAATCAAAATAAGAATGATTATCTGACCATAATGTTGTTTAGATTCTTCTTTGTATTCTTTATAGCTGCCATGCAACCTTTTGTCCTACATAGTTGACATTTCAGCTGTAGGGACCAGGGAGCCACCCTACCTAATTCCGGGCAAAGGGAGTTCTCTGTAACAGTAGGAAAGAACAGATAGTTCTAGAATTCAAGATAAAATCCTGAATATAGCTTACAAGAGAATACCAATTATTACATCTTCTCTCTCATACATGAAACTGGCTTTAAATGTTTATATATGTGTATGCACGTGGGAGTATGTGTAGGTAGAGTCAAGGAAACTATAAAGAGGTTCATGAAAAGAAAAAAAAGGAAATAAAAAAACCAGGCTCTTTACATTTTAAAATTAAATGTATTTTAAATTAAAATTTAATTTAACTTTGCCTTTCCTCTACCTTTCTCCAGCATGACAACTATCTAGTTGATCACTGTCTTTGAATATTACACTTACACATGCATTCACAAACGGAAGGTTCCCCCTTGCCTTTGCTATCCTAGTCTCTTACTTTTCTTTTCTTCCCTTGCTTCTATGTAAATGTAACCACGTTTCTTTCATTAGTAGGTGACCTTTTAGATAGTTTCTCATTAACTGTGTTGCTCTGAAGAATTATGTTTGTACTTCGAGGAACTACTCTTATTTAAAGAGTAAAAGCCATAAGAAAATTTTGGAATACCAAGAAACCATATCAGAATAAACTTTTCATTATTCATCAGTTTTAGCATGTAATCCACAAGCCAACTCATAAAAAAAGCTTTAATTGACTTAAAATTTAAAAATTGGAATAAATCTTAAAATTAAGATTGCATTTTTAGTATTTATTCACTAAAATTCCTTAATAAATCTTTATGGCAAATGATAAAAGTAGTGTTTCTAAGGCATTCCCTAGACTATCTCATCATGGATGCTTCAGGGATTATCTAATTATATGCTGGGTGGTTTAGCAAACTAATTCAGAAGCACAAGCTGTAGTTTAGTAATATACTAAAATTCTATTTTAATGTTTTCATTTTCTTTCTAAAATGAAAGATTATTTGGTTTACAAACTTCATTTATATGATTAAAGGGCACTTCATATTTTAATTAAAAATACTTAAGTGAAAATATTTTTGAATTACATATAAAATAATTACAGGTATGTTCATCCTTTAAAAATCAGAAAAAGTTCAAAGTAATATGATTTTATATAGATTTAAATTCATGTTGGAGAAATAAGGCACATAGACAAATTATATTTCAATCCAAGTGTCTCAGATAATCTCTTGTACCTTGAGGAGAGATTTCTGTAGGAAATAAATAATGAATTATAGTGCTATAGGAAACAGGTGAACTCGAGTGTCTGAGATGTCCAATTAAATGAAGAAAAGGAGGTGGCAACTATTATTCAAGTAATAGCAGTCTACTACTGAGAAACCAGCTCTTCCTCACCTGGGCGTCACCTCGACTTTACCCCATAAAGAGTATCTTCATTAGATAATAAGTAATTGTGGTGAAGGTATTCCTAGTTATAAAACTTCTATATTCCGAGGAATTCATGAGTTGACGAAATTCAATTTACTACACACATACCATTACTTCTGTGAGAAAATATGCCTTATGGAATTGCGGTTCAATCTGGATGGTATCAAATTTTACTAAGAAATAAAAATGATTTCCTAGTGGCTGTAGCACATTTTGGTCGCTCCACATATGTGTTCTGTACTACTTATACAGTGTACTGATATCCTAGTTGTATCTTTTTGGGGGGGGAGAGGCAGCACTGGGAATTGAACCCAAGGTTTGGATCATGCTAAACAAGCACTCTGCCACCGAGCTACACCTTGAACCTGTTGTATTTCTTAGTAGGGCACTGTTGTGCCATGCTGTAATAAGCCCCTCAGTCATTCTTCTGCCAGAGAGTACTGAATGTTGTCTGCTTCAGTTCCATTTGCCTTGTGACTTCTCATATTCCAAGAGTTAAAATTGCTTCCTTTCATGTCACCTAAGAACGTCGCCAAGATAACATGAAAAAAGATACAAACCACAAACACCATTTTTACTGCATTCTGAAGGACAAAGTAAATCACTTGTGCATCTCAGAGTCAAAAGGATGGAGAAACATATCTTTTAAAGAAGAGTTTTAGACTTTTTAAATTTAACTAGGAGTAGATGTGTACACAGGCACACGAATGTAGGTGCCTATGGAAGCCAGTGGGGTCAGATACACAAGACCTGCAGTTAGAGATACGTATAAATATAACCTTAGATGGGTGCTGCAACCCAAAATTTGATCCCCTGAAAGAGTAGAAAGTACTCTTTAACTGTAGCCATCTCCCTAGCCTTTTTGATATAGAAATCTTTTCATAAGAGGTTATACTTTTAAGAATGGAAGGAATTTGTGTCCATTTCTATTAGGCAACCTTCCAAATGAGGTCTTGCTTTGGCAAACATAGGTGACCTCATTTAAGAAATCAAAGAGGAGAAACTGTATGGCTGCCTTAGAGTCCTGTTGAGACTAAATAATAGGGTAAACAACCCAATCCCTGCAGCATAAGCATTCTTCAGGTGTGAATGAGGATGGTAGTCATGAATTAGAATAATGTTGTGGAATCAGTGATGATCTTTGTTTTGGAGAAGTGAAATATGAGTGCTATTTTAGAACAATTACTGTGGAGCCTTTGAAAGGGTCAGTTTGCAATAGGGAGAGACTTGGAAAACAAGGAACTATCAGACTAGATGTAGTGAAGACTTGGATCACAAGGAAAAAAAGACTTGAAAAAAAAACATTTTGTAGAATGAATGATGAGTTAACTGGTTTGGTATGATAAAGAAAAAGTTTTGGAAGAGAAGAAATAGAAAACAGTTACAACTATAGTACCACTGAATTTCTTTCATAAAATGTCTCACATAAGTGCTAATAATAATAGCATACTAACATCAAGAATTAGGACATGATAGAACATGGATCAAATCTGATTCCCTACTTCATGCATGTTGTTTATAGTTGTATAAACTCTGCTCTGCTATGAACAGAAAATGTTTTATTTTCTTCAGAACACAAATTCAATATATTTTTAACCTGTGTGGTCCTTAGTTTTGTGTTTATCTTGGACTCATTCTTTGTGTTATGTATTATGTCTTTCAAGCCAGTGAGGAATGGCATTTTGTCATGTTTGCCCAATATAACATTACATTTTCTTCTCATATTTTTATATTGGTTTATTTTTACTATTTTTTTGCCCAATATTTCTTGTTTTGGAGAAATCTGTAGTACAAACATGTTTCCATTCTCCCTTTCATAACAGAGCAGCACAGCTCTGATGAGTATGAATGTGCCTTACCAAGTGCAGCCTTCCAGTATGTTAAAGCTGGTAGAGAACAACGTCCATACAGGTCTGGAAAACTCTGAAGGACTTCTACTGGGGAAGCAGGTCTTCATGTAGATCAATGCAAGATTTAGATCATTACAATAATGTACTTGATATGCCCTCCTTCCCTCCCTTCTTCTCCCTTCTAGTAAGCAATATTCCCTACCTTGTGCCACGCGGTATTTAGGCAGAGGAGATACTATAGTGAAGAAGATGTAAGGATTCCCACCTCCCTGGATCTAACACTCAGTTGGGAAAATGGCAAAATTTAAATGTTAATGGGTACAGTTTCTTTTTTTTTTTTTTTTAAGAATAGACTGAAAATGAGGAGATAATAGAGGGTTCTGGAGCAAAGAAAAAGACCTAAAAGCTGACATTGATGGAAACATTAACTTCCTGAACAGATTGTTATAGTAAACAATCATAAAACAAAATCAGGTCTTTAGAAATTAAAAATGAAATTGTTGGGATTAATCTGTCTTTATAAGGATTAGAATATAAGGCCAAGGGAATTTTCTAGAACACAAAACACATGTATTTCTGACACTTGAGGAAAAAGGCATATATTTTGAAAAAGTTCATTAACTATTCAGTAATATCAACTAAAATATGTAAATAACCCATACCTAGACAGATTATCGTGAAATTTATGAAAAAAATATAAGAGCTTAAGGCTTGTAAAGAGAACACAAAGTTCTCAGCTCAACATATGGCCAACAATTGGTAAGGATGGTGCTGCCACTAAAACTGATTCCTTTAGGTGCTACCAGACAATAGAAGTTCTGAGGGAACAATTATCCTCAATTTAGGAGTGAAACTAAGTTATGATGATTATAATGTGAATTCTAGAGGAAGTATAACCACATCAACAAATTATTAAAACTAAAACCATTTACCATATAAGAACCATTTAAATATATATTTTAAAAAGCAATGTATGTTTCCAAAAGGAGATTGTAAATTTTCTAAGATCACATAACTATTTACATAGAAACATGAAAGTTTATGCCAAAGACCAGCTTTGATAGCACAGAATATACTGAGTCAGGCAGTGAGATGTGATATACATGATTAGGGTTGGTGCTAAGAGCAGCCAATGCCACCCCTGCTCCCCCTTTCTCCCTATATGCTGACAGTGGCGAGCAATGTACAGGGTCAGCACTACTAATAGCACAAAATTATCTGGGGCTGGCAACAATGCGCAGGGAGAAACTCTGAACATTTTTTCAACTCTTAAGGTGGTTGGTGAGAAAAAGATCTTCACACAAACACAGCAGCCAGGCCTGACCACCCGTTTCATCAATTTCACAAGTGCATATGCATATTTTTATACATACACATATACTTACGTATGTGTGCTCCTGTGTGTACACACATACAGATAGACATTGGGCAGATGATGCAGCGCGCCAACAGCCATGCTTTATTTTTTTCTCCCAACCTTCTTATACTTTGACAAAAGTTCTTTATAAAATTACCTCAGATAAAATATTACACAAACAGGAGTTATAGAAGGTTGTTGATAGTTCAAAACAGTATTTCATTCTATAAGCTCAAACGGTTTCATATGGCCTTGTTTAATCATAATGTACACCAGTGTCTACATCCTTGGGCTTGACCTAGATGAATGTTCTTCCTTGAACACAAATCTGTCACAAGCCTATTTCTCTTCTTAGTACAATTTATGAAAGCTCATTGTATTCTTTTTATATAGCCTTTATTCTGAGGATGGGGCACCCAATGCAACACAACAAGACTGTATGGGCTATCTCCAGGGAGCTCACTTGCCTACAGAAGCTCTTCCTGCATGGAATCTGCCAGTTTTATGTAGTATGTAAAATATCTTCCTAAATAGCAGACATCGTATTTAAATTGAAGGTAATCTCAGTAAAACTTAGCAAGATACCTTTAAAACTCAGTAACTTATTCATATGTATGATGACAAATTTATGAATAGCTTAGTGTACATTTAAAAAGAGAGGGTGAATGAACACTGACATACAGTATTATGTCCTTAGTAATGGCTCCAGTGTAGACAAATAGAACTGAAGAATAGAATGTAGAGATTCAAATATTTTAACCTTACAGTGTGTTGGGTAATAAAAAATAAAAATGGAGCAACTGAGATAAAAGGCAATGAAATCATTTCAAGGGGCATGAAGAGACTACAGAGGATAGAGATCAAGAAATGACTTTACATGATGTGACAATTATATAACTTTATCTGCTGTTGCTCATTTGGGTTCCTGCTCAGTTGGCACTATGTTAATAAAAGCTGCAAATATATTATTGTACATTTTTTTGTGTCATCATTTTTGGTCATTATTTTACACTGCCATCAGAAATATTCTGACCACCTGAGTTAAGTCATCTGTGCTATAACAAGATAGTTAGTGTTTTTAATGTTAGCCAGTCTAATAGGAGAGTCAGATTGGCATGGTGCATATTGTCTACTTGAGGCTTAATTTCTTTTTCTATCTTCTTTGCATTTTCTGACTTATGATTTGTCTTTGATCCTAGATTTATAATTTCCAAATATCACACTATTGTTATCTCAAATTTTTCTTGTGATTAAAAAACATCCGTATGATTTTAGTCAGGCATTATAGATTTGTTTTTTTTCTTTGTGTGTCTGAGCGTTTTGTCTGCATAGGTGTGTACCGTGTGCGTTCAGTACGTGCAGAGGTCAGAACTCGAGGGTATCTGACCATGAAACTGAAGAAATGCATGCTTGTGAACCATCAAGTCAGTGATAGGAAAGAAACCAGAGTCTACAAGAGCAATTAAATGCTCTTAACCTCATAGCCATCTTTCCAGTACTAGTCAGGCCTTTAAGTTGATTGAGATTTGTTTTGTGGGTCAATGTAAAAGTACACTGTACATGTGAATGTTCAATGTGCACTTGAAAGTTTGGATGAACTTTTAAACAGGTGCCCTAATTAGCTTTACTTAGTTAATAGTACTGATCAAAACATTTATATCCTTAAACATACTTCACTTTTCAGACCTCCCAACAATCAGTTCAAATTTGTATATTGTCTAGTTTTCCTTTTTAATTCTTTCAGTGTGTTTTGAGGTTGTTTCTTATATATTTTGAAGCTGACTGTTTCTGCATAAGTATTTTCTTCTTTTGGGTGTATATATGAGAATATCTGTGCTGTTTCTCTGTTTATTTTTGATATATATAATGTGTTGGGTTCACAGCTAGGCAGGGATTTACCAAAAGATAATTGAACTGAGCTGAATGGAATCTTGACTTTTACTTTTACTTGATATATATCTTTACATGAAATGCTGGATTTTTTTAGTTGATACATGTTAAAATTTTGGGAGAGAGAATTAAATTAATATGTTTTGTAAGTGATCAAGACATAACTTTTCCTTGAAAGCCATAGTGGAATTTCGTAGAAATAATTTCCCCAAACTCACATATATAAATTTCACCCTCCATGTGATATTTAGAATTAGGGGCTACTAGTGACTTGGTAGACTCAGTGCCAGAGAGCTATCACCACACATCTGCTATGTAATGGTTCCGGTAAAATATATCTATGAAGAAAGTAGGCCATCAACAGACATAGACTCAGTCAACACTGTCATTTAAGACTTTCCGGCCTCTGGAACTTTCTATTATTTACAAGCCATCTAGCTTACATTACTTATAGACTACGGTTACACATTATGAAAACCTGCACACACAGAACAAGCCAAGTGTGGTGTGGCTCATGCTGGGAGAAGAGAAAAGAGAAGCTTCATTCTTTCTGGTCAGCATTAGGTTGAAGAACACTATGTTAAAAATAAACAAGTGGAGAGCAATGGTAGAAGACAACCTGACATCAACCTCAGGCCTTTTCCCATGTATATATGGTAAGTGCACCTACACTCACAAAAGCACCCAGACATGAACATGCCCACCCTTGTATACCACACACAAATAACAAAGAAAAATGTGAAAGAATACATTAACAGAGGTACTTCATTAATCCTAAAGAAAGTATGGCAGGGATCAGTGAAATATAAAACATATATCAACAAAACCAATCGCTGAGTTTTGAAAAAGTAAATTTTCTACACCCCTACCAAGGCTCTTCAAAATAATCCAAGGTAGACTTCACCTTTATAAATATGTTAATGCAATTTGCCTGGGAAAATTTTGTAATTTCAATTGGCTCAGGAAAAAAAAATCTACAATTAAAAGACATTTTGGGAAAACTGGGAGCATAACCTGATCAACAAATAACCAAAAAATGCCTACAAGTAAAGTATTTCTATATGTGGATATATATGTATGTGTGTATGTGGTGTGCACATGTATATGTACAATTAGAAGAGGTTGATGTTCAATGTCTCCCTCCCTATCTTATTTTAATTCAGTTTTATATCACTTTCTCGCCTCCCTTCCCAACTCCCTTCCCTAGAACCTCATATATATATATGATCTGCTGCTGAGTTCATTTTTGTGGTATGCATGAGGTTTCAAGGCTGACTGTCCTGCAGATTCCTATGATATGTTGATCTTTACATTGGTTATAGTTGTGGTTTTCTGTGATGGTCTCCATTTGTTGTTAAGAGAGCTTTCTTTGACAAAGGGTGGTAGCAACACTTACCTAGGAGAGGTGGCCTCACACAAAAAGAGCATTGTAAGACAGGTCTGGAAGTAGACTGTAAGCTTTAAGACCACAGTAGTAAGGAGCCCTATGTCATCGCTTCAGTTAGGGTCTCTTAGTGAAACTAGAGTTCATCAATTGGTTAGACTAGCCACAGAGCCTCCAGAATCCTCCTGTCACCACCTTCAGCACTGGGATTGCTGATTATGCTGCCGCACCTGCAGTTTTACATGTGTACTGGGTATAATCAAATTCTTATCTTTGCTTGGCAAAGACTTTCTTTGGCTAATTAACTATCTCTCCAACCCCGCATACATCATTTGGAATTGTTATGTCATTTCTGTTATAACCAGTTGCAAATGAGAATATCTCCTTTGGTCACTTTGCTATTTATTAATGATACTGAGCACATTCAGCATGGATAACATTTCCAAGTAACAAAGCGTTTAGCATTAACTGAAGCATCCAAAGTAAGATTACATATGGACAATACATTTGGATTCTTCATCTCCTACTGAAGACTAAAGGAAACTGTAAAGACACTGGTCATAGATGAGCAGATATGCTGAATATCAATTTCTTTTTTGTTTTGTTTTGTTTTTGTTTTTGGATTTTTGAGACACAGTTTCTGTGTAAAGCCCTGGCTGTCTTGGAACTCACTCTGTAGACCAGGCTGGCCTTGAACTCAGAAATCTGCCTGCCTCTGCCTCCCAAGGGCTGGGATAAAAGGCGTGTGCCACCACTTCCCAGCAACAATTTCATTTTTAAATACCTTAAATAGGAATGGAGATATTGCTTAGCAGTTAAGTCTAAAACAAAAAGTGAAAGTTTTACATTTTTTCTTGCAGACTTTATCTTCAAAAGAAGCATTTTTAAGTAGCACACAGATGCCTTACATGGGATCACCTTTCAGTTGGGACAACTGGGAACAGAGTTCCAGGTCTCACCTGTTAAGAGAACATATTTCCAAACTCGATTCCTCCTTCCATCCTGTTTTGTCGTTACCATCGGGTAAGCTGCCTCATAAATATTTGAGTACTTTCTATAATGAAGTATCATCTTATAAGGACAGGCAATCTCTGAAAGTTGTTTTGTTTTTACAGAGGGGGAGACTGTTGAAATGGGGGTCTCACTATGTAGCCCTGGAAATATTTATGTCTACTAAGCACACTAGATATTTTAATTCTTATAACCCCAGGAGAGCACATTATGTTGTCCTTTTCATCTTACACATGAGCATATATATAAAATATATACAAATGTAAACAAAATAAGTTTACTAAAAGTCCAAAAGTTACTTTAGGAAGGTACATGGGAAGAAGGGCCTTCTCCAGTTAGAACATTCTGTTTCCAGCACTTAACGGTAGACAGATATTGTTGTTAGTGCTTGTTAAGTCTTTAGAGGAACAAGGTTATGTTGAAGCAAATGGAAAACAAAATCTTGAAAACCTTAAAGTATTTTAAAGCATAGTATTCAATTTCTTTCCCCATTTAATTTTTTTCATTTTTACATCAAATTTCATGATCCTTAGACTTTTGATTTTATTTTTTTGTACGTGATTAAAGTCCTGAGCCAGGCACAGCGATGCACCCCTTTAATCTCAGAATTGAGGAGACAGACGTAGGCAAATTTCTGTGAATTTGGGGCTAACCTGACCTAATAAAGCACAACTGTTGAGAAAGCAGTTCATCTCATGTCTCCAGATACGTCTTCAGTCTCTCCTGATATAAGTGTCATAAATAATTCTGCATATCACTGACAAAACATTAAATAGGTTTAAAAACAAAGTTCTATAAAATATGTTTCTCAGGGGAAAGTATAGGTGTCTATTTATGTATTTCAACTTTATTGTATTTTCATATTCAATAAAACTTTTATTTTTTATGTGTTTGTATGTATGCCACGATGTGTGTATAGGTCAGATATCAATTCTCTGGAGTCAATTTTCTCTGTTCATCATGTTGTCATGCTTGATGGCAATGTCTTTATCTGCTTACCTCAATGGCCCAGGTTTTACAGCTATGAATGAAAAAACTCTTGCTTAATAAGAAGTTTGATTTGAGGTGGCTAAACAGGTAAAAGGCACTTTCCACAGCCTGACAACCCTAGTTCAATCCCAGGACCCACATGGCAGAACGAAAAGACAACTTCCATGGGGGAGGTGTCCCCTGACTTCCACTTGCCCATGCTGTGGCACTTGTACAAACACACAATAAATAATGTAATGAAGTATACAGCACACCTTATCTATGTCTTTGTTTCTCTTTGAGTATAAAATACACCAACATTTTCAACTGAATTTCCATAATTCTCTGGCTAAAGGAAGAGAACTTCTCGGTGGATATTAGTCTTTATACAGGTAGCTTTAATTATAATAAAATAAAATAATGTGAAACTAGATGTTTCATGCATTCTGCTTATAGGGGTGTTTCTGTGTAACAACTAGCACCACATAAAAATCACTTTCATTATTTTAAATATTTTTTGTAAAAATCTTGTGGGGCATTTGTGTCCATTCCTCTGAGGAGACTGTTACATTTATACTGACTACTCTTTTTTTTTTAATGAGTTCCATGTTTTTATTTTGTGATTTGTTAGCAATAAATTGTCCAAACAGTAAACATATCTGAAAATAACATATGACGATGATCAGGGTAAAGATGGAGTAAGGGAAGGGCTGCTTTGGGCTGTGTACTGTTCTGCATGGCTCAGTATTGGTAGCGTAAGATAGCTTTAAAATGTAAGGCACATTTGACATGACAACTGCAGGAAGTAAGGAGACAAAGCAGCGCCCATGTATATGACTACTCTTACATACTAAAGGAGGATCCCAGAATTGTTCTTAACCCTAGTTTCTTGTTTGTTAACAAGACTTCATTAGTCACATTCTAAACACATTTACTAACCTTCTTGGAAAAGTACTGCAATACTTTTACTTCTCAAAATTCTTATCGTGTAAATTTTCTCCCTAAGCTTATGTGCTATTTATTGAAAGGAAAGAAAGTTAGTATTATGCTGTGGAAAATGGTGTTTACCAAAAATAATTTTTTCCTTTGTTTTTTCAGAAATTCCCCTTCATCTTCATTTTGAGACCTTATTCAAGAAGACCGACATAAAAGGAGAGCTTGCTGAAAATAAATTTGTAGGTGACTGTGTCCTATCACCACCACCTGGTATGTCCCATCTGCAAACTGTGTGCACCTGTACATGCTTTTACACTGTCTACATTCATCTTTTACAGTCTAAGTGAATAAAATTTAACAAAAGAATAAATGCAAATCCTTAATTTTTAATACTTTTCCATAAGTCACACATGTACACAGAGATGTTTCATTGCCTACTGTTTGAGGCCCTTGGTCCCAGGACATGAGGCACAGAGGGGAAGGGTGAAATTTGAGAAAGAGTGGGAGGAGGGGAATGAATAAACAATGAATGAATGAAAGTTACAAAGAAAAAGTTATAAGTAGAACACAGTCTTCTTAAATGGTAAAACTAAGGATCCCAATGGTTTTTATTAGCTCAGATATTTAGTGCACTGTAAATTAGTTTTATATAGCAGACTTGGTGATCTTAATGTATTGTATCGCTCATTAAGAGCACTGAAGAGTGAAAACAAACATAAAAGGAACCAGTAGTGTTGAAAAATGCAGTATAACCACAGAAACTAGTCAAAAACCACACAATAGATTTTACCTTCCCTATATTAGGAAGAGTATAATCATGAAATGATCTGAGAACCATTCTAATATATAGTACTGTTAGTTTTCTGAGTACAAAATTTTATACACTTATTTCATAACATAAATCACAGTAAATTGTAGTTGGCTTTAATAATTTTAAATAAAAAATAAAAATTTATATAATAAAACCTCAAGGAAATTTTATGAGTTTATGAGTGCTCTGAAAAGGAATGAACACACATTAGAAGCAACATGAGATGAAAAAAAATTCGGCATATTCTGTCTACAAAGCTGTAATATTTAGTATAAAAAAAAAAACCAAACATTTCCAGGTAAAACATATCTTTCTGCAAAACTCCAGATGAAATAAATAGATCTTAAGTGAGTTTTGTAATAAAATCTAGGCATTTGGGGGCTGAGGAGGGAGGCTGTGGGCTGCTCAGTGTTCAAAGACAAGACCACTGGAAGGCAAAGGGAGAAAACCAACAAAAATCACCACCAGCTTTTCTAATTGCAGTAGTAATTACACAGATTATGTGAAGGAACACAGTCTTCATTCAATGAAATGTCTCTAGAATAAACAAGGGTTTACATTAAGAAAACTTTAATAATTTGCACGAAAGATGTTCCTGTATGGAGGGAAATAAACTGTTCTGGTTTGAAGACACTTCCTAACTTAAATGTCTGTTTTCTGTGTCTCACTGTATACAGAGAACTTTAATTAGAATCACAAAGGGGTTTTGCCATTTTTCTTTTGATTTTTGGGACAGGGTTTCTGTTTGCACTGACTTGTCCTTGAACAAACTCTTGAGATCTGCCTTCCTCTGCCATCCCAGTACTGAGACCAAAGGCATGCACCACTCACTATACTTGGCAAGAAAGTATTTTTAAAGTTATATTAATAACATTTTCCCTACAATCCCAGCAGTCAAGAGTCTGACAGAAGGATGCCTGAATTAGGGAAGCCTGGGCTACAACAATTACTCCAGGCCACAGAATGAGACAGCTCTGTTATCCTCACCTCTTGGACACCTTTTCTCAGCCTCTTAAATCCTGTGATTCTTGGTGTATATGCCACCAGGCCTGGCTGAAATATTCTCTTTAAACAAAATTATTCTGAAGTTTATCTCAGAGAAAATGTTGAAAGATAGCAAATATAATTTTTAAAAGATCAAAAAGTGTAATGTATCAAAATGCCTTATAGTTATAATCACTAAAGTATGATGGTACTGAATGAAAGGAACTCAATTCATATAAACAAAAGGCCAAAGCCCAGACACACACAAAGACTTACTGTGTATTCTTAAAGTGTAGAAAGGAAGCTTAGTCAATAAATATAAATGACAAGGGGCTATAGGTAGTTTAGCTTACAAACATCTGTAACTCCAGTTCCAGAGGAACTTTATGCCCATGCAGATGACACACACACATACAGACAAAACAATCATACATATAAATCTTTAAGCCAATGACAAGAACAGCAAATGCTTGATGTAGCATTATATGCCAACAGTATCTAAAGGCAGGTATTGTTCTTGAATACAGATCACAGCAAGGTACAATCTAGCAGAGTGAGTAGGCCAAAGGCTGTACACTGAGTAATGCCTTTTATTGGTACTCAGTATAATTCAATACAAAGATATGCTCATATAGCACATTAAAACAAATTTGAGATGACTCCTTATATAGAATCAAAAAACCTAGATGTGCCTGGTGACAATTATAAAGAAAATGAAAGTATAACATTTACTGAGGACTTGGGTTAGACTTTGTGAATGTCAAGCTATTGATAAGTTGAAATATTTTAAATAGTTTCTATTACTACAATAAAAACAATACTCAGCACCAAGGATTGATACAGGCCATTTAGGAGGCACTAAAAGTCACTTATAAGACTCTTAAGACTAAATTCACTACTTCTGTGCTTACAGAGAATATTTACTGAGCTACAAACTTTGAATTATGATTCAATTGTTTTTTTAAAAAAAATCTAATCTAATTTTAAATATAAGTCTTTATTTAGAAATGTCTCTGCATTTTGTGATCATGTAAGATTAGTAACAACTTAAATATAACAGAATTATGTTAATTGGTTAAGTATACAGTAGAATATGCAATTTTAGAAAATATCTTAAACTGCATCTAAGGATATAAACAATACTGCAATGGAATGGAATAAAATTTTAGAAATCTGTATTTTTTTTACAATTATTGCCATGTAAAATGTTATTATATAAATCATATTCAATATAAAGAATCTGTTAGAATTCTGATGAAGTATAATTAATTAAATATATACAAACTTAAAAAAATTAACAAAAACACTTTGCAGAGAATCCAAATATGAACATGAATTTTTTTGTTGTATATTTAATATACAACATTGTCATTTTAATAATACATTGTGGTCACTTAACTATACCTATACTTTATCAGATTTGAAGATTTGTGCTGGCATATGACACAAATAAAACATCTAGATTTATTTTAAAAAGTTACAGCATAAAGGTCGGCAAAAGAGACGAAAGAAGATTGGTCATTAGTTTCCTATGCTAAAGAGAGGTGTAAAACTCATGGGTGATCATCATTAAAGAGTCTCTTTTTGCGTTTTAAAGTTTTTCATACTAAAATAAAAATGCCTAGAGCAAAGAGAAATTACCTATGCTTTAAGCAACATAAGTAGTATTAAGCAACATAAGTAGTACTATAGAATATAGGTTATATTCAGGCACTTCTATATGACATAGTTCTGCTCATTGAGATTAATTCTGAAGACTTTAATTGTAGTTGCTTGTGATAGTGGTAACAGCTGGGGTCTAGCAGCTACAGAATACCTAAATGGTCAGAGAAATGTTACACAACTCAACAATAATGAGGAACAAGGTATGAGAGATGAAGACTTACACATCTAATTTAAATGATGATTTCATGTTTGACATGTGTAGATTATAAAATGTACATATTTTGAGTGAAAGGGAATATTCAAAAATGAATATATACTTTAGAGAAGGCAATTTTGTTTCTTCTAATGGTGGTTATGCAGTATAAAGGTTAGGCAACAACTGATATTGAACCTAGCAATAATGTATGATATGTCATATGTCACATGTAATGGAAAAATTTAAACATGTGAGAATATACTTGAGTTTTATGTTGCTATGCTACTAGGCAAATCAATGCAATATTCTTTTATCTTTTATCAGTTTCTTTTCCCTATTCTTATTCCCTACCATTCTCAACTCAAATGTGCATTACAATTCTTCCTATGCCTAAAATAAAAGTAGAGTTCCACATTGGGAAGATCTTTGTGCTAAGATACTGTTAAATGCTGAAAAATCATAGATAAAGCACCAGAAATTACACACACACACACACACACACACACACACACACACACACACACACCCCAAAAGAGAAAGTCAACAAGAATAACACTCTTACAGGGTAACATATAAAGACGCTTGATAACAATCTATAATAGCTCTTCCTAAGGCAAAAAGAGAGGTTAAGGGGGATGAAAAACAGAGAAGAATTCTAGATAAAAATGCTGAGGGCCATTTTGGAACTTACAAAGAGATGAAGGTTCCAGATCAGCGTTCTTAAAACTCAACATGCAAGTACATTACTTGAAGACTATTGTTAGACTGCAGACTCAGATTCAACAAGTTTGGTATGGGACCCAGGACCCTGTATTTCAACCATATCTCAGCTGACTCAGATGCTGGCACACTCATCTAAGTTGTTACATACATGTTGACTTTAAGTAACTGAAATAAACTCATACTGTGGTGCTTCCAAGTCTGTACAAATACCGTGGTATTCCTCAGAGTAAATGTGTGAGATAAGCAGACAGGTCTTTGCCTTACTACAGCACTTTACCCTGTTGTTATTATACTGTTTCATACTTACAAAGTCATGTTGACTACAGATGAGGAAGTAGGCAAAGTCAAGCTGCAAAGTTGAGTAACTACATGATTAGTCTAGTCAAGAGGAAATGGAAGCAAAGCCGAGAGAAAGGCCTGTCTATATCCAAGTGTTACAGGTTATGAGTAAGGGAGAAGACCTAAGGAATGTACCACGTGATTAAAGCCCATTAAGATTACTCGGATTAACTGGTGAATCAGTCTATACGTTAGCCAGTAATATTCCCTGATTCTTGACAACTGAGTGGGTATGTAAAGACCTTACTGTCATGCAGAAGAGGATCTGAGTATGAGTACAGAGCACATGAAAATTCTTTGTATTGTTTCAGGACTTTTTGGATTACAGTATGTCAGAGTTGTCTAACTTTGTTTTTAGAGTGAATAGCTGCAAGGAGTTAAGAGAAGCTTGACCTCTAAAAGAAATATAACCTATAAGAGGAGTACAACCTCAAGCAATCTAAAACCACAGGGCTCAGGCTCCTTCATGCTTGTTTTGAAATCTCTTTATCTCTACACTAACTCCAACAGAATACCCTATTTATTACAGAAAGTCTAGTTTTTATTTCTCTTCAATCATCATAGCCAATGATATTTAGATTACAGCTTGTTACCTCTATCCTTTTAAGGTACACTTTAGGGAAGTAATGGAAGACCCTTAAGCTCCAACAAGACAGACTGGATCCTACTGGTTTTCACCAAGCTATTTCCAACCTTTATACAGGCTATTCTGTCCCTTCCCCCTCACTATGACCTATAAGGCAATGAAGATAATTAGAGGGTTAGATAGGACTTGCTTATAATCCCACCTCCCAGTAAAGATGCACCACTGATGGAAACTTCTTGGCTGTTAGAGATGCTATCTAGGTACATGAAGATTGCTCTTGTCCATAACCTTCTATTTAACATCTTTCTCTCCTTTTGTTGAATAGGAGGGAATTTTAATGTCTTTAGAATTTTGCTGTTTTTCTGGTCATTATTTTCATATATCCAGTTTCATTAATCCTCATTCCTTTACAATAATCTTTTAAATTTCTTTCCTGTAACCTTTAGGGTTTATTTATCTGTTTGTACTATCATTACTTAAACAGATTTTTTTCAAATCTGTTTGGCATTCAAGTGAATTCTTTGAAATCTGAAGAATTAATGTAAGCAAATCAGGAAAACTTGAGGGTTGTTCCTTCAATTGCTCTTCTTCGTTTACTGTGGTTTCATATTTAGTTTCGTTTCTTCATTCTGTTCTTTCAACTGGACAAGCTTTTCCAGCCCAGATTTTGATTTTCTAGCTGTGCTGTGGTTATTTCATTACATGGCTAATTCATGAAGTTAAAATCTGATTATATTCTATATTTCTTGGGATTTCTCTGGAGCAGCTTACAGGTCATGCTTTTTTCTCTTGATTGTTTTAGAGATCTGTTAACCTATAACCAGGGAACCCTCTAAAATTCTTAAGGTAGTTTGTTCACGTCTAGATTGTTATTTATGGTGTCAGTATGAAGACTTTAGGAGTTTGTATACTCACATTTGAAGGTGATTTTTATGGCCAGGACTGTTCTATTTACAGTTAGTGAACAAAGCAGAGATTTGGACTCAATGCTATTTTCAGATTGTAGTTGGGAAAACAAAGAATATTTTAAGTGGGGCATTATGGGGAGCTTACCTTAACTATTCATTTCTCTGTGAAAAGCTAGATCTTGTTATCTGAGTGATAGCGAACCTATGAAAGTAGCCTAGCTGAGTGAGATCTGTCCTGGCTTTCACAATCTATTAGCTGCTCCACATCAGCTTTCTGTTGCCATTTTATTTTCTTGTAGGTCTAAAACAATACCAACCACATTTTCGTGGCAGTCTTCTTCCCTTGCTTTGGCTTTCTTCTGCTAAATTCCACAGGATGTTTGGCAGAGAGTCTTCATAAACTCTTATTCATATTCTTCTTCTTTTTTTTTTTTGCTGACAAATGTGTTCATCTATGCAATAATATAAGCTTCTCTATAAGGAACCTGGACTGTTACTTGTAGGGTGATCTGCTACCTTGTGACTAGATTCCTGATAACTGTTGGCCTGTGACTTCTGTTTTGCCCTTACTGTAATTGACAAATGAGTCTTCATATTTTTTCTATTCCATTCTACATTTCCAAACCTTCGTTTCCCAAAAGGAGCCAATATACTAACTAGACCAATACTTGACCTAGGACGTTCAGATGTACAACACTCATGATGATAAAGCTAACATTTATGGCATATTTTCCATGAGACACCTATTTCAGTAATTAATTTATTGAATCCTCATATTCTCAAGAGAGCTGCTATTATAAATATATTGAAGAAACTGAGGCAGAGATATCAACTTAAATCTTGTTTAAAATTCAGGTTTTTAAAGTTAAATAACAGTGGTACTCATTATCACAGTGGGATGAAATAAGGTTCTCGCTTTCACAGTCATGTCTCATGACCATGTTGACACTGGGTGCTGAAGTGTTCACAGATTTAAGGATAACAGTGCCAGTATTTAAATTGGCATTCAGACAACATTCACAGATCTGAACCAATGCTCATTGATTTTGAAGACATTGAAAACATAGAACCTTCTTTTTAATCCACTTACAAATAAGTAAAAATAAAAATGGAAATTGGACATTTCATTTTCAGGGAATGCTGCTGTTTCATTTATTTTTAGTTTAAGAACCATCCCTCTTGGCAATTGAGTTTTTATTTCATTTCATGTAATTTTGAACTGATAAATTAAGAACTTCAACATTTTAAATAGAAGCATATTAGCATGTTCACTGTCTCTGTTAAAGGAGAAAAACTTCACAGCCTCTCTTTTTTTCCCATTTGTTTTAGTACAAGGTACTTCTCTGAATCAGTGGAGAAATGGATATTCACCTATATGTAAGCCTCAAATAAGGTCACAGTCATCTGCACAACTATTACAGGGAAGGAAAAAAAGACACTTAAGTGAAACAGCATTAGGTAGGTTACAATGAAGGTGTGACCATTAGTTTAAATATTAAAAATAAAGAAAAATATTTTTCAAAGAACCCTTGTCTTGTGAAATTTATAATCCAGACCAGTCACTATCTACCTAACACAACTGTGTCCCCATGAGTATATCCATGTGCTTAATTTGGAATTTGTAAATTGGCTATCTGTCCACTTTATAGCATTTATTTCTTCCCTGTTTTCTGATTACTTGTCTTCTGTGAGCTGTCATCTGTACTGAATTGAGTCTCCAAGGATATATTAGAGTCAGACTGGGACAGCGTAAGGTTCTCTGATAGCAATTTATGAACATTACTAAATGTTTTAGATTTTGAGAAAGTGGTCAGGATTTAACCAAGGAACTTCAATGACCCATTTCAATTCTCCTTAGGAGTCTCTCTCCTTCCATTTACAAGATAAACAAGATCTAACAGTTGAAAATAGAGGTGTTCTAATAATATTAAGGTGACCTGTTGTAGGGACTTTGGAGATTAGTTATTTTAGTTGTTAAAAACAGCAAGATGTATTCTGAAGGGAAAATACTCATTGTCCTAGTGAATACAATATCATAGTCATTAGTCAAATCTTTCCCAGGTGTAATATTTCAATAGCATGGACAAACTTAATAAATCAGAAAATAATTACATTCAAAATGTACCAATTTATAATTTTATACAGTACTCTACATTTATCTGTAGTATTATAGAGTATCTAGTTTCACTTTCAAAATGGACCTATAATTAGTACAATCTGATCAAACACATCGTGGCAGAAAATGAACAAGCTCTCAAATGCATCTAGAGATTTTGTTTGTCACTTAAGGGCCGACAAGAAAGGATCACATGGGGAAATAAATGATAATTTCTTAATCACAGACTATGAAATGTAGATTATCTTAAAAAATGCATGATATATCCAAATTTAATAGATATAAGGAGGATCATTAAAAGAAATCAATAAAATAAATAGACAGACCCCTAACAAGACATCGCCTTGATAAACGAATTCTTCTAGAAACAGAAAACTGGAAGATAATTCCTAATTTCTATGTGTAGATTTTGATTTGATGAAAATACCATAGGGAATAGCAAGTAGGAAAATAAGCAGACCTTGACAGAGACATACATACTAATAAGAGTAGATATCAAATGAATATTGTGAGAAAATGAATCCATTAATGAAAGTTATTGGATGCTATATCAAATGAATACTAAAACCCTAGAACCTTTTGAAATTACTGAACTTGTTTAAATGAAATTCAATAAAAATAAAAACTTAGATGATCAACTTGAGGAGATCTCACAGAAATAAGACAGGCAAAAAATAAGGAAAAAGACAAGAGGAAACTAAAGGTGAGTCTTGACACTATAACCTCGATACAGTGCCTAAACAACAAGAATAAGGTAAAGATAACAGAAAAGACTACTCAAGGAACAATAATACAAAACTTAAGAGGCAGAAAACACCAAAGCCCCAGAAATTAGAAAAACTTGGTAGAAGAATATAGCTGAGATGCTTAGTTGATAATTTTCTTCTGTCTTCTGATTATGTCTTTAAAAACAAGCAAACAAAAACAAATAAGGCTCAATTACCTCTCACTTATTTAGGAAAATAATTCAGATACATGTGGTTATTTCTAACATGTGACATTCTGAAGGGCTCTTTCCACAGCAGGAGAAAGAACTAGATTTGAAGAATGTGCTTTTCAACGCTCAGAACCAGGGTCTCATTGCAATTTTACTGCTGTCTCTAATGCCAACGTTACATCAAGAACCCAGAATTCATCCTCACAAGTAGGTTGCTTTTAAGTCTTATACAGTAAAATCTAAAATAGTTTTATAGAATTTTAAAGTAAACAAGTTGGTTAAAAAAAAAAAAAAAAAAAAAACTGTCAGATTATTTCGCTAATCCATGCCAGACTTTTTTACTAGGATGTTTTAGAACTCTCTCATTAGGGAAATAGTAATAGTTAAATAAAACATTTTTACTTGGAAGCTAGCAACTTATTAATCTTTGTTTATAAACTTATGACCATGTCTGACATCCAAAGCTAAACACAGTTTTTCTAACAAACATATGGATTTGTGTTGTTCTTAAACAGTTTTATTTTTGTTTTTTGACTGGACAATAGAGAGATTACAGGTATGAAAGTTTAGATGGGGAGTCTGAACCAGGAGCACATACGTGAAGATCTGTAGCAGCCAACTTCACTCAGGAGCTCCCCAAATTTCATGGCCTTCCAAATAATTGTATATGTTTTTATACAAAATAAATACTACATATATTTTAAAGAGCTGTCTTTGGTTACAAAAGATAAACCCTCTTAATTGGCTTTCTTAGCATTTTATAATTAGAGTTCATAACAATGAATTTACAAAGATTATGTCACAGATACACTACATACTATTTTTATATAACTAATGAGGGAATATCACCATAAATAAGTAAAACATTACTGTAAAGTAGTACAATAATTCTGTGTTGCAGAGTCTTGCACGACGGAGGTTAAGAAGTGAGAGCTCTTATGATATAGACAACATTGTGATTCCCATGTCATTAGTAGCTCCAGCCAAATTAGAGAAACTCCAATATAAAGAAATACTTACTCCACGGTATGTATACTTACGTGTTCCCTTTGTTCTTTCTTTAGTAAACTTAAATTCAGAGACAAGTTATAACTAAGAGCACAAAAAAATGTATATTTTCCTTCCCTATTTACACAAAAGGGAAATGGTAAAAGGAAACTTTATATTAAACCAATTGACATTAGCATTCAAAATAGATTTTATCTATTGTGTATAGATAAAATTGATTTCACCTGTTGTTTGTACTTACTAGCATGGTACTTTAGCCATGTAAAAACTACCACAGCAAACAGTCTTTACCTTTTATGATAGAGATATACTTGGCATCAAAGAATTAAAAGAAAGCAACTATATTTGCATCTCTATTCACACTGTTAAGACAGTAATGCTTGTGAACAAAAATAAGTTTCTGATTTATTTCTAATTCAGTAATAAAAAAATCAAATAGAAAAATGAAAGGGAATGTCTAGGAAAATAATCTATGAAGGTAAAAATGGCTACACAGACACAAGTGTGGAAGGCCTAGCCAGACATGGAGGCTTGGAATAGTTTATACCAGAAGGCTGGGCTAGAGAAGAACCAGGTTATAGTGCTCCTTGAATCCATTTGCAATGACAGCAACAATGTTTTATAGCAACAACGAAAGCAGTCTCTTATAAATATAAGATATAAATATGACACTAGGAAATAGAAAATGCTGGAGATGAACACAGAACCAGGTACCAGCCATATTCTATGCATTGCCATCCATCTCCATTTTATTTCCCTTAAGTTCACTTCCTACTTCACGGTTACTCTGAGGAATAAGCCTAGTACTCTATTAGGTACTATAGTTACACATACACAGGATTGGCATTTTCTACAATAAGGAATGTTGTTGTAGTTATAGTGTTCCATAGCAACATTTTCAATTTACACTGGAAAATTCTGTGAGCCAGTTGTTAAGCAGGTAGTAACTAATTCCAAAGGGGGCATGACAAACATTTCCATACCAAAGAAAACTGGAAAATACTATGAATCATGTTAGATTTCTCCTCATTTTTGCTTGAGAGTTTATTAGATTACCACTGAGTTAATTAAAAGCCAGCACATAATTAGAACTATATAGAAGAACAACTATATAGAAGAGACTATTCACTGTAAGGTATAAAGATTAATCTTCTATTTTCTTTTTATAAAAGTATTGTTTTTCTCTTTAAAATGACAAACTATTAAAATTATGGAAGTCTTGAGGAAATAAAACCCTAATGTATTTAGCTGTTTGTTTATAGAAAATAAAATTGCTATATTTGGATGAAAGCTGTTTGAAATTCTTCTGTATTTTCAACAGCTGGAGGATGGTTGTTCTTCAGCCCCTTGATGAACAGAACTTAAACCAAGAAGAGGTAAGCTGCTTTATGTTTAATGGGATAATTGCGCCTTCTATATTATAAAGCTTTAATCATGTAATATTTAAATATATAAAAGGAAATATAAAACATGATTTTTTAATTTGAGAATAATTTTTTCAAAAAGGATAGTAATTTTTAAAAAAAGTTTCTTTGTAAATTTGACTACAAACATAATGTATAGCATAGTGTGTATCTCACAAACCAACCCAAACAAGAGGGCGATGTGGTACAGAGACAGTGCTAGTACCAAGAGTCACGGACAATAAATACTAATGCTTCTAGAGTAAAATATATATACATACACACACACACATATACATATATATATATATATATATATGTATCGCTAATGGGACAAAACACTAAGAGTAAATATTGTCAAGCATTTCAGATCGGGCTATGAACTGTATGAGGAGCTGCTTTTTCAGATTCATGGATACTGAAATAATTGGTAAAGGATTCTGAACTTGTATAGATTACATTAAGAACAATAGCAGGAATCAAAATACACTGTATGAAACTCTGAACTCTCAAAGAACTAATGAAAAAAAAAATAACAGTTAGAAGGGAAATACTGTCTCACAGCTGATTCCATCTTTAAGTAAAAATTAGAATTACATAGAAAGCACATATAGTTTCTATCAATTAACAATGCTTCTCTGCCCAGTGATCTTGTTTTTCAGCTATAGTATCATATCTTACTGTTAATTCACTTTGCTTTGCTTTTCATTGCACTCTTGCTAAGTCAGAATGATCCCTGTCGGGAGAAAGAAATTCCCCAGATAAGTCAGTAACTCAGTATTCATCTACCTCAATCAGTTTGACTTTTTTTTTTGACATTAACATGTTCTCAGAATGCTGTGTATTTCATAAAAGATAATCTATAGTTACTCAGTGGAATAAATAAAGTATAATACTATCTTTTTATAGATTGGGCAAGATAGCACATACCTGCAATCCACGCCCTCCAGAGAGAGGTTAAGGTACAAAGAGTGCATATTGAAAGCTAGCTTGAGCTACACAGCAAGATCCTGTCCCCAAACAAAAGCCCAAACAAAACAAAACAATCCCATAAGCTGTGACAAAGGGAGAGCACTGTGAGTCCAAGAACAGGCTACTTAAGCAGCGTCCTGCCCCCAGAGTCTGTCTGAATCTGTTGTGTTTCCAAATCTTACCAGATAGAAGATCTTTCTGATGCAGTCTTCTCCCTAAGACACAGGAAATACGAAGAGAGAGAGCAAGCTAGGTGGTCACTGTGGGAGCAAAGCAAATGGCACAGAAGAAACAACAGGCAAGTATTCGAAGTAAAACCATCAAAGCCATAAGATATGAGGAATGAACAGAAGCTAGCCATAAAGCTTGAGAAAGTCCACTGAGAAGGAAAACAAAGATACAGGGTCAGCTGTTGTGTGAAGTGGCATCTGCATATGCAAACGTACACTCAAAAAATATCTGGGAACTTATATATGAGTTTCATGTTGCTAGCCACAGTATCATTACTATTTATATTACCTACCTAGCAAGGACAGGAACATTATATAAGTAGTGTCATTTTATACTGGAATGATGGTACATGCCAGTAATAAGGAGGCTGAGGCAGGGGCTTTCCAGTTTAAAGCACAGTGGAGGCCTCTTCTCCAAAGCTTCCAAGTTCTCTCCATGTCCTTTAGTTGGTGAGCAGCACTAGGGCAGGAGCTTGCGTAGTTCATTTTAGCAGACATCTCAAAAATAGTACTATTTATTTTAGTATAAAAGGCAAATAGTCCATGGACTTTTTAAAAATATAAATATGGATATAAGTGTATTCCCAGAGTTCTACACTCAGGAGTCTGAGGCAGGATGATGATGAGTTAAAGCAGTTGTTGTAGAGGCAAATTTTGTCTTAAAAAAACAGAAACAAGCCCACAGGTAGACTTTCGGGGAGAATATGACAGTTATTAATTACCTATTTGAGAATACCTCTAGTGTTTTTGAAGTTCTATTTCATTTTTAATACATTCCCAACTAAAAAGGCAAGTTCATGTAAATGTATAATGGTCTCCTAACTTACTAGATACTTTTCAATTAGCTAGATAACAGTAAAGTCCTTTCTCTACTTAGATGCTCAGATGCACTGTAAATGTTTGCTGGCAGAGTTCTCCTAATATGAGCGAGACTAGATTCACTGTTCTTTTACACATCCTAGAAACACAACTTTCCAGAAATACAGAGGAAAATTGAGACTCGAAGATTTCATGTAGGATATAAAAACAGTTACAGAATAGCTTGAGAATTCAGAACTGTAAAGGTTTAGTGAATGGCCCTTTCTGTCATTTAAAACCAAGTAACAAACATGATAGAGTGCTTAGTGACAATGAAGCCCTGGGTTTAAACCTTGGATAGAACCTTTCCTAAAGACAAAACTGGGAAGATCATCAGATGACTGTGGGTAGAAATGCTGAGAAAAAAGGCAGTGCTGGCCTAGTGATACCCTGCATTCATTTATTTCCCTACTAGAACTTGCAGTAAAAACGCGGACGGGCAGGACTTGGTTCTGAAGGAACACTCAAGTGAGCCTGGCAGTGCTCAGCAGGGTACTGCAGAAAGTCCTTTGGAGCTCCCAGCAGAAAGCAACAGTCTGTGTGCTCAGGACTCCCTTTCTTTAAATGATAGTCAAGAAGTCAAGGTAAGCCTGAGTTATAGGACTGTGATTCACTTATATGTAGAAACTGTTAATTGTAAAGTGCCTCATTACAGACCCAAAGTCAGTGAGATGTTCAGTCTAATATGTCCAGGAAGGTCTATAGTGAAGCACCATAGTTCCATTACATTAACAATTTCTTTTTATTTATTTTTTGGAGGCATAGCATATCAGTAACAACTTTCATTTATCTATGTACTTACCTGTTAGAGAATGGGGAGTCTACCAAACTTGCTTTAATGAACAAATCTTTCCACTGGAGACTCACACTTGGTCCGGTACACAGTAAGCACCATTTCTATTTTTCCGATTCTAATGAGTTTGTCTCCACACAAATCCAGTCCTACTTTAGGAGAGTGTATCCTAGCGCTACACAAAGTTCATGTGTCTTTCCCCATTTGCAGGTATTGAAAAATAACTAGATCAAAAGTGGAGTGGAACTAGAGAAATTAATATCCAAGTTGTAGAAAATTAGGAAGAAAACGTCAATGTGTATCTGTAACAACAATGAGGTAGAAATGAAGTATAGTAAATGTGAGAAACCCTTACAGGGACTTTGTTCAGATAGCCTTACATTGAACAAAGACAGATGTTCTGTGGCAGTATTTTCTCTTCTTAGCAGAGGCAAAAATAAAGAAACAATTCCTAGTCAGGAAATTCTCAGGATATCCATTTGGACATGAGATGAAAACAAAAACCTCAACTTATATACTAGACGAATAATTATAAAAACTGACATGATAAATTCCTTAACAAATAATTAAATGAGATGAAACTTAACTGAAAATGTTTCCCCTTTCAGTCTTTGCGGTGGGAGCGGCGAGCTTTTCCACTGAAGGATGAGGATACAGCAGCCTTATTGTGCCAAGATGAAAGAAAGGATCAGACTGAAGGGGCAAGCACAGCCTTCCACGATGACGTCTTCTGCAGCTCTACACCCGAGCATGGCCACCCTCCAAAAATGCAGTTAGATGGGATGGAAGAATATAAAATCTTTGGTATAGGAGTTACTAATGTTAAAAGAAACAGGTGACAGGGAACATTTAAGAAAAATATGTAACTGAAAGGAAAAGAGGAAAAAACCTATACCCTCTCTTCTGGATCTTCACCTCCTCTGGTCACAGTTCCAGAACAGGAGGAAATGCCACATGTATCCATCTTCACTGTTCATGGAACATGTCAGAAGTCTCTTTTTTTCCTTCCTGAATCACAGAAGTAGCTAGCTTCTCACCTACACAAATGCTAGTAACTTGTGTTTGCCAATAATACAAATCGCAAGCACTAAGATATTAACTGCTGCAATTTGATGACAAGTCACACCTTGGGGCATTTGTTGAGGTAAGAGCCCCTCCCTGACAGTACCATTGATTTGCATCAAATGACAACTATTCTTTGTTTCTATTCTCATGGCAGTTCACTAAAATTGCCTCAATAATAGGTGAGAATATACTAGTGTGTATACATAATATATACACATACAATGCACACATATGTAGTCTTAAAACTGCATGTATGAACTACTCTATGCAATGTAAGTTGCCATGAATACCTAGTACAGGTGTTGACTGATAACAGACACCTGAAAACTTTGACTGTGGACACGGAGTTGTTTTTTCTTTTATTCTAAACATTGTTTAACCAATATAAGTTATTTATGGAAAATCTTATATCAGATAACGCAATATTCATTTATTTGAAATCATTGTTCTCTCCTGGACTAACCACAGGCTTTCTGCTTATTCCTAACAGAATTAAGAGAAGCAGCTTTAAGAGTTTAATATATTTATGCATTTAAAAACTATGGTCGTTGGAAATTCACTCTGAGTTTTACTTGCTTTATGTACCTCTTCAATACAGCAATTTAAAATGTAAAACAGCACACAAATCATAATATGGTTGTAATTCTAGCTAATGTACAGCTAGAAGCTTCTAATTTGGTTTTTCCTTACCACAGCTTACATAAATACCCACGCTTACAGGCATCCTAGATCAAGAATTCAAGTTTCCAAGACCACGACTTTACTATAGAATACTGAGGAGTGTACATTAAGGAAAATTCTTTTTGAAGCCATACCATTTTTTCCTAGATGAAAGTTAAGGACAATTTGTATCAACCACTTTTTGTTATGCAAAGAAAGGTTACTCAATTTGTAGTTCCCATACTACTGAAAGTCCTGGCCACTGAGCTGGGACTCTATGGGATTAGATACTTAAGGCTTTGTTGAGGATTAGAAATTAAACTGATCCTTGCAGTAGGGGGGTGGGGAACCATTTAAATTCAATACTTACAAACTTTTGCTTATAGTTTTACTGTACATTTATTTTTAAAGAAAAAGATAACAAAAGCCAGAAAAATACAAGTTGTCC
>NW_022196896.1:92881586-92883553 GCF_008632895.1 Mastomys coucha | reverse complement strand
TGGAATGCAGCACTGCTTCGATTGCAATGTGATTTGGTAGTCAATATTCCTCTTTTCCAGTAAAAAAGGTTTCATGAGCAGAAACTGGGTTCCTTGTGGCTTCATCGATCAAGAGAACGTTTCTGAGCCGCTTCTGAGCAAACGTTTCTTAGTAAGTTGATAACAGCTCTGGGGTCATCACTCCTCATAATGGCACTGCCAGACACAATCATGTTAGCTCCTGCCTGTAAGAAGTACACAGCTATGCATTAGCAGGGAAGAAATGGAAGCCTAAGTCCCGGACTAGCATTTCTACCCTTGCTTCTGTCAGCATTTTTCCAGAAGCTGAAGTGTAGCACTCTTACTGAGTTAAGAGGGGAAATGCTTATAAATGAGGCCACACTCATTTGTACATAAGTCTCCCAAGTCACTGGACTGTTGGGTTAACTAGCCCTAAGCTGCACACAGTACCTCTGCAACCACTTAGGTAAAGCTTTCAACTCTAGGACCTCAAGTCCATTCAGGTCTTTCCTATGCATATCAATGGCCCCAGACACTAAGGAAACATTGTATCTGTTTGTTTCTAGAAAGTCTGAAAGGAGACCATATGAAAAGTAGAAGCTATCCTAAAATACCAGGGAACATTAGTGCCTTGCCATTTTGTGTCAGAAAGAATGTAAAAATATATCTCAATGCATTCTTAGGTTCTACTGTGGCTTAGAGTGCTGGGGGAAGGAACACAGTGCTACATATACCCTAAAAACCTCAAATGAGATAACTCCAAATTTCGGGTCTGGGATTTGATCTGAGGGAAACCTAATAAATTGTGAAAGTCTCTGTTGGAAGCTGGAAAACTACAAGCTGAGGAAAAATTCCCCAACAAGACCCAGTCAACTGATAGCATAGTTTCCATCAAAACACTTTTTGCAGGAATTAGAATTTATAGGACTACTCATTAACATGTCCCTTAATTTGATCAGGAACAGCACAATACAAAAATTAAAAAAGAAAGCAACAACAGTATCTAAAGGATGCCGTGCTCAGTAATCCTGTCTAGCTGCTTTCAAAAGACTCAGCACTGCCAAGCATTTTTTTTTTTTTTTAAATAAAAGTTAAGGTCTTGCTATGTAGTCTAAGCTGGTCTTGAACTTAAAACTCAAATTTCTCGGGCAGTAATGGCACACGCCTTTAATCCTAGCACTTGGGAGGCAGAGGCAGGCGGATTTCTGAGCTCGAAGCCAGCCTGGTCTGCAGAGTGAGTTCCAGGTATACAGAGAAACCCTGTCTCAAAAGAAAAAAAAAAAAAAGAAAAAGAAAAAAAACAAAACCAAAACTCAAATTTCTTCTGTCCCTCATTTCTCTACTTTCTTAGTAACTGCCAAGCTTTTCATTGTTTGTATCAGGCAGAAAAGTATGGCTACTATAGAAGAATCTGAATAAAGATGAGCCATGTGACTCGTGGTCACCTGTTGTTCTCAGGAAGGGCTGCAGTCTAATGACACCCAGAAGCAGAACTCAGCTACAGTAGCTCCCTAGGCAAAACAGACTAAGTTTGGTAAATGGGAACTAGGCCTTGATTTTCAACAGAACTATAGCTAGTCACTTCTCATAAAACATAAACAGGTAGCTAATACTTTTAAATTCTAAAGACAGCATGATTAAGCCAGTTAAATTTATCTATTTTTCTCCAGTTGAGAAGTTATCTTTTAAAAGAACTTAGAGGTTTTGCTAAGGGCAACATAGTCTCCTTCTGGAGACTAGGATTCATTATTTAACAATTTATGTTAGGAACTCACTTTTTCTCTACTTTCTAATCCTACATTTGAGCAAAAAATATTTTCTCAAGAAAAACTTGATTTGCGCAATCCTCTGGTGCTAAGACTGTCTGTCCTGCATAGTCACCGCTGAGGAGCAGCCTCACCTCCGCGCACTTCTGAACAGTGTCAGGACCTACTCCACCATCCACCTCTATATCCAACGTTGGAAAC
>NW_022196896.1:92854750-92881122 GCF_008632895.1 Mastomys coucha | reverse complement strand
ATCTATTTGATTAGCCCATGGGGCCAAATATTCAACTGTAGTTCCTGGTTTGATAGCAAGGCCAACCTGTAACAAACAAATACTAAATCACATTATTTTCCTATTGTATTATAGTGGTCTAGTTTTAAAAAAAATCATCTTACAAAACAATATGAACAGGTTTTTTGTTTAACAGGTTTATTTTTGCTACCTTATTTTTTGTTCTTATTAAAAAATTATTCTTCTTATAATATATTTGATCATGCCTTCAACTCCTTCTAGGTCCTCCCTACCCACCCAGCTTTATATTTTCTTTCTTCCTTCCTTCCTTCCTTCCTTCCTTCCTTCCTTCCTTCCTTCCTTCCTTCCTTCCTTCCTTCCTTTCTTAAGAGCCAGCGGCCCATATCCAGACCTTTATCATTTTTTTCCTCCCACCCATCTTACCAGCTCTGACAGGAACTAGAATAAAATAAGACTCCTATCATCATCGACTTACCTTCATCCCATTCTCCCGGATGTCTTTAATCAAAGCCCCTGGGTTCTCAGTTGCCTCAAGATGAAAGGTATATTGATTGGCACCTGCCACAGCCATTGGTTTTACCCACTGTTCTGGCCTAGACACCATCATGTGCATATCTAGGAAGAAAAGACGTCTCCTATACATTACTGAGAGGAATATACCCAGCTCCCAGGATGAAGTCAGCCTATAGGCTTGTTTATTTTGTCATTATGTATATAAATTAGTATGGCATTACAAAAGTGAACAGTTATAGTTTGGTATAGTCTTTATCCTAAAGGTAGAGTTTGGTTATATTCACTTATGAAATTGTTTTTCCACAAAAAGCACATCTGCTATATGTGAAAAGAAATGAAATCAGAAAACTGAGATCTAAGTCCAAAAAATGCTACTTTCAAAGGTTTAAAGAAGTTCCTCTACCTAGATAGTCTTGTTCTCTTCTAGAAAGCTACACGTGATTCTTCCCATATGCTCTTTCTGGTGACCTTTATCGAACTGTTACAGTAATGGATGCTCTAGGTCCTAGAAATTGAGCTGTTCCTCTACTGCCTTTGGGGTCATTCTTAGTGAGACAGTATGCAAAAGAAGACAGAATATGAGTTAGGTTGAACAGCTAATGCCAGCACAACTGAGATTGGGTTGTACTTGGAGGACATGATGTCAAGGAAACCGGCAGGTGGAGAGGACAATGGAGTTCTGCAGGCTGCTGGGATTTATTCCTGATGAGATGGGGAAAACAAAGGTTTCAGTGATAAGGTCCAACCACAGGGACTACTGTGACAGAAACCCAGGAGAAAGTCAGGTTCTGGAGGTATAGCCATGTAAAAGGTGAAAGAAAAATACAGATGCTGCCAAGGATTTGGCCTGATCAAGAAGAGAGCTGCAGTTCACTGAATGACGGAGAGAGAGCAAGCTAGGAGGGAGGGTGGTAGCCTAAAGTTTGATGTACTTAAACACAGGCATAGTCTTCTTAAAGTTTCTAAAACCTGTAGAGGAATTTTAATCCAACAACATGGTTGCTCTGGCACGGGATCACATCCAAAGAAATGATCTCACCAGATCAGAGACACACTCTGGATTATAGTATGATCTGACAGAAATATAGATATACTCTTAATACACACCTTTAATCTTTAACAATGAAGATAAGTTTTAGTTGAAGAAAGCAGCCATGTTGAAAAGTGACATCTAATTGAGGGGCAGACAAAGTGACAAATCAGAGAAATCTTTACTAGAATAAGTCAGGATAGGATACACTCAACACACATGAGAACAGTAGACAAAGAAACGCTACTTAAGAGCATTGAGAGGAAAAATAGATGGTTTGGTGGGTGGTGTGTATGTATGGCAGTTTTACCTGGACAGTTTTACAGAGATGGTAAAGAAAGAACAAGCTAGACACAAGAGAAGACAGAACTAGTCTAAGAATGAGACAAAAGATTAGAACATATTGCCAAAATTAGTATGAGGCCAGACAGCAATTCAGTCAGAAACCAAGGAAAGTCAGATTGATTCAGTCAGCTTGGAAGATTAGATTACACAGAGGCTAGAAGCTTCCAGGCTAGGCCTAGGGATAGTTAAAACAGAGAAACACTCTGTGCTCAGTATGACTCGGCTCTTATCACCTCATCTGAGGAAATAAAAGCCATATTTATAAAAACAGAATGTATTTCATGAAGAAATGGTTGCTTCAAAGAGTCAAGACAACAAAAACCACCCTGTGACTGATTCTGTACAGGGCAGTGTGTAGAATAATGAGCATTTTTTTTTTTTTTTGGTCAGAGGAAGTACATTTTTGGCATTGCTAAGATATATTTTAAAAATAAATTCTAACACTTCAGAATGAAACTAATATTATAAAATTCAAAAGCTTTGGAAAAGAGCTAGATAACACCAGCAGCATATTTTCTAAACTAACAAAAACATGTTAATAGATAAACTTCATGTAAGAGCAGCAGTCCTAGAACAGTCTTGGGCTCCCTAGTTGATACTGGCTAGATATACAGTACAGGTGTTATGTGTGCTAGATATTTGAATTAAGACATTTCACAGTACCAATCAGCACACAGACTATTAAAGAGAGCTTACTGCAGATCTTCTGATAGTTTACTTTGCAAAGCTTCATTTTGGAGGTTTTCTGGTGTCAAGCGTGGTTTAAAATATTAAACAGAGAGGCTGAGGAGATAGCTCAGGAGTTAAGAGCCCTCGCTGTTCTTCTAGAATACTGGGGTTCCATTCTCAGCACTGATATGGCATCTTGAAACTGTCTGTAACTCGAGTCTCAGAGGATCCAAGACCCACTTATACCCCCACTGGCCCCAAGCACGCAAGAGATTCATAAACATACCTGCTGGCAAAACACCCACATACATAACATAAATAAGTTATTTTTACAAAAATTAAACAAAAAATTCCGGAAATAAACACATGGTAAGTTTTATATTATGCACCCTACATCAGCTTGCTCTTTAAGTCCCTCCTCGGACTCACGTGTGACACTATCTATATACTACAGACACTATATATTACAGACATTATATATGCTACTGCTGGTTCAGCACTTGGCAGCTGGCTGAAGAGATTACATCCGATGTCCTGTATCATCACAGTGCTCATGATCAAGTTACCCTATTTCTACAAAAGTAGTAATATCTTGTGTGGGTATATGTATGCACGACATGTGTAAGGACAGGTGTGTGCATGCCATGGTATGCATGTGGGGGTCAGAGGACCACTGATGGAAGCCAGGAAGGGAAAAGGAACACAACTCAGGCTGTGAAGCCTACAGAACAAATACTTTTTACCTTTGGGTTACCTGGCTGACCCCTACTTTTTACTTGCTATCAGCAACACAGCACAAGAATAATGTTGGTGACAACTGGGACAAGTCCTGATGCTTCCTTTAAGTAAGAATGTAATACTGCAATCCCTGCAATGATGCAGTGAGAAAATTTAACAGAGAATGCATTTACAACATACAGTACATTGTCCTGTTCTAGTTTATTACCAGTTGTTGCTTTCTAATCACTGTTTACCTATGTGAGGCTTTAACACAGAAGTGTAATAAAATGATGCTGTTTCCTGTAGTTGCAAATATTCAGCCAAGATAATCCTTACTTAAAAATAAGTACATCTTGTCAGTATGCTAACTTACATTGATCTTTAATAAATGGTAAAAATCATATGTACACCAAAATGTTGTTTTGGTATCAATTACTTTATGATTTATAACTAGTTAATATATGGTTTATATGCTTATTTCATATATCTGTATACCCGGAGCTGTGTAAAAATGCCAGGGAAAAGGAGTCAAGGCTGGAGAAAGTTGGAGAAACCTTGCTTTGTATCAGACATGGTCTTGCACATGGTCCTGTAGCACTCTAGAGGTAGAGTTAGGAGGATCAAGAGTTCAAAGCCAGCTGGAGGTATATGAAACCCTGCCTGCCCTTCAAAAACAAACAAACAAACAAACAAACACAAGCCCACAAACACCCTCCTGAATTGCACAGTGTAAGGGAGGTGTCTTCTTGATACAGGTGATAAGTTACAACTGGTAGTCAACCCTTAAAATAACAGATGATTTTTTCTAAATTGTAGACTAAGTATGAGGCACATTTGACATAGGCAAAGCTCAAGTACGATGTTTTAAGGTTTAGTCATATTAAATCCTTAGACTTAACAATGTTTTCAACATACAACGTAGGTATCGTTACCCAGCCCTATGATAAGGTAAGGGGCATGTCGAGGTGTGGCTGAGCACAGAAGACAGCAGGCTTTTAATAATATTTACAAGCTCTTTGGCAAGAAGCACAAGGAAATTAGGAAGTGACAAGATTACTTTATTAGTTAAAAACAAAGTCTGTAAAAGTCATTTCCTAAAACAAACAATTTAGCTGTCATTTCGTCTTTTACAAGAGAAAACTGGTGTTTGGAAAAGGCAGCTAGTTGAGCTCAAGCAAAGGTACAAGCTGTCTGGTCAGAGGGATGTGTCTCCTCCGCAAGCACAGTACAGTGTTCTTCCCACTCAGTCCTATGATAATCAATGAGACGTTACTCAAAGACGAACCTATTAAAATACATACTCTAAGCTGCTTCAGCCATGCTATGTACTGTAAACACACAGCAGCATACATAGAGCAATGAAGCACGGTCTCTACCACAGGAGTCCAATGCCACTGCACCACTGACTTGGTTATGACACCAAAAAGCTAACTCATCGCTGATTTGCAGAGCTGGTATGGAGACTGACAGATAATGTCTTAGTATGAAAATGCCTTTGACCTCAGAAATGAGCCAAAGAGGACTTCCATGGTTCTCAACACTGCCTTACATAATAAAGGCTTTTTCTTGTTACTTTACTTCTTAGATGTCTTTTGTACTTAAGACTGACACTGAATAAATACTTCAGAGCTTTCAAAGGCTGCTGATACAGAGCTGCTAATATAAGTATCTCCAGAGGCTAAGGCAGGACCATTCCAAGTTCAAGGGAAGCTTGGATATAGAGTAAGTTCTACATCAACAAGGGGAACTTAGGGAGACCCTGCCTCAAAACTAAAAGTACAGCTAGGGAGATGTCCCAAAAGGGCTAGCCATGTAAGACTGACAACTTGAGTTGGATCCCTGGACCCATGGAAAAATGGGTACAGTAGTGTAGTCCCACTTAGAGAGAAGAGAATATCACGGAAGCTCTCGGGGCCAGCTAGATGGAGTGTGTAGTAAGACAGACCCTGCTTCAATGGGTAGAAGATGAGAGATGACACAGTCCTGACCTCCCCTCCACAGGCACATGAATACATACATACATGCACACAGGTGCACACATGAGCACATACACATTCACACCCCCAACACGCACGCAAGCACATATACACATACACCCACACTTTTTCAAATAGTAAAAGGCTTTGGTTGGAATTGGCATGTGCAAGGCCTCAGCTGACATCAACCAAACTCTAGATCCTTATAGGTTGTACATACAACTTATGAGCTATTTGTTTATCTTTAAAGATTTTGCTTTCAAATATGTAAAAATGAATGTCTGTGTGGGTATGTGTGTGTAAGTACAGAGGCTTACAGAGGCCGGGAGAGAGTTTCAGTGGCTGTGAGCCATCAGATGTAGGTGCTTGGAACCAAACCCTGGTCCTCTGTAAGAGCAGGACATGCTCTTAACTGTGGTACTGCATCTCTAGCCCTAGTGTACTTATTAAAATGCAACAATGTGCTAATTATCTAACCGCCAAATCAAACTGCTTAGCTATAAAAAACACAGGGCTCAAACCCCAAGTATTAACACAGTGTATTCATCTTTACTTTGGAAAATTTTCCTGAAATATTAATTAGCAAATTTATATACACAAATATCATACATACCCATCTAAATCCAAGAAGAAAAGGCAGATTGTATATGGGGCTGGCATTGTATCAGGAAAGACTGATGATAAAAGATACAAAAAATACTGAGAAGTGAGACTATGAATCAGAATATAAGAGGAAAACTAATAAGAAACACATGAGAAAGGCAGCAGTGGGATATGGGAACAGAGTGATTTATTTAATCATTTTAAAGTCATGGCACATATTACTAGCATATTCAAGAAATCTCTTACTTTGAAAACTCCTTTCCAAAACAATAATGTTAAACACAAGATTATATTCAACTACATGAAATTTAAAAAGATGAACATATTAGCAAACTTGAGTTAATATTCACATTTTCTTTGGATCTCTCAAAATAGATGAATCTTCGCAGCCTGAATAAGGTGAGGGATGGCTATGAATAAGACCAATGCAAAATTGTAAATATTGTTTATGAGGTGTTTGGTTTTTTTTAGTTTTTATATCTTAACTCTGTGATTCTCAGATGTGAATTTTGCAATGACAATAGCATCTTGTACATCAAAAGGCTAGACACACCTGCTAGAGCGTGCTCTCAGGACAGACACACTTGCTAGAGCCTGCACTCAGGACAGACACACTTGCTAGAGCCTGCACTCAGCATGGACACACTTGCTGCAGCCTGCACTCAGCATGGACACACTTGCTGCAGCCTGCACTCAGCATGGACACACTTGCTAGAGCCTGCACTCAGCATGGACACACTTGCTAGAGCCTGCACTCAACATGGACACACTTGCTGCAGCCTGCACTCAGGACAGACACACTTGCTAGAGCCTGCACTCAGGACAGACACACTTGCTGCAGCCTGCACTCAGGACAGACACACTTGCTGCAGCCTGCACTCAGCAAAGTCTGCCTTAGTAGGAATGTCCTGTGTCTGTTCTGCTGATAATAGTCAAGACACATGTGGCTACTGAGGCTTGTCATGTGACTATTGTAAATTATAAACTCAATTTTTATTTTAGTTAAAGCAGCTAAATATGGGTTTTAGAGCTACCATACTGAACAGTACAGCTAGAGTCCTTCATAAAATTGTTCTACTGGCAAAAAACTTAAGATTCACTTAGTTATACAAGTTATAGAAATCATTTAAAACTTGGATCTGTTTCAGTTCAAATAACTTCTAGTTTGGAGTGATCTAAAAAGAAACCACAAACCGACAAGAACAAAACCCTTCAGACTTCCTTCTCTATGACACCAAAAGGAACCATATCTGCAGAAAGCCTACACTGGAAGAGGTAAACTGGCTGTTGCACCTCTTAGCTGAATCATAAATTCAACTAGCAGTTACACTAAGTGTAATCGTGTGTGTTTAGCCTTAAGAAAAGCAAAGGTTGGGGAAGGAAAGGTGACTCAGCACTTAGGTGGACAGGATGCTTGTCCAGGACCCTGGTTCAGTTCCTTGCACCAACATGGTGGCTCACAACCTTCTGTAATTCCAATTCCAGGGAATCCAAAGCCATCCTCTGGCCTGAGGGCACTGCACACACATTCAGGCAAAACATCCAAATGAATTATAATAACATGAGTTCTAGCTCTACCTCTGGATCTTACAGTCTGATAAACTAAGGTCTAAGGACAGACTGCACAGTGGGTACAAGTCAGTCTGTCTCAATGAACAGTAGGGAAGCGCTAACTTGGACTCTGTGCTTAGAAAGGCCCCTCTGAGGAGATGACAACCAACCCTAGGGCTGACGGGAGACCCTCACACAAGAGTTTTTCCAGGTAGAATCGGCCTCAAGGCCCTGGGGAAAGGAAGGTGTTGGACTGCTAAGATCAAGCTGGTGACGCAGCAGGAAATTAGGAAAAGAGTGCAAGATAAACTTGACTAAGCAACCTTTCTCCTTTATTTAAGCAATAGAAGCAGTTTTAAATGGTATAACAACCCACTTACCAAAGAAAGGGTCCTGGCCTAGCTGCTTTCGGAGGCTTTCAACCACAGGGTGACCAAAAGTGATGTTGGGAACAAAATGCCTGCAAGGCAAAAAGGAAATCTTACTCCAAAAACATTTCCAATCCCACTTCTGCATTTTTCAATATGAATTCTGACAAGAGAACAAAGGAAAGTTTAGAATTGCATTTTCCCCAAATAACTCTTAATGTTTTTAGTATTAGACAAATTAAACAAAAATAACCAGGTAAGATCAAGTCTGTAATTCATAACCCATGGCAAGCGCAAATGGAAAGATGACAAAAGACAGTTCTGAACTTGCTCAAGGGACACACCAGTGAATACAGGATTCTATCACAGGTGTCCTGAATTTTAGCCTCTAATCCATTTCAACCACAGGACACTAGACTAGTTTATTTAAACCCTTTAAACATTCACCATTTAAAAAATATAACAATGCTTATTGGAGCTAGTCATGGTGTATTGAGAGCTTAGTTCACACCAGGTATTATATCTTTCTTCATACCTCAGACTAGTAAAAACAGATATGATTTACATCCTCTTTGAAGAGCATGGTAACTAACACCCTTCAATCATCTGGTTCATAATCTGTGGAACAGAATTCAAATTAAGTCAGCTTGACACCAACCCCAAAGCACTTAACCTTTAAACTCCTTAAATATTAGGTACATACAAATATTCTAAAATCCAAATAAAACCCCAAATCTGAGACAATTCTGGTCACAAGGATTTTGGATGAGAGAAATTCAATCTGCACCCATTTCAGCCCTCACTAACCAGCCAACCCAGCTCTTCATGAACAGAACTGTGGGATGGAAGACGACAAAATCCTAGAACAAGTGCACAGACAGGCACTCACACTCAACTGCTACATTAACAAAAAATAAACTATAGTGCTATGGCCCTGAAATGTAGGCTTTGAGAAAAGCTTAATGATGCCTATGGAAATGTTAAGAAAGAAAACAGCAAAAGAAAGATTAAAACAAATATTTTAAGTGTTCTGTAGAATTCTGAAATATTAGAAGATCACAGGACTTATGAAACATTGATATTTGTAGGATCAGAAAAGCTGAAAAGGAAGAGAAGGCAGAAATAAGCAAGCTTAGGTCAAAGGGGCAAGGGTGTTGACCAAAGCAGGAGTAGGCTCCATCAGATTAAGGATGGTCAATGTTACACGCAGGTGTTTGGAGTTTATTGCACTGTAAATATCAAGTCGGGTATTAGGGCTTCTTAAGAAGCAAGTAATAAAATACATACAATAAAGCATGAAGATGGAGTGGGCAATAAGTTGTAAGAAGAAAGACAGGTGTTAATGCTAAGAATCAATAAAAATGATAAAAATAGGCAAAAAACAACAAAAAAACAACAGCGACAAAAAACCATCCCCCCAAAAACAAACAAACAAACAAACAAACAAAACAAAAAAAGAAGGCCTGTCAACAGCTGATTAGATGCAACAGGGAGTAAAAGAGTCAGCCACGGTTAAGACTTTTTCTAAATACTTCCTATACATTGAACTTTAAGTATGGCAACCCATGAGACAGGTGGCACCTATATTTTACAGGCAAGGGAACGAAGCCCAGTGTCATACAATCAGTAAGTGCTGGCAGCTGGAGTTAACACAGGCAAATGAGGCTACAAAGTCCAGTCTCAGCCCTCACCTGCCAGGACAGACACCAGAACAATACTTCTGGGGAGGGAGCAGGAACTCACATTCTTGGGATAGACCTGAGAGGGCCAGAACAAGTGGGCCATGGCTACGTTCTCTAATCAACTGATCCTTGGAGGTTCAGTCTCTAGTATTGAGAAGATTATTCCACTGCCTGTCCAAGGGTTATCACTGTCAGGACTCAATCACACACGGATATTAGTTACACCAGAAATAAGGGACTGGTAAGTAGGCAGCAACCCAACAGACTGTTCAACAAATTTACACAGTCTTCAATTGTATATACTGTTCTTTTAATTTACTGTGTGGCCTTGAAAATTACTTTGCGCAAATTTAGGTTTCATTATCATTAAGACAAACATAATAACAAATACTATGTATGTATGGGCTGAGAAGCTGAGAGCCTAATAAATACAAATTTACTTGAGAAACACAAGAATAACATAACTACTGACCTCCAAGTTATGTGAACTATTTGTGCTCCTGGTAGGAATTCAATGAACTGGGTTCACTAAATTCACCAAGAGCCCAATATGCAGCAACCTTTTCACAAGAAACTAAAGGCTTGTGGCTACCAAAAGGCTCAAAAACCTACGCATGAAATCAGATGTTTTGGAACTGCCGAACAACACGAATTATCAAAAGATTTTCAGCCTCTTTATGAGGGCTACTGAGGTTCCAAAAGCCTAAGAACATGAACTTTTATCAAATGCCCCAGATCTCTTACCAGACTAGAAAATCCTAAATTAATTTACTCTAAAGCAAAGGGATTCACCAGAAAAGTCAGTTTCATCACTATTTCAACTATTTCACTCTGACATTCCCCACAACCCCCCTCAAAAGGAAAATGTAACAAAGGGGTCCTCCTTTCTGGATCTTGGGACTTGCTGGGGATAATCCATAGCTGCTGTGACGGGGAGGAGTGTAAGTGTCCCCTCTTGTCAGGTTCCATCAGCATCCCTATACTTTAGTTATAGCTGGAATCAACAAATCAAATCACAAATCACAAACCAAATGTAAGAGGATTAAGGTTGGTACAAATTGCACCAATACAGGAACCAGAAAACCTTCCCATGGATCAGGGGCTGTGGAGTCTTTTTGGCTGGTGGCAGCTGGCAGACACAACCTTAAGAAACAAAACTGATCAGGTGAGACAAGGCTAGAGGAGATAGGGCCCAGGACACAAGGAGAAACTGGTTAATGATGCTTGCCTCACTGGATTGCAGACAATGAAGGCCTTACCAGAATACAGAACAGAATGCCAAACCTTTGATATCCCCACCATGGCCCACGCGAAAAAGTCAGAAATTCGGTATTGATATAAAATCTCTCCAACTGCAAATCCCAATGATTAATTTAGAAATAGCTGTGTGCTCTGCTCCCCTGGTTGGGACCAACACAATCCAGGTAGCATTCCGCCATAGTGTGTTTTGTGCTTTTCTCAAAAAAAAAAAAATTTTTTTTTCCAGAAAATAAACCTGTCCTTTACCTCAGATATCTAACCATACTTGTGTCTGGCCACCTATCGTTTCTCAGCCTCATTTCCGACTTTCTAGATAAATTCAGTTTTAAACAAAGAAGAAAACTGAGGGGTGGAGGGTAAGCAGAGGAGGGAGGGCATTGTATTGAGGCTGGTCACCTTTGTAAAGGGATCTCACAGCTCTAGTCTGGAGACACTGCAGTCCCTCAGGCTTTGTCTACCCTGCCAGGGGATGGGAAGGAGGCTGAACTTCCTGAAACTAGTTTCCTCCTTTGCAAATGATGAATAGAAACAGCTTTTATTTCAAAGAAAAACAAAAACAAAAACAAAAAAAAATGCAGGTACAGATTTAAAGGCATAAAAATTGTACATGAAGAATTTAGGTTTACAAGCCAATGCATCTTGGTAAAAGTAGAAAGATTTAAAAAAAATATTTTTGTTGCCTTATTTACTAAACTTAAGTCTGCCATGGGGAAGGAGGTCTGCTGGGGGAGGGGCAAAGGTGGCTCTAAGAGATGCTTTCTGCTATTACTAAGCAATGATAGCATGCTTTAATTCTCTTATGAAGGAAAGTCAGATTCTACAGTACTTGGGGGGGAGGGGAGAGAGGGGGGAAAAAGGGGGAGAGGGAGAGAAAGAGAGAGAGAGGGAAGGAGAGGGGGGAGGAGAGAGAAAGAGAGAAGGAGAGAGAAAGAGAGAGGAAGAGAGGGAGAGAGGGAAATAGAGGGAGAGAGGGAGAAAGAGGGGGGAGAGGGAGAGAAAGAGAGAGAGGAAGAGAGGAGGGAGAGAGAGAGAAAGAGAGAGGGGGAGAGGGAGAGAAAGAAAGAGAGAAGAAGAGAGAAGGAGAGAGGGAGAGAGAGGGGGGATGGCATTGTATCTTACTCTTCACTGATACCATATTAACCTCAAAAAGTACTAGGACAGCCTACAAAGCCCTGGCTCTACACAAGAACCAGCTATCTAAGGAATACTGAGAGCAGGAGACACAGTCTCATCAAATACCAATGGCCAGCTCTAAAAAGATACACACAAGTGGCATTATAGAGACTAAGCAGGTCACATTTATGTATTTAGGGATCTATGTGTATGTGTTTTTACATATGTATGTAATAATTAATTTTTTTAAAAGGTCATGGATTTGAAAGAGAGCAAGGAGGTGTATGGTCTATGGGAGGGTTTGTGGGAGGAAGGGGAAGGAGGAATGATTTAGTTATATATAATCTCAAAATATAAAGACGTTTAAAAATAAGGTTAAAAAGCCAGGCACACTCAGGTGGCAGAAGCAGGTGGATCTCTGTAAGTTTGAGGAAAGCCTGGTTTACAGTATGAGTTCCAGGACAGCCAAAGCTGTCTCAAAACACCAAAAAATAATAATAATAATAATAAATAAATAAATAAATAAATTACAGAATATCAACTGCTTCTAAGTACTGCTATCACCAACATTTCTATTAGCAAAGTGAAAGAAATGGTCTCCTTCCATGTTTTCTGCATCAGACACACATATCTGTAGCCTGTTCCATGCTGAGACCCCCTACATTCTCTCAGGCACCAAAATCAAACACCATCTCCTGTGGTATACATTCTAGTCAGTCAAGGACCTTCAAGTAAGTATTAAGAAAAACACGAGATTTAACCACAGAGACAAAATTGCTATGGAGAAAAAGCCAGTGACGTTAAAAAGAAATTGGTGTAACTGAGTGTGGTGACCAGTGCCTGTAATCCCAGCATTTGGGAAGCTGAGGCAAGATTCTGAACTTGAGGCCACTTAGATTTACACAGATCTTGTCTCAAAAACAGAAAGAACAGCAACATCCCCAACAAGAAGAGAAACTAAAGACCTGTTTGTAAATAACACATATTTGCCAACGTGACTGAGGGCAAACAGATTTTGCTTATTTGAAATAAATCTATTTTTCTATCTCACTCCAAGGTTTTGTTTTTTTTTGTTTTTTTTTGTTTGTTTTGTTTTTTAATAATAATTCTATGCGAAACCTCCGGTGGAAAATGCTCGAACAAGAAGATTCATGTTCCAAGTCTGTCAAAATCTTCTGTAATCTTGAGCAAGACTTACAGCCTCCTTTGGGTCTAGGTTTGTTTCCTCACTTTAGAACCAACTTAGGAAACCTGTACCCAGATTCTGAACATTATTAGCTATAACTACAATGCTTAAAAATTACTTACAAAAACAAAAACAAACAAACAAACAAACAAACCTGACCTCCCTGAAGAGCAGGGTGCCTGAAGAGAAAATAGACAGGAAAATCAGAATTCGAATGGCTATTCGATACAACTAACAACTGCAGAGAATCTGTTACATGTTAGGCACTGGACTTGACTTGCTCGTTTCAAGTTCCCAAAGACGCGGAAGCGTTCTATTATCAATAACACTTCCATTTTCCTCACGCTGAAACCGAATCCCAATGAAGGCTGAAGCGGCTTGCCTAAGACAAGTCGGCAAGTAGTCGAACTTCGGAAGCCCATCCAGGTGTCAAGCTCATCACCTCTGATGAGTCTGACGCCCAGCTTGGTCAAGAACTAGTTTATCTGAGTTTGGGCAAGTCGTGCCGGTCCCGTTGGGCCTCAGTTTCTCTACGAGTTCACGAGGGTAAAGTCCTGAACACTGGAGGTGGCTCCTGGGTCCTATCACCACAGGTGACGGGGTGGCGGGGAAGGACCGGGGACTGGGCCCCGAAGTCAGCCAGGGCCGGCTCGGTGCCCTGAGCAGCGCGCTTGGCGAGGCAGCCCGTCGCACAGGGGACGCCGTGCACCCAACAGGCGCTCGCTGGGGTGCAGCGACGCGACCCGCGCGGCCAGCCCGCCCCGAGCCCCGCGGAGTTACCCGTCCATTACATCCAGGTGCAGGTAGTCGGCCCCCGAGTCCAGCATGCGCAGGCACTCGGCCCCCAGGTTGGCCAAGTCGCTGTTGAGGATGGACGGGCCGATCTTGCAGCCCGACGCCATGGTGCCGGTTCCCTAGAGCGAGTGAGCCCCACGAGAGCCCGGGCCAGGCAAGACTTCGTCCCGATTGGGCACGCCGCACTGGCTCCGCCCCCTCCCACCTCGCACTGTCTTCCGGACTCTGCCGGAAGCAGCTGCCCTGCGGCAAGGAAGTCCCGCCTCCTTCTGGGGGGCTGGGGTGGGTCTGTCAGCTGGCTGGCTAGGGGCGGAGCCAGGTGCAGAGCTTCTGCCTTCGGTCTTGGATTTCCCAGGATCTTCTTCTGTCTTCTCAGTATAATGGCTTCTTTTCCTTTTGGAAGGAAAAATAGTTTATTGAGTATAATGTAAGAAGGCTACTGGATGATCAGCTAGACTAACACATACAAAGTAGGAATTTGTTTTTAATTTTTTTTGTTTCATACACGTATGCCATATATTGTGATCATATTCAACTCCATTTCCCTCTCTTACTCCCCTGCCGCTCCTCCTGACCCTTTCTTCCCAATTAATCCCTCTCCTACTCAAATAACTTCGCGAGTCTGTAGGTTTTGGGGCAGGGAACCACAGTTGCTTGTGCAATCATCAATTGCAGGATTTCATAGAACTTTCCCCACCCTCTGTCTCTTACAGTCCTCTCTTCTTGGATGTTCCCTAGTCAAGCTACTGATAATTGGTGACTGCTGCTGAGTACTCAGGGTAGGAATTTCTGCAGGATCCAGTTTGATAGAGTTACTATTCAGCCACAATACTTGAAATGGATAAGTGTCGTAATGTCAAATGCATCCAGGGTCTGGGTCAGGAAGAAATGAAAAGGTACATGAAGATACACATGGATAGAATATGAGCAGTTTCTAAAGAACGAGGATGGGGATCTCATAGTTTTAGTAAAAGCATGGTGGTAATTTAGGTGCCATGGTTTCTGCAGGGAACACAGAGGACAATAGTCTTTAATGTTCTGACTTGGGGATAGAACAGCATTCCAGGTCATAATCTAGGCAGTAAAGTCAAGTTGGCTCGCTGTCTTCCATATCTACATTTGACTTTATCTTGAAAGATAGACGATGAGAAACAGGAGTAGGTAGGTATCAAATGTGGAGGTAGAGGGACTGGGGGTGTTTACCCATTAGTGTCTTTAGGCCAGGTATAGATAGAGTGGAGGTTTAAAGAACAAGACATAAAGGAAGGCACAGTGCAGGCCTTGAGAAATGATCCTGAATGAGCTATATCCCACTCCCAATGGAGAGAAATGAAATTAGAGCACATGAAGTGATCTTAGATTTGTTTTATTATATGTGCATATTCAAACACAGAAATCATTAGCTTTCATAAATATCTTTCATAAACATCTCAGTATTTATTCAGATGCATTTTTCCATGCTCTTTGGTCATTCAGTATTCATAACAGACTTTATAGTCATCTGAAGGAAGTTGGCTGTGTAGTCAATCCTTTGTTTTTACCTACAAAATGGCTAATAAAGGACTTTAATCCCATGGTCACAGTGACTATTAAAAATATCATGGAGGTACGTAGATTTATGATCTTAAATGATCCTTAAATAATATAAGTAAATTTATCATAAACTTTTCCAAATACATTCTGCCCTCTACTTGTTTTTATTCTCCTGAGTGTCAAATCAAAGTTTGCTTCTGAAATGCTGCAGTTGAGACCCACGAAAGTAAATGAGGAAGTGGGGACAGTTTACTCACTGCTGAGACACAAGGCCATGGATTGGTAGTGTGAGGTCACAGAGTGAAAGAGGGACTCTATCACAGCAGCAAATTGTGGAGGGTTTCTGATTAAGAATCCTTTGCAACTCAAGGAAGGTATGTAGTTCATGTTTTAGACTATAATTCTATTCACTTATGACCCTTTCTTCCCTATGGATCTCTGTACACATATGATTATTTCCTCGGAAACTCTAGGAGTGGGCAGCAAAGTGGAGAAAGTTCTTCACTGACTAAAAGAACAGATGCTAAAAGAGAGATGCCATCCTGTCTTAAGTTACTCTTGGAGGCTCAAAGCAGAAAACCAACGGATGCCTCCAGCACTGCCGTGTACCCAGTTGTGCCCTTTGGCACTGTTGTTCTCAGTGGCTTGTTCCAAGGTGCCCAGTAACTCACTTCCCTTGTCACAAGAATCAAATAATGTAATAGAATTATAGAAAACACTGAATGCTGCAAATGAAAGTAAAATGTTTGTTCTAGAAAATTCTGCATCCAGGATTTAAACTGCTTTAATCTGAAGAGTACACATGGGTACCCACGATTGTGGATGATGTGTTTTTATTCCAAGGTCTCTCTATAAGGGTACTTTCCACAGGAGCAATTTTAATTGGATGTAATTTTTTAATACCTGGGAAGTGGGTGCCTGTTTTTATCCTTCCTCTGAATGAGATAAATATTATTAAGCATCACAGATTAAGATATGAGCTAATTTTACTAATATTATATTGATCAAAAGTGATAATTAGTTCTTAGTCACATTTTGAATATTACAAAAGATTGTCAATTAACTTGAACTTTTAACTGTTTTCTTTAAGTTATTCCTTCAAACTCCAGGTATCAGTATTCCTGAGAATACATCTTGTGACAGTCTTATGCACATACATATACTTTAGTTACCACACATAAACATTCAACACATTACATTCAACACGTTTAAGGACACATTAAATGGAATAGAAGAGAAATCTCAAAAGTCCCAAGACGAGAGCATGCCCACTCTGTAAGTCCCTATTTCTCAGAGTGGTCATGTCTTTTTTTTTTTCCAAGATAAAACATTACTTTGCTTATTGAAAAAGTTAATAATAGACTTCCGTACACAACACTGAAGGAGTCAGGTTAAAAGGCAGACAAACCAGTAAAATCGTTTCTCAAACAGCCCAACACATTTAAAATGTATAAAAGTATTTAGGGTTATTATTGAGTATTTAACAATTCTTTGACCTCTATCCTTCCTAATTATCTGACACAATCATAGAGATTTTGAGTCACGAATCCAAAAGAGGGAACAAAGCACAGACGTATAAACGCACATAACTTAGACACTTGACATTACCAAACATAAGGCCTCTAATGCTAATTAAGCAGCATAGTTTTTAACAGGCAAAATATATCTGTTTAGACCCAGAAAACCACTCACATGTCTACTTCTGCACTTAGAAATGAATTGAGCATTATGTCTACATGATGTGAAGGTATTATAACACAGAAAAGGTTCATTTATCTCCTGGATTTCCCACACTTGTTCTTAGCCAAAAGCCAAGAGGGTGGTACTGCCCTGGTTTTCTGACCTGGGGGATTTTAAATTTTATCCTAGTTAACTTATAGATTAACTTTCATTCTTGTGGTGAATGGGATCAGAGCCCCAAAATATATTTGATTTTATAAGTCACTGTGCTTATGTAATAAATAATTCTAACATAAAAAATCGTTTCCTTTATGATTTGTATGGATTTATAGGTATTTTCTTTATAGTATACATTTCATAGCCAACATAGTCAACATTTAAGCATATAGAATATATTTTAAATTCATCTCAACATAATCAAAATCTGTTTAATTTCTACTTGAAGACTAACACACACATACACACACACACACACACACACACACACACATACCAATGTAGGTATGTTATGAGATTTTTCAATGTTTAGTAGCTACATTTCTTTAATGTAAACTGCTAAACTTTTGAAAACCATTTATGAACTGTATGATGCCCAGCCCTTTAATAATACACTAAGTACTGGCCTGACAAGCCTTTCAAATGTTATTCTTTTTTTTTTTTTTTGAAGTAAATGCACTTCAAGTTAAAGCCCTATTTGTAATATATACAAGCTGTCTGAGTCTATAAAGAAATTGATTACTCTGACTTTCTCTCATTAACTGAGATCTCCTAAAGATCATAGAATATTTGACAACTGAGAAAAAGTTACTTTCTGGTCTAGTTCTAACAACTTTAATGTATGAAAATATGCCCTCAAAGGCAGGCACGAGGACAGCGAGGGGAAGCAACTCCCCTTCCCAATCGGTCCTAATCTGAATGTTGATGTCATCATGGATAGAATTAGGAATGCCATCTCTTTTGAGCCATGCTATTTACACTTAGCTTTTTCATAATTATATAGCTGTCTGTGTTACTTAATTCAGAATCATATCTGAGATTCTAGAATATTCTCTGTATAATATAACAGATATGAAATGGAATATGTGGCATCAGAATTTTGACTTAAAGGATGTAAAGGACAGTTAAAAAATAAATTTTGAGAAGTCCACAGCTCTAAAAATAGTATGTTTTTTTTTTAAATAACCAGATATATTATTGACCTAAACAAAAATAGCTGCAGGGTTTATAGTTTAGTTTCTAATTATTTTTCTTGCTGGTTGTTTCTATGTAAATTTCTATGCACGTAGCCACCTAATGTAAAATTTTGAAACTACAAAAATAAACATTGTCGTGAGATGTATAATGTGAGTATCTTATGAGACTGCATTCCCTTTTAGAACTTATTATGAGGGCAGTAATATTAAATATTCTCAACTGTCTGTAATGGTATAGATTCTTAGCTGCTCAAAGCAAGCTGCTATACACAGTGTGCAGCAAGACGGCTCTTCCCATTGTTCTTCCCTGTTATAGTCTTCACACAACTAAAGACTTTTAGCTATTGATTTTTAAGATGTTTCTGAAACATTAGGGGTTTTGGCGGCAAAATGCACTCAGACTTAATGCCACCCACGGGCTATAAAGTGCTGTTTTAGAATTCATAATTTGCACCAGAAGCATTCTATCTTCAGTAGTCTTCAGTAGAGTGCAGAGCTCCTGCGATACAGAACTAAACATGGGACTCATCGAGTGCTGAGTCTGCCTCCCCCAGCTCGGGAGGAGAGAAAGTGAACTGGCTGGACAGCAGGGGATTCTCCATGCCGTTTTCCTCACTGATGTGAAGGACGGTATCTCCGTGCTGTAGGAGGCTGGATGTTTCAAGGCCAGTGAAGTCATCCGGGTCCGACAGTTGAGTAGAGAGGGGGTTGTGAGCTGCCGCACCTTGTACTTCTGTGTCCTCCTTTTTTTCTCCCTCTTCAGCAAGAAGGGGCTCACTCTGTGATCAAAAGGATCATAGCATCATGGACAAGATGGATGGGTACCAGAAAAGTACATAAAAAACGTCTGCATGGCTCTAACTGGACAAGAAAGCAAAGGTGAATTCCAGCCTATGCCATAGGCAGGATCTATAAGCGCGCCTCCAGCTTTCAAAGCTTTGGCTTCCTGCCCTTTGACATAGTGTTTGTTTTTTCAGGGGTAGGAAACATTCTTATAGACTATGAAAATGAACCAGTTCAAGTGATGTGCTACTTTTTAACTGTAAAAGCCTATGCAAACATGTATACAAATATTACCATTTAGGGTTTTTTTTTTTTTTTCTTCGAGACTGTGTGTAGCCTTGGCTGTCCTGGAACTCACTCTGTAGAGCAGGCTGGCCTCAGAAATCCGCCTGCCTCTGCCTCCCAAGTGGTGGGATTAAAGGCATGCACCACCACTGCCTAGCTACCATTTAGGTTTTTTAAAAAAATCACATCAGAATATGATACCTATGTAAAGTTATTTATATAAGCAAAAGAAAATAATATTAAAACATTGGAGGAAGAGCCTTAAGTCCATCCGTTGATGCTAGTAACTTCATCTGCTGTAATTGAAAGGAACTTCAACTACATATCAAATTTCTGTTATCAATGGTTATTCCAGCTGATAAATAATTTCTTTTTATGTTTAACACTAAGACTCCTCTTGGTTTTCTTAATTATCAGCACATTGTTGAACGAACACTTTATTTAGATTTTCTTTTTCACCATGGCAAAAATAGTATCTGTTTGGGCAATAAGATGTTCCAGAAACAAACTTAATTATTTGGAAGAAATGTGCTTATCTAAATGTTTCCTTCAAATAAGGGTTCAGGGAACAGGTCTTGCCTGTCTCTGCGGTGCCCTCACCTGCTTGGGAGACAGGCTATGAAGATCTGCAATGATAATGGCGGGGGAGGATGTAAGCACTGGCTTCTCTGTTCCTTCTGGCTTCCTAGCTCGGCCTGGGCTGCAGCTCTGTGGTTGGCCCGTTGCAGGAAGTATGTCTGTTGGGGCAGCTGTTGGTTCTGGCTGAGCCTCAATGAATGTCACAGATCGCTTCTGATCAACTGTAAGTAAGAGGCAAGCCAATGGGTAGGAGAGAATTGACTACTTAATAATGGCATGAACTAGTGATTCATCATAAAGACATTGCTGGTTTGCAATAATAAGTGCGATCCAATAGGACCATTTTATGTATTTTGATTTCACCTTCTTATATGGACTAGGAGTGAAGAGAGAAAAATCCTTTCTACACGAGTGTCCTCAAATATGATTTGCAAAAGTTAACTTATCATAATGACCCTCCTAGTGATGGTCCTACAACTAAAAAGGCCAACGAGTTAATGTCTGTGCCTCTGTTTTTAGTAAGACATAGAATATTCTAGTTCCTGGACTGAGTAGAGAAACTACTACCTTTTGTTTTCTATTCAAGTTCAGAATATTAACAATTTACCTTGGGTTCTTCCATTTACCTAGGTTCACTGGGAATGGGGAAAGGTTGGGAAAGACGAGAGAGAGAGAGAGAGAGAGAGAGAGAGAGAGAGAGAGAGAGAGAGAGAGAGAGAGAGAGAGAGAGAGAAATAGTAAAGTTTCCTGCGATACTTATCCTAAGACCTCCCTAAAGGTGAGCTCATTGCATCGTCTCAGTTTCTGCAGGAACAGAAGGGACCCGAGGCCTCCCTCACCCGATGGCTTTGTTTTAGGTTGAATGCTCCTGCGAGTGGTGGACAATCGAGCTCCGTGCCGGTTTCTGGGTTCAGTCTGAGTCTTCTGCCTCGACAGGAGAGGGCGCCTTAGCTGAAGAAAACAGATAAAATAAAACTGGCAATAAAGTCCAACTGTCTGGGAGCAACAGATGCAGTAGTCAGGTGACCCTAACTCGGCCATCCTGGTGTGGAACGCCAAATTTGAGAATTTCAGTGGATAGAAAGCCAAAAATAATGCCCAGGGCCTGACTTTGGCATACCCGAAGCTATTGCTGAACACATCTCAACTCTCAGAGAGCTATACTAAGAAGCCTAAGCCTCTGGCAAAACATTAGAGTCGAGAAGCACCCACAGACAGCAGCAGCAGGCAGAGCTGCCCTCAGGTTTTTATTTACAAAATAATAGATGAGCCAGGAATGGTGGGTGTACCTGGAATCCTAGTACTCGGGAAAGTGAGGCAGGAGGATTGTCTTTGACCCCAGCTTGGACTATATAGTGAAACCCTATCTGGAAATCGAGAAATAAGAGATAAGAAGAGAGGTGTGAGGGGGAGAAGGAATAAGAAAGCAGAAGGGGAAGGAGAAACCGCTGAGAAACGGAGGAGTCTCATCTAAGGAAATCAGCCCTCTACTACCACTCTAGGCTGGCTACTAACTAACTCCATGTGACCCAGGCTAGCATTAAACTCCCAACCCTCCCTCCTCCCTCAACCTCTTAAGTGCTGGGAATGTGGGTGTGCACCACAGCACCCAGATGAAAAAAATATGATCTTCTGTTTCAGTATTAAATTAAATCTTCAGTCTCAGAGTTGAGGAAGGACTGGTCTTTGTCTCTCTGTAAAAGCAGATGTCCGGTGACCTATGTAACAGCAAGCTCTGCCAGTGAGTTTGGCTGGGAAAGGACCTTGCCAAGTGGAGAATAAGAAAACCCACTATAAACCCAATGCCCTTACCAAAAAGTCAGCTTCGCAGAATAACAACTTCGTATCTGAAATAGAATCCTCATGTGCCCAGCTTGCCCAAGCACTTACCATGCTTTAAAGCTGTTGTATACTGCTTATCTCAGGCTAGAAGGGCAAGAGTAATCTTAATAAACATTAGCAAGCGTGTGGCTCTTCCACCATACAGGAGGACTCTGTAACCTTTTCGGGGTCTTCTTACCTGCCTCAGGCCCCTCTTCCTCCCCAGTGGCTGCTGCAAGAGGACGTTCTGCTGACCAGGTTCACTCTGTATACTTGCCACCCTGCCAAGCATCAACAGCATTAGTCTACCATGGAGACCGTGCAGAGGATCATTCTTTGATGAGTGTTAGCCAAAACCACTTATATGGAAGGGTCACTTCAAAGATAACCATTATCTTTGAAGGATGGTTGGGAAAGAGTCCCTGGGGTAGGGTTTTGTTTTTGTTTTTGGTTTTTGTTTTTGTTTTTAAAGGCTTGGAAAGGAGGACAAGGCCTTTGTAGCCCCAAGTTCTCAAAATTGAGATTCTTGTTTTCAATCGCTGATGTTGTGTCTATCGTTCAGCAGGACGTTGGTTTGGTAACAACCCCTGGTTTAGGAGCCATCAAAAGGCTTAGCGCATCATATTCTAATCTCAATTTTTGTTTTTTTCCAAGGGGAATGGAAACGCTGGCAACAAATACACACAAACAACTCTGTCACATGGATGGGAACACCTGTTTCAAAACTTCTGATTTCAATGACAGTAAGATGGACAAATAGTGACCCACATCAGACACAGAATCCATTTGGGTGAAGGGACACACATTCAACGCATGTTTGCAGCCTGAAGTCTATGTGACAGCTCGGCAAATCAGTAGTCACACGGGTAGAGAATTTAAATACATTCAAAGATTATTTTAGGTTTAAAAGGCTGGCAAGGTAAACTGTCAGGACAACTCAATTAGCTGCACTCCTGTGGAGCATGCAGTTTGTAAGAGAAGTGGTCTGCTCCTCCCAAATTCACTGTGTATGTGTGTCTCTTATAAGCAACAATGACTTCTGGCAGGGTCTGCTACTTTAGTGTTGGGTGACTCGGAACATACTGAGATGGGCCGTGATCCTTTTTCATTCTCCATGCATGTGTTACAGTTATCTACAATGGAAGAGAGAATGAAAAGAGAGATAGCACTGTGCCCAGATGATGTTTTAATTCCGTGGTTGATGTCAATGTGATTAATTGGTTTATGGTTCAATAATGTCTTTGCCTTGGCAAAAGGAGAGTCATCGACAGATATTGCTAAGGTAAAACATCCCACAGAGGAAACCTGTCAGCAACTGGCCAGAAAAAAAAAGAAAATGATTATATCTACACAGTCCTATTTTTATCGTGTGCTAGATGAATACTTCATTGCACTTTTAGTAAAAGGAATTAGCAGCAAGATGGGCATTCGGATGCTTCTCATGTACTGACAACTGGCTAATAATCACAGTTGGTGTAGTCAGAGCTACCATTTATTTCAACTCCAACTCAGGTTTTCACTAGAAGAAAAAGCAATGATTCTCAATAAGATCTGCCAAACTTTCTATAAAATAGGGATATGATTACAGCATCTGACTGATGTATGCAACACAAACTTCTGCAAAGAATACAAAAAAAAAAAAAAAAAAAAAAAAAAAAAAAAAAAAAAAAAAAAGAGGTCTTTAAAATTTCTTTGCTTCCCCAAAGATCAAGCTCAAAGGATTGATGTACATTATCTTTATGACTTGGTAGCATATAGGAAGGACATCTACACTAAAGAAACAGGGTGGCACATGCTGATAATCAGTTCAGACTATGTTGCTGGCCTGTTTGAAATGACATCTCCTTATTAATTATCCATTTTAATGTGTCTGTTAAGTTGGAAAGCATTATATGCACACAAGTAGAAACACACTTCTTCCAATACCAAGCAAAGCTACCATTGGAATGGATTCTTCATTGACATCTAGATGTTACCTCAGTTCCCTTGGCCATAAAGGGAGGTTGATACTTACCAACTACCTCCCGTTAAGGTAGAGAAAAGAAGTGAGTTGATGGGAAATGGTTTGTGTATGGAGAGTGACATATATAGCATGCTTTCTTGTTTTACATTTGCTGTTTGTAATGAGTTTATTGCTTCTAGGATACTAAGAGGAACTAGGTAATCCATTTTGAAAATAGTTGGACAGAGAAAATGACTAGGAGGCAGTCCTCTTGTCTCATCCTTATTTAGTAATCTGAGATTGTGAGGAAAAAATGGTGCAAGAAAAGAAAGAAAAAAAAACCATATTACTTGGAGAGTTAAATGTCACAACATAAGAGTAATTTCATGATGATTATTCCATGAGGAAGATCATGAGCATCAAACTTTCTCTATGGACAGAAAGGCTTATAGCTGAGAAATCTATCAAGTTTCTCTAGAAATCAGCTGTTCTATGTAAATAATCTAGGAATGTATACAGCAAGGATGAAATTACAGAACATGTTTCTGGGACACATCTCAGGCAATAAATTATACTTGCCTTAGAAATATGATGCTAACATTTGTATTTGACACTTCAATGAATTAGTCACATAAATAATAAACAGCTAAAAGTCTAACTATGAATGTAATGTATGAAAATTTTCATTTCTTGGAGTTTATTTTGAACTGGAACTATATATAAAAATTACCTTTGATTTAGATTCTGTTCTTCATATAATATAATATTTCAGTTATTTGCTGGAACCATGAGAAAGCCAAGCTCTTTGTGCTAAGAATCTTTCTGTATTATGTTCTGTTTTCTACTTTAAATTTTTGAGGTAGTCCCATCCAGAGTCTGCCAGAACTGGAATAATCAAAAATAGTTTCCTCAACAGGAAGCTACTCCATTTTATTGGATACTCTCAAAATTTTACAAGTACTTCAGTAGGCAACTGAATCCTTTTGAATAACTGAAATATCTATTTCATACATGATAGTTGCAAAAAGGAACTGAGAAGTCGAGATGAGGTCACGTTTGTCAGAGCAGTGGATCAAATGCTAAAAGCTTTATCCTATACTGAATATTGAATTCTTGGAAGCTTTAATTATAAGAATGGCAGCTGGTTTTTATGGTCTTAACCAAACAGGGTGAAATGATAAGTATCAAAGCTAATAAAAGTTACTAAATTTTGATTTATATGGTCTTAACCAAGCAGGGTGGAATGATAATATCAAAGCTAATGAAAGTTACTAAATTTATTTAGAAACAGGTATGTTGTGTGTGTGTGTGTGTGTGTGTGTGTGTGTATGTGTGTGTATGTGTGTGTATGTGTGTGTGTGTGTGTGTATAGTCCTGGCTGTCATGAAATTAGCTTTGTAGACCAGTCTGGCCTTGAACTCAGAGATCCCTCTGCCTCTGGAGTGCTTGGATTAAAGGGAAGTGCTGTCACCTCTGCTACTACCACCCAACCCAAACTTTTCAGATTTAAACTAGCCTCACTAACATCGCACAATGCATAAATAAGTAGCCTTTTGTTGTAGAGAAGCAGCAAGGTTTCCATCTGTGACCACAGCTGGCATCTGGAATGTACCATCCACCTGCTGAAGCCTCCCATGGACTAGGGCTCCATGGCAGGCCCGTGCTGGCATGCTTTTCCTTCTCCCTGTGTTTCTGAGTTGCTGAAAATAGCACTTTGGCAAATGATAGTAAGATCCAGAGTTCAGAAAAGAACATTCAAACAGGGCACAGTAGTGTCATGATTTAAATAGTCTTCAAAACTAGTTGACATTTATACCACAAAGAAATGATGTATGAGGTAGGGAAATTTAGATAATATTAGGAAAACGATTCTGACAAAGATTACCTCTTTTTACAGTTACAGCATGATGGTCTGGACTGAAGTGTATACATATGTGTGTGCTTCCTAACATGCCTGATAAACTCTGTTTAAATCAGAGTTATGTAAACAAGGAGCCATTCAGTAATGCAAGGATAATTAAATTATAAATAGCAAACTATGTATTACAGTATATTATATAAATAAAAAAGCTAAGCAGGAGCAACAGGTGATTACTACACTCCCAAGATATGAAATTGGTGTGCTTATTGCTTCTTTCTGTACTTTTGACTTCAGCTTTAATTTGGATCTAGAACCCTAGAAGTGGGACCTAAGATGCGTGGCACAGCCTATCCTGAGGGGCCTTGTGGTGGAAACTGTCATCAAGTCAATGCTTAAGGAGCAACAGGCAGGCAGCGGGGAAGCCAGTAGAACACCAGAGCTCCTCCCCTTTGCAAGACTATCATTGTTTAAAGTTTATGTAGCCTTCAGAGCACCCAAGAAAATATATTTTAAGTGCTAGAGAATTTACAGACTAGAGGCTCAGATCAGATTGTAGGGAGTAACTGAATTTTAGACATCTTGGGAGGAGTGACTTAGCAATGGCAAAGAGCACATCTGGTGTAGCAGTGCACGTCTTAGCACCGCCTTTTCAGCTGCATTGCAGGCTGGTGGAATCTTCCTTGTACTTGAAGAGGACCTGGCAAGGTTTTATGCCTTTGTGGCTACATATGAGGATGAGGTGGGTATACTACACAGGTTTTTATCTCATCTAGACTACAGTCTTGCTCTAATGTGGACTGCATTCTTAATTTTCACAGTGATTAACTTTTTTATTTTTTTTTTTTATTTATTTTTTTGGTTTTTTGAGACAGGGTTTCTCTGTA
>NW_022196896.1:92826502-92854676 GCF_008632895.1 Mastomys coucha | reverse complement strand
TGTATAGCCCTGGCTGTCCTGGAACTCACTCTGTAGACCAGGCTAACCTCGAACTCAGAAATCCACCTACCTCTGCCTCCCAAGTGCTGGGGGATTAAAGGCTTGCCCCACCACTGCCAGGCCCATGATTAACTTTTATGAGAATAAATGGCATGATAATTTCTTTTTAAATTAAGAGTTCACCATTGACTCCTACTTTTAAACTATCCCAACATGTCTAAACGAAATCTGATTCTCAACTATAGACATCCAGCCCTAAGGACTTCAACTTCTCTAGATCTCTATTATTCCAGAGATTAAAAATAGACTCATATGTGTGTTTGAGGATCCTCTATGGTGAGTTTTTATACCTCATAGAGCAGGGTTTTCCAGAGAAGAAAAATCTTCCACAAAATTTTGACTTAGATTATTGATGCCTAATGAAAATTTTAAGAGATAGAGTCTGACAGAAAACAATGTTTCTGATAGGCAATTTGGTGGCTGGGTCTTTAAAAGGAATGTATTTGTGCAATTTCGTAAAAAAAAAAAAAAAAAAAAAAAAAAAAGAAAAAAGAAAAAAGAAAAAAAGAAAATCTTAGAAGTTTCCAATTGGTATGTAAACTTATTTGTTGAGTTTCCACCCACTTATCAGGTTATCTTGGTCTCTTCCTCACTCAGACTACTCAGTCCAACTTGCCTCTTTTGTCTAAAACAAGTGATCCATCAGAAGCAAACTTCTATAAAAGTTAAGCCACAGAATAAGGGCGTGGGCTTGGCAGGGCTTACTGCTCTCCTTCCTCCTTGCTTCTTAGTTAGTTTGGGTTAGGATAACTTTGAGTGTACCTCAGATCCTAAGTACTAGAGTGTGTGTTAAATGTAATTCACATGGTTACTGCCTCTCTAGTTTTGGATTTTGATCATGTGCCTAAAGAACTCTTGTGCAGAAAAGTGAGAAAGCCTGCCAAAGAAGTATCTAAAAATGTGCCATCTCATAAAATCCCCTTTTTAGTAAATGCCCAGACTTCCTCTGCTCCGAAGAGAGCTTGCTGACACAATGCCTTGCAGCATATACCAGAGATGGGCATGCTACTGACTGGTGGGACGCCATCACGGCTAATGAAATTGTTTCAGAATCTACAGCAATTTGTTCACATTTCTTACTGCCTATGGCTGTGCTTGGTGACTAACACCAAGGAACAGAGGGAAACAGTAAGAGGAGCAACAGCAGACCAACAACAGCTGGTTTAAGATGCTCCTCAAAATGCTGCCATGATTACTTCCTCCGAAGATGAGCTCTCTAACTCTAGCTCTGAACTCTTCCTCGAACCTAGCACAGACATGGAGCTTCCTCCCTGTGCACTGGATGCAGCACAGTGGAATCAGCTCAATAGCTCCAGTCATTTGAGTCCTGAGCTCGTTAGAGAAGGCCAAGTCCTTCAGAGAATTAATAAAAATAAAGTCTGCTCCTGTCTCCTCTTACACACACTGGACGGTGGCTTATGTTAGCAGAAGCAGAATCTGGGCTAATTAGAGTGCTCTCAGCACAAAGATATCAAAAATCGAAGCCTGACTAATGCTTTCTACCCTTAATGAGCCCCTGACCCTGCCTTCCAAAAGTAAGGTTTCCATATGCAATTTTAAGCATTGAATAGTTACATCTTTAAAAGCATCGCTGTCTGTACTGGCTGGTTTTGTGTGTCAATTTGACACAGGCTGGAGTTATCACAGAGAAGGGAGCTTCAGTTGGGGAAGTGCTTCCATGAGATCCAACTTTGAGGCATTTTCTCAATTAGCGATCAAGGAGGGAGGGCCCATTGTGGGTGGTTCCATCTCTGGGCTGGAAGTCTTGGGTTCTATAAGAGAGCAGGCTGAGCAAGGCAGGAGAGGCAAGGCAGTAAGAAACATCCCCTCCATGGCTTCTGTATCAGCTCCTGCTTCCTGACCTGCTTGAGTTCCAGTCCTGACTTCCTCTGGTGATCAACAGCAATGTAGAAGTAAGCCAAAAAAACTCTTTCCTCCTCAACTTGCTTCTTGGTCATGATGTTTGTGCAGGAATCGAAACCCTGACTAAGACACTGCCCCTCCTAGGCATGTTAAAAGTTCTGCAGACACTATGAATAGTTAAGGAAAACCTTCTTCAGGACCACGTTTCTCGATCTGCTTGGTCCTACAACTCCTGCTAATTAAGGTTGGACTGGACAGCACTTACACATTTACCAATGAGAGACTAATCTGTCCAATCAAGGGCTTGCAAACAAATGAATGTCATGAGTTATGGATCCGGTTTAAAAAAAAAAAATAGATCTGATGATGGACTAAATTTCCCATTTTCGGTTGCAGAAGAAAATGTGAAATCCAAACAAGATGCAAAGAAAACATAAGACCTTTCACAGGAACGGCCTCTCAACATTTCCTCATCTTTGTGATAAAGCAATAAACACAAGGATATCGTCCTCCCTCTAGAACGCAGCCCTGGGACTGCTTTCTCTGGACACGAGACAGAGACACTCTAGTGATGGACAAGAAGCATTGCCCCTAATGAGGATTAGTTGAGAGGTGTCAATCAACAGCACAAGATTAGGAATGTTTGACGTGGCTTATCTGAGTGTTAAAGGTGCAGTACCCATTTCTGAAGGCTTAAGCAAATAGTCTAAGAATAATGTTTCCATTGAATTGCTTCTCCTACTACTTATCAAGGAAAGTTTGCATTTGGTTTTTCCATGGCAAGGCTTTGAGTCATCTTTGTGCTACAAGCAATATTCTTTATGTGTGCTTGAACAGGCTACAGTAGCCACATGCCAAGCGACATGTAGCGAAGAGAAGCAACCACACAAACTGCAGTGACACTGCTATCCTTGCAGCACTGCTGCTTTCTTACCATCTGTGGTACTAGCTAGAAAATCTGACTTGGTTGGGTACAGGGGCTCCCTGAGAGGAAGTTGTTCTAAAAAGGTCCCCTCCAAAGCAATTCTCAATGAGCATCAGTGTGGACAAGAATGAGTAGGTGGGAGTAATTTAATGTTTGGTATAACAAACTTTGGGGGAGGTGTTGGGTATTGGACCCAGAGTCTAGCACATGTTAAACACATGCTTTAGCACCAAATTACACCCCTAGCCCTTGGCATGGCAAATATCTTAGACATCCATTAGACATGCCTCATAGAGAAATCTGTTGTTGTTTTAATTGAGGTTTTTAGACTATTTGTGACCTCTGAACTTGTAAAGAAGGAGGGTTTGCTACACCTTTGACTTCCAGGCTCGTGAGTTCATGAACAACAGAGGGCGAGGGATGGAAAGAGATACCGAGACGGGCAATAGAAGACGGAGGAGACAGAGAGACGGAGGCGACAGGGAATGGCTAGTTTCCCAGCACAGACACCAATAGACAGGTAGCTTTGACACTGTACCTAGAGAGGCTGCCCTCGGCGGCCAGGCCCTGGGAGTCATCGAGGACATTAGGTTCACTGCAGGAGGGGTAGGGAGATGAAGCATTTAGGGAAAGAAAATGCAAAAAGAAAAAAATAAAAAGAGAAAAAAAAAAAAACAGGGAAAGGGACGGGGCATGCAATTTTCTGTTTCCAAGAACTGAAAATAAGTTTAACAGAACAAGGAAGGAAAAGGAGACAGTCAACCATTTCACCTTGTGCTGGGTTTGTCAAGACATAGGACTCAAGGCAATGGGAGAAGGAAAGACTTCGGATGGGTACAACTCTCAGAGGAGTGATCTGTTTATTGGTCAAGAGTTAAAATGAGCTCCAAATGAGCATGAGCTCGGAAATGCATGGCAGAGTAGATCTGTAGAAGATGCATCTATGATTTCTTTGGTAGCCATTTGGCTAGGTGGTTATTATTCTTAACTTATCTTATGAATACAGTATTTCAATGACCAGACCCCACATTTTCTTGTACTACCTAACATTAGCACACAGAAACCACTTACCAGGAATGCCCACAACCAAAGAGTCTGGAAACTAATGCCATTAAGGGAAGCAAAGAAAGAGCCCAACTTCCCCTGCTAATTTTGCAATGAAAATGTCAGCAAACAAAGTGAAGCTATCTTCAACAAGCTACGAGGAACTCATATTTACCTCTCTATTCTATATTCTCTAGTGACTGAATTGTAACAGTAACAGAAGCCTGTCATTTGGTGAGCAAATATTAGTTTGTCCACATATTTGGATGCAGCTGAACTGATATTTGTGATACAAGCTGTGCTATATTTTGTCTACTTTCTTCTCAGGCCTAGCACTGATCTAAGCAACCATAATGTACTTAATATATATGTGTTAAGTTGCAAAGAGTTAAGCATCTACAAAACTGAGGGGACTATTCCCAAAGAACTGTCTGTAAAACTAGTCTGTGTCCCCAGGAAGAGGATCACTAGTTTGCAATGGACAAAGACAGTGTTCCCTTCTCCAGTTTTCCAAAATGTAATTCAATAACAAAATGATTTGCTGTGGTATCTTTGCTTTTTTTGTTTGTTGCTTGTTTTAACTTCTGCTATGTGTTTATACTAAATAAAATTTCTTCCTGAAAATAAATTGATCTCTTATATTATGCACACAGAAGGAATCAGTACTTTGACTTATTTTTGAATAGCTCAAAACCTCTCTGATTAAAATTCCTATTCTAGTTTTATTCTCAAGATGAACATGTGGATAATTACTAACTAAGAATAAATTAATGTTACCAACATTAACTGTTTATGTTATCTTTTTTGGACATATTGTTTGGCTCTTTGATTAGACATTTTATTTATAAAATCATTTCCATATAAAGGGAAATTATCAAATGCTAGATTATGTGAACTATTATTGTGGTTTGGGTGTTATATAGTTACTCCTGTATATAAATCAGCTTGATTTAAACACAACCATATATCCCTATAAATATTATAGTCTGTATGTGAATTGTGCTACTATGAGTCTATGGGTGCTAAAAATAAACAATTGTGGTTGGGGATATAGCTCAGTTACCTAGCATGCACAAAGCTATGTGTTGAATCTCGACATTACCAAACATAAAATAAAACTCTCAAAATCAGTCATCAGCAATGATCTGAAATGAAAATATTAGCTGTTAAAAAGATGAACTTGCATGTTGATATTTTCTATTATCATTTTATTTAAAAATAAGTAAAATTCAAATGTGAGTGTTTGAGTAAAAATTTCAATTTTGATTCATATATTATTATTTTTCCCAAGTACAAAAGGTTTAAATGACTAAGAGCCCCTGAGTGGATTTTTTAAAATTATATTCTTCTATAGCAGATAACACTAAAAGAAAATGCTTTAAGTGGTTTCATCATTGAATCTTAATGAGTTATTGGTACAAGAGCTCCCCTTCACATCATTTTAGCCTACCTCAGCTCATAGCTGGGAAAACTGAGAGCTGTATTTAATAGGCCTACCCATGGTCCACACAGTGTCAGAGGTATATTTTCTGCTTGGTGAAGCATTCCTACATGCAGTTGAACATGAAGGATACTGGAGAAGGTTAAATGCCCAGAGTATCTAGTAAGGTGCTCAACTCTTGCTAAATACTCATTATCTTGCCTAATGATAAACCTGACATATTGACCAGAATAAAAGGATCCTATTTCTATTTTTGAATATCTCAGTGAAAGTCAATATTTGGACATGAAGGTACGGTCTTATTTCAAGGCCTGGCTTAGAAATCTACAACTATTGCCCATAGGAACCTACTTGAAAATGCTTTGTTGTACAGTTTCTCTAGAAACATAACCCATGCTTCCTTCTCCTTATGTCTTTATAGGATAATGTGAATCTATTTCCCCCACCCCACCCCAAGTGCAGACTATAAGAAAGTCATATCCCTTTACCTTTGGCTCGGTAACATGCCCACCTCAGCCTGAGGTGCAGACATGCTGGAGACATGGCTGGAGAACCGCCTCCTTCCAATGGTGCTCAGGAGACAAGCTTCCTGTTCACTTACCACACTGGGCATGCTTACAGAGTCATCTGAAAGTGGGGAAGAGATCAAGTGTTACAAAACCATGACACCTATCAGATAACTCCATCCAAAGCTGTACTTCATTTCCTTCCCTGTATTGGGTACAACCTCAGGGCTGTCTCTAACATTCTTTGTACATATAAAAACTTACGCCCCAGGTGAAGACTCTTTATGTCCACACATTTCCTACTCTCTCATACTAGAAGGCCCTTCACAAAACATACGTAAACTTCTTACTTTTATCAAGATAAACCAATGTGTGCCTTCAAATTAAAGATTTCAGAAAATCTGGACTGTACATATGCATTTAAAGGCTATTGTAGGAATTAGTTCAATTGGAAGTTTATTTTTGAATGAGTCAATTACATTTCTTTGACATTCAATGATTTCTAGCCTGTTGTGGGAAGGAATATTTTACATATTTTAGGAAAAAATGTTTGAAAACTGTAATATCCTGAAATAAGTACTTATTTTAATCTAAAATTTAAAGAGGCCATTTTCCCATAGAAGCAGAAATTAATATGCCCCAATCCATATGAAAGTTAGCTTTGGTACAGTATTTATGTCAAGGTACCTCATGCTAAATGATCTAGCATAGTTTGTTTCTAAACCACATAAACTTCAATAAAAAAATTTTGTGATTTTGAAAATGTATGTTACCATGTAAGGTCATTTAATACTATTTAGAATACTTTATATTTCTAATATACTTTTCAAATAAAATTGTAAATATGAAAATTGCTATAAATTTTAATTTTTTATGCAATGACTTGAGCTGAGTCTTGACATACTCCTTTTGTAATGTATTTACAAAGAAGTTTTAAAAATATGGAAAACATGATAGAATGCATTGAACTGTTTCTACAAAATCCTTTCCTAGATTCTCATTATTATTTGAACTTGTGTCTTTTAACATCTCTTCATCATTTGTTTGCTCATTAAGCATGTGTTTTCCTCTATTACTCCTTTTAAAGTGCTATTTGTAAATGCTATCTTCTCTACAGGATTCTTTCTAATATTATAGAGGACAGAGAACATCTTTCTCATGATTTCTTGTCCTACACCAGATAGGTCTTAAGACATGCAGCTATGGTCGGAAAACCAGTTTCAATTAAAACGGTTAATCTTGCTTTCACAAATTCTCCATATAAACTAATGCTCACAACTGTCATGCACCATTTATTGGTAATCTTAATTTCACTGAGATAACTGTGACATCTGAGAGATGTATTAGCAAAGGTTTACATGCCTTCTGACCCCACCACCGCCACTATGTGAGTATTGAGTCCCACCCAAAGATATCTCTGTTTAAATCTTCTCTACTTTTCTTCCATAACTCCTTCCTACTGTCTAGGCCAACTTCTTATTCACAAAGTTACCTGAACATAGAGTTAGTCTTAGGAATCATCGGTGTCATCATTTCCCATCATTAAAAAGATCTTGGTAGAGACCATTTCATGCATCAAAGAAAAGTACACTTTGCTTTATGTTTCATACAGTTATCAGGACTTACTGTTTAAACTGTTCATTTTTGCTATTGGAATATAGTCAGTGGTAGAGTACTTGCCAGTGTCTTGTAAGGATGAAATCCTGAGTTTAGTCCCCAGCACCACCAATCCCAACAACTATTAAATAAGACAAGATGGACTCCTTTAAATCAGAATGGCAGGGACCCAGTGTGCTGAGTCACGCATGATCATGTCTATAATCTCAGCACTCAGTAGTAGAGATATTCAGATATTCAAGGTTATCAGCAATATAGGGGATGGAAGGTCAGCCTGGGTCTCATGATACTTTTGTCTCAAGTGAAAATAAAGAAAAACATTAAAAAGCAAACTTCTCATCTGTACAACTCTGGTTGTGTGTCCATGAGCAGTCACCAGGTGTCTATTTATAAAGTGTTTATAATATGATTATTACCTGACATAATTTACCCCCAAACTAAGTCTTCAAATATTAGTAAAAAGTATCTTGACAAAGCATGCATTTCTTTCTCCATCTTATATACCCAGCTGCAGGGAGACATTAAAATACTCTTATTCATCTTTGTTAAACTACAATTCTAAGCTCAACTTCCATTTCCCCTACTTTAGTACAGAGAGGGGCCTTTTGTGGGCTTCGTTTGGTAGAGAGGAACTCTTGGATAGTATTCTCAACTTTAAAGGTATAACTGTTCAATAAGCATTATATCAGAACATCTGAAAACACAAGTGGAAAATAACCGATGCAGTTTAAGAAGCTCCATATATGACGGAGACGTTTAACGGAAACTCACCAGTCTTTGGCTTTTAAACCCTACCTTGCTTAAGCGTACATGTGCATCCTTTATAGATCTGCTATCTTTTTGCAACAGTAAATCTTTAGTACACATATTAGAAATTCCTGGGATAAATGCATTACAGGAGAGCCTCTAAACTCAAATTTAAGTTGTTTCCCTTCAGGCATCCTCTTAATTTCATCCTGGCTGCTATAGACGGCTGCTGTCTTGTGAATACCACATGCATACGCTCACCACTTTTTTTTTTTTTTTTTTGACAAATGGGACCTTGTGAGAGCGGGCCATTCCTCTAGCGAGGATGCCCAGGAGAGTTTCAATGAAATGTCTAAGGAAAAGTCAGATATAAACTTTCCCCCTGAATCTCCACGGATATCAACTTCATTTTTGAAACCTCTTTAAAAAACAGAAGGAACGTGGAGGGCAGTCCTGGAAATGGCAGAAAGGGCAGACATCTCCCCTAGGCCCTCGCTAGCACAGCCAGGCCGGTCCTGGTGCTTGCCTAGGTTCTGCATTGTGACCTACTTTCCTCGTCCTCCTCGTCTGTCCGACTGAGGGTATCTTGGGAAGCCTGTTGGGATGGTTCGCTGTCCTGCTCCCAGACAGTGCCTGTGCCTGTGTTGGAGCGAGACATGGTAGCCAGGCTCAGGCGGTAGGCAGAGGTGGATGTGCCTACAGTGCTGATGGATGTCTTTCCTTGGTAGGCTGGGGGGTTGAGAGAGCAAAGGAAATGTGGGTTAAGGTCGTGATAAACAAATGTTTGCTTTGAAGTTCTCTTTGACATTTTTTTTCCTTTGTAACTAGAGTATCCCATACTAAGAGGTATTAAGATAAAGTTGCACAAGAAATTGAAGCAGGAAACAAACAAACAAACAAATCAGTCTTGGCCACTGGTGTACTCTGCGAGAATAGCTTCCTTCTGAAGGCCTGAAATCCTTACCAAAGAAAGGCAAAGACTTCTGCAGTGTCTTCCCTTCGTGTGCGTATTTTCCATTTGCTTAACCTAATGGGACAGCAGCCAACTTTGACTTGAAGTGCCGATTTCAAAACTAGGGTTTTACTGTGGCACGTGCATTTCCCACATCAGTCTATTGGAACAATAAGGAATTTGGTACGTTGCTATGAACCTAAAATCAAAATCAGGGCACACAGCCAAGCCGTTCTCAGTCTCCTTTTCTGCACCCTACAGCATGAGAAACTCCTCAGCTTTGCGGCCACCGCCGACCGCCTCACCAGACTCTGTGGGATATCTGAATGGCGGTGTGTGTGTGACTCTCACCAATATTGCACTTTTTAATGTTTGTGTTTTGAACATACTGCAAACAACAGTAAACACTTTAGAAAGAAAAAAAAAACTCATACTTTTACAGATGAGCGGTGAGTGCCCTCTAATGGTAAACAGTGATTTAACTTCCTCATTGTTCAAGGAACTGCAGAGTAGCCATACAGACCCAAGGTGGGGTGGTGGTGAGGTGGGGGTGGGGCTTTCAAATAGTTTGAAATATCGTCCCCTGGTGAACTTCACCTTGCTCCTCCCCATTCTAATTTGTGAAACGTTAAGAGGGTTTAGAATCCAGAACACTCATCTAGTGAAAAGTCACCCACCATCTTTACTTTCTCTCTATTTAAGTTATTTAACCCTCTGATTGTCAAATTCCTCCTTTTTAAATTGAGTTTTGAATGACACATATTGCAGACATTTGTGTGGACACCTGTGGAATTATAATAGATGCTGGATAAAGTGAATTCCTCTATCAAAAAGGGAACGAAAGAATGTAAAGACATTTTCCTCTTATTAAATATTTAAACTTAACCACTAATAAATATTTAAAACATTCAGGAAAAGAATGTGGCTAAATTCCCAAGACAGCCGTTTGATATTTGTTTTATTGTTAGACTCGACCAGCATGCTCAAATCTACTGGCATATTAACATAGTTGAGATATACATGGTTCCCCCAAAGAGCTAGGCAGAGGATTCTTTGAAGGTTGTGAATCCCATCTGTCAGGTTCAAAGGACACCATGCATACTTACCTGACCCACTGTGGACTGCCTCTTTCAGAATTTTCAGTTCACTATTGAACTCTGCGATGAGAGAGCTCTTGCATAAAGGGCGAGGGATGAAGCGCCGCTCCAGCTGGTCCGCGATGTGTTGCCGGGCAGAAAGCTCTTCATGATTTTCTGCTGGTTGGGCCAATAGCTAAAACGAAGGTATTGCATGCTCAGGACCCTGTTTCCCCATGTATGATGCCTACTGACTTCATAGATACGGGAAGAACAGAAAGTAATGCCTAGGAAGGGGCATCGCCCACACAATGCCATTGTGTAGTGACTCTGCCCTAAGAAATTGGAGCATGAGAAGAATAGAAGGATAGATACGTAATGGAAGGAAAAAGCAGCTTTCACTTGCCCATTTGCCTCCATGCTTCTTTAATAGTAGATTTCAAATAATGCTACTGCCATGGGAACACATTCTCCAGAACATTCCATGGGGCCAGATTTTCTCCATTTTTGAAAGGGGGCAGGGTGATGAATGGGATGGAAATAACGTTTGGCAGACTTTAGTAGGTGAGAAGGTGCTTTGGCTGTGAGATACTCTCTGGAGGCTTGCTTGGCGCTGTTTCCTCACCGACCACGGTATCAACAGACCCTGCTCACTGACCGCACAGCACGTACGTGTCCTGTGTATTCCCGCACGCACCCACCCACGCACCCACGCAGCTAAGCACCCACCCAGCCAGCACTCCTGCCTTAGTGGGAAACTGCATGTTTTTGCTGGAGCAGCGCTCCACACCTTGCATTGGATGAAAGGGCGCAAGAGAACGAAGATGGGTATCCGGGTGCGCACGATGAAGTCCAGGAAGTCCCACAGGGCCAGGCCGCCCACCTTCCGCAGAGCCATCTCCTTCACCTGCAGGCTCAGCCAGTACCACTGGCTTCCCAGCTGTCTCTCGAAGCAGACGAGAATAACCTTGAGAGCTTCATAGCAGGGAGAGAGAAGAGGAGCCTGAGGGCCTGTGCCATAGAGGAACCCTGCCCACAGTCACTGCCCTATGGCCCATAGGCTTTGTCACAGCAGCTTAATAGAATTGTCAGCCAACCTATCGCTTACAACTCCAGCAAATACAATTGGAAAAAAAAAACCTACACTGGCTTGACTAAGGAAGAAAAACAATAATACCTTCATTAAAAAGGTAAGAAGTAGAATGGAATGAGAAATTTTTCTTCAAGTTTTTTATTCCTGGTCTCACATAATAAGGTCTGCTCCCACAACATCTTCTGTGGTTCCTAACCTCATGAGTGTTTCTCTCCGGGCCTGAATTTTGTTTGAGCCTGACTTCTTTTTTTTTTTTTTTTTTTCCTTTTTTATTTTTCTTCGAGACAGGGTTTCTCTGTGTAGCTGTCCTGGAACTAACTCTGTAGACAAGGCTGGCCTCGAACTCAGAAATTCGCCTGCCTCTGCCTCCCAAGTGCTGGGATTAAAGGCATGTGCCACCACTGCCCGGCTTGAGCCTGACTTCATATGCCTTTGTTTATGCTGGACTTCAGGGCAACTGAACACCCTTCTGGGCAGCCCCTGTGTACACACATCCTTCCTTCCTTCCTTCCTTCCTTCCTTCCTTCCTTCCTTCCTTCCTTTCTTCCCTCCCTCCCTCCCTCCTTCCTTCCTTCCTTCCTTCCTTCCTTCCCTCCCTCCCTACTTCCTTCCTTCCTTCCTTCTTTCCTTTCTCCCTTCCTTCCTTCCTTTTCTCCCTTGCCTTTTTTCCATTTTTCCTTCCTTTCTTTCTTTCTTTCTTTCTTTCTTTCTTTCTTTCTTTCTTTCTTTCTTCCTTTGCCACAGTAAATGAGCTCTTCTTACAACTTAAACATCCCACTTCCCCACACTCCAAACTCCAAGGACCTGTTTGATTAGGGAGTCTGTGTTTGCCTCACACTCTCCCACTAACATTCACTGTGGTGAGCTGAGAAACCGCCATGCAAGATGGTCCTCTTTTGTGGTTTCCAATTGTCAGTGCTCCTTATACTTGCTGTCAGTCCAAGAGTGGTCTTTCCCCCCTAGTCTACTTCTTTCAGGGGCAATGAGTAGCTCTCTATTCCTCCACAGGAAGGCAGGAATGGGGTAATGGGTAGGTAGGGATGGAAGTGGGGAGAGGAACTGGAAGCTTGTAGGAAGAGAGAGCTGTAGTCACATAATTCAAAATCAAGACAGAAATGTAAAGACATTGTCAGGAAAGAAAAAGAAAGCTGGCTGAGGAAGTACCATCCTGAAAGGTCATTATGTCCCACCTCCCAGGATGCAGACTGTCAACTTCAAGGGCTTTATTTACATAGTTGATAGACCAATGTGAACCACAGTATATACTACTTCATAGCAGTTACCAAATTTCAGAGTGATTCTGAACCAGCCATCTCCTGTAACCAGTCAAGACTTCCAGTGGAGGGATTGGGACACAAACCCAGCCACAAAACCTTTGACCTATAATTTGCCCTGCCTACAAGATTTGCTGGGGTAAAGGTGGCACAGAAATTGTGGTAATGGCCCACCAAGCACCTGAAGCCAGAGGCTGGATAGCTCAGAGACCTAGGATAGAGCCAAACATGACTGGCAAGACAAAACAAAAGTCAGTGTGATGATCCTAAAGATAGTCTGCTATACTCATAGAGTGTTGTCTAACTCAAATCTCATCAGAGAGGTTTCACCCAGAACTGATGGGAACAGATGCAGAGACCCACAGCCATTAGGCAAAGCTCAGGGAATCCTGCTAAAGAGGGGGTGGGGGGAAGGATTTTAGGAGCCAGAGGGGTCAAGGACAGCACAAGAAAACCAATGGAATCAACCAATCCAATCCACAGAGGCCCACAGATACTGAACCTCCAAACAGGGAGCATGCGTGGGACTGACGTATGCCCTTGGCACATCCGTTACAGTGCGCAGCTTGGCCTTCATGTGGGCCTCCCAACCATGGAAACAGGCGCTGTCTTTGGCTCTATTGCTTGCCTTTGGGACCCTTCCTCCCTACTGGGTTGCTTTGTGTAACCGTAATAGAAGAAGAGGGCCCTAGTCTTCCTGCAACTTGACATGCCATGGCCAGTTCATCTCCACTGAGTCTGGGGGAAGAGGAAGATGGGTCTGGAGAGGGTCTGGAAGTGGGGCTGGTGGGGAAACTATGGTCTGCATTTGGGATGTAAAAAAAAAAAATCAAAACCTAATTAAAAAAGAAAATACTCTTTGTCTTTTGACATATATTTATTGAACGAAGTAAACGAGTCATGCAAGAGTGTTTCTTGCTCAAGTGGCTTCTTTACGTACCCTTCTGAGCGGAGATGCATCCATGGGGAGAGAAAAAGAGGAGGCAGAGGAAAAAGACCTACCTAAATATGCTGCCTGGCTGGTGGATTCAGCCAGCCCTTCCTTGCGCAAGTCTTTGCCTGCATCCCCAGGGGTAGAGCAGTGTGCTGGGGAGCTCTCCAGCATGAAGTTCTTGCTCCTGGATGTGCTGATGATCCGAGGGGGCAGGAGTACGTTAATGACAGTCTGCAACAGTAGCTGTACCTCGGGCTGCTCCAGCCACGGGCTATCTGAAGTGCGTTTTGGAAGAGGAAGGGGAAAAAGTAACAATCACAAGGCAGACCTGCCATGTTATTCACTGACCAATGCAACTTCTTCCAGTTCGAAACCAGAACACCTAGGAGTGTGGGTATTCCCCACCTCCCACTCTAAGCTTACTTCCACTCACAGCACAGCATTATCGGCACCTGAGAGTCACCACAGCTGGCATCCAAGGACTTGCATTGCTAGCCAGATCCCCTGCTTACCAGCTCATTCTCTTTTCTATTGGTACATACTTAAGAGTGTACTGTGTTTACATTTGAGATACGTTTTTTTTTCCTAAAAGAAAGGCTCCCTTAAGAAGGAAAAGTAAAGAGAACATATTGACAGCTGGCAGCTACAAGATCTCTGCTAACAATAGTGGCTGTACTAAAGTCCAGACATCGGTCAACTCAGTGTATATTGTACTTGAACTAATTAACATTTTCTTAACATAAGTGAAACAATGTCCTTCTGTGCTCTACTGTATTAAAATCATTTTAAATAGGATATATTTTTTTTTTCCTAAGAGAAATTCTTGTCCTGGGTCAGCTAAGCCAAGTAAAACTTAACCCATTAGGCCCACTTAAACCATTTAGATCCAACTCAGCTGATGACTTTCCTGGGGGTGGGGGGAGGAAGAATAGAAACAACACGCTGGTAGTTAGAAAACACAACAACAACGATAGGTTTCCTTTAGTTAAGTTAATCAGACCTTTGCTTCCAGATCCTACTGTGAGCACAAATGGGATGAGCAGATTTAAAAGCATCCCCTCCCTTCGCTCTTGATTGGTGAACGGGGAGATCACATGGCTTAAAGGAAAATCTTCTTTTAATGCCTGTGCAGCAATAATAGAAAAAAAAAAGATTAATTGACCACTGTGCCCATTGTGTGCACTTGTTTCTACAGAGAGTCGGCAAAGGTGCCTCCCCGCTGGCTGCACCTGTAAACTATGAGTTCACGTGTCGTCTTTGTGCCATACGGAGTATGCCCCACACTGAAGATTTACCATTGGCTTCACATAACAGAGCTACATTCCTATAAAGACAGTAATGGCTTAAACAGTAAGTGAAGAAGTTTGATACTAGACTCACCTCATTTCCCCCACTAATTTTTCTCTATGTGTTTACCAAGGAAAATGGAGAAAATGACAACTTAGCATTTTCCCCACTTGGGGGTTATTTAAAAATTCCTTAACCCCTGCCTCGGCTTTCTTCAAGCCAGGAAGCATGAAAGGAAGAAATAAGTGATCTTTGGAAACGGGTTATTAAGATAAAAGTTGAGATGTCATCTTTTCCCTTCTGCGCAGTAGCCACCGTTCTTCACATTCTTTGAACATCTACCCATTTCTGGATGGTAAGAAGCCATGATTTCCAGATCATTATAATTCTAATGGTAATTATAGTTATCATTATAAATTACCCATTTATAGCCAATGTATTCTTTCCATTGATCACAGAGCTTTGAAACTGGGTGACACAGAGAAACAGTCAGAGGAATTGGGAATTTATACCTGTGTTGGTAAAGTGGGATAGTGGTGTGTGTGTGTGTGTGTGTGTGTGTGTGTGTGTGTGTATGAACACATGCACTTAAAATAATATTCAACCCACAATCATTAAAGAAAATAAAGATATTCAAAGTCTGGTAGTAATGTGTGAAAGAATTTCATACTGTAATTCTTTCTGAAAATAATCTTAAACCAGACTTTGAATACTATTGCCTCATTTGATTAACAATTGTGAGCTGACTACCCATAACGCCATAAGTTTGCACACAGCTCCCACGACCACAGTGGTTCCTGTGGTTGTGCCAGGACTAAATGACTCTGCTATTTTTGAGATCTCAAGAAGAATTACAGAAGCACAACTTAGGGCCATGCTCAGGGCTGAAGCTCCAAACCTATCAATGTTTGGAGGTGTTCCCACTTCGGTTTCACAGATTTTGCCCAGCCTTTGCAGAAAGAGAGAGAGAGAGAGACCACCACGATGATGTGGTGCCTCCACCGGCAACTCAATGAGCGTGACAAACAGGTAAGGCAGTCACACCTGTATCTGCAATGCTACAAGCCGGACAACAGCTGTGCTGAAGGGCAGAGGTGGTGAGAGATAAGGGCTGAGATGAAGAAGGGGTAATCCATCAGCAACACTGGAAGGTCCTACCACTCCCATCACCTGAAATACAAACAGAGCACATGACTAGCCTTGACCATTGCCATCTCATGCAACTGTAGTAAAGGAGTCTCATTCACTAATCATAAGAGTAACAAATCGAAGGTCGGGCATGTCATTCTCAGTCTCTTCGTTCTCTTTGCCCTCTGAGGCATGTAATGTCTGGAGTCAGGTCGGTCTTTATACTGGATTCAGCCAAGGTTTTGTAGAATGTTGTTTATGGCTAACTATGTAGGTGATGAGAGATGGATAATTGGGAGACTGAACACTTACTTACTGGTGGGTTCAAGGCAGTGTCGTCAACAACCCTTGGTGGAGCAAATACTGATACCAATGATGATGGTTACAGCTCTAGGTGCACTAAACTAGGCATTCCAACTACACATTTGTGGCCAAACTAGTTAAGCAGCAGGTCCTACTGGATGATATGCTCTAGCATGGTATTCACACATTGTACAAAACCTTGTCAGGACCAGACTCTAGATATTACGTGAGCAGTGAAGATAATTTTTCTTTGTATAAATCCTAGACTGGCCAACTCATGGTGTATTTGGCCCTTAAAAAAAAAAAAGAAAGAAAGAAAGAAAGAAAGAAAGAAAGAAAGAAAGAAAGAAAGAAAAGAAAAGCCTTCTTTTGTGTTTCTCCTCCCCAAACTGTCTCAACCCCCAGCCAAATGTGCAGACCCCACCACCCCACTCTCCAACTGGCAGCCCTCAACTCTCAACGCAACTTTGAGGTGATTGTCAAAGTAGTGCATGGGAAGCAGCACCCCAACATCCCGCCTGGGCAGGGATGGGCCCCTGCATCTCCCATGTACCACCTTGAAATGTACCTCAGGGTTTTGAGTGTCACCTGAGCCATTGGTGTTCATAGGTAGGTAAGGGGCACAAAGTGGTTGACCTGTAAATCTTCAGTTTAGAGAAATCAATAGCAGAGTTAAGATTGTGCAAAGTTTCAGAAGATTGCCACTTGGCTACTCACCAGATTGACACAGACATTGATCAGTGACCTAAGGTGAGGCAGGAAGGATATGATTGGCTGCCTCTGAAGTGTCAAACAAACCCCTTCAATCAAACTGCTGGCAGGCTCCCATTCAACCTGTCGCCTGGAATACAATATAGGAGCCATTAGCCGCCTGGCTCCCCTCCCTTCCGGAGACAGTCTGAGACAAGTGAATGAGACAGTGATCCGGACATCAACTAAGACAGGACGTGTGTCTGAGACAACAGAGTGCTTTCCCAGGGGATGACGTTTACCCATGTTGTTCCAAAAGGACAGAGCACACTGAGAGGGGAAGAAGGTACTGAAAACGCAGCAGAGGCACAGTCCTGCCCCACCGACTAATGAGACAAAATCTATTGAAGAAAAAAACAGAGATGATGAATGGGTCATATTTTAAGGTCCCTGACATCATTTTTGAGAGGGTTCCTATACTATTGTCTCAGGAGAGGTGAGAAATCTCCTAACAGAATACATCTGCCCCCAGCTGCAGTTCTGAGATCGACTTATCAGACTGGTCTTGGTACCCTCAGCTTTGACACCACCCTGTCAGTGGGACTTGTATGGCATATGTCCTGTCAAAAGATGAAATTTGAGGAAGATAGTCTAAAACTTTCTTGTTGCCTCCTGGGAAATGATCTCAGATTATTTTCTATGGTAGTACAGATGGTAGAGCACGCAATTCAACCAGATTAACACAGGACTTTTCTGTCTTAAAAATGAATCTATTCTGTGACTGTCTCAGTCTCCCGGACTCCAAATTGAGTAGGCTGGGCTTTGCTGATTTGAAAATTATTTCTAAGTCTACACTTGCTATGAAACCGCAGCCTGTACAATGAAAGAGTGGAGATGTATCCCAAATGAGGAAGCACTGACACCCGGGAGGCCAGAAGCCCCCAGGTAAACCACAGGTCAGCTTCAGTCAGTGCTTTGTGTGTTGGACTTAGGTCACACAAAGAAGTTAAAAACAAACTGTGTGTTACGTCATGCTTCCCAGGGAAAGTTCCCATAGCTGACCAAGCGTGTACATGAATCAATAAGTTCTTTTGGGGAGATATGCCATTTATAACTGATTTACTATATGACAAGTGAGACATTTTATGGAGATCTTTAACATCTTTAGATGTCAAAGTACTTAAGAGAGAGAATTTTTTTTGACACATACTCATAAGACATTTATAAATCTTTGATCAGATGTTTACCAGTAGTTGCAAATGTTCTAAAGGGACTATTAAAAAAAAAAGTCGTGCTTAAGAACAGGCATCTCGGGCTGATGAGATGACTCAGCAATTAAGAGCACTGACTGCTCTTCCAGAGGTCCTTGAGCTCAATTCCCAGCAACCACATGGTGGCTCACAACCATCTGTAATGGGATCCGACGTCCTTTTCTGGTGTGTTTGAAGACAGCTACAGTGTACTCATATAAATAAGATAAATAAATAAATCTAAAAAAAAAAAAAAATCCCAAAACAAAACAAAAACCCAGGCATGTCCATGCTACTGAAACAAGTGACCTTGATATATAGTGTGTCTTGACATCTGTCACCATGGTATCAAATGATATAAGAACCAACGATTAGGCAGTAGCCTGACATTGTTCAGTTCTGTTTTTCTGTGATTGCTCATAGTGGCATAAATGTTCAGAGTGCTGGCTATCATCTGCAAAGCTTGAACCTTAAGTACCACAGCCTGTGGCCAAGCTGCATTGATTTTGAGTTTAGTTTTAAAAAGTAGCTGAAGCTCTCTCATTCATCCCCAATTTGAGATCTCCATTGAGTGGGGCTATGAATTGTAGCATCTCCTCGCTATGACTATAGTTTCCCAACCTGGTCACATCGCCAGATAGACAAGTGATGAGGCATCAGCACAATTTGAAGGGGGAAGGCGGATATTTCTCAGGCTTCCAGGAAATCTCCAGGCTGCAATCGTGTTCATTTAGAACTCCACTGAATAAGGTGGATGTTTGGGTTTGTTCTCAGATCTTTAAAGTTTTAAAGTTTGGCTGATAACTATAAAAACCTGAATTTTTCTAAATTTCCATGAACCCAAATTTGAAAACAGTATTAAATGTAGTACTTTTAGCATCAAATTAATGTTTCCCTTTTCTGTTGTGCTGGCTCTTTGGAAGGCATACTCTGTCTTACTTCAAAAGGGATTAAGGCTGTGAGTTCTAACTGGATTTCTTCATTACATCAGATGAAGAGCTCTCTGAGAAATGGAAAGACACTTCTTCAAGATGAATACATACATCCCAAAAGAAATGTGGTTTCCTCAAAACAAATATGGTTATTGGGGAATTTATACTCCCAATTATCTATGAACAAATACCTGAAACCATGTGACTCATTGAATTAACCACAGATTGGCCTACTGTGTTCAAAACGGCAGATTTCTAACCCAGTGCTCTGTACTAACTGAGCAGGAAGCCTTCTCACCTCAAGGTGGGCATCTTATGGATTTTGTTGAACATTCTATCCAGTCTCTTAAGGATGAGGATAAGAGCTGGCCTCACGGCCTCTGCTGACCAATCAGTAATGGGGAGCATCTCCATGATGTAGCGCCGAAGGCCTCGGCTCTCCATTGTCTGGGTGTCATATGGTGCCAGCTTCAGAAGGGAGTGTGCAATTTCTGCCAGCCTAAAATCATTTTAGAAATAATGAAAAAATACCACATGAGGCTATTTCTACACAGTGCCATGATGATCACCTCCTGCTATAGTCAACGTATCAACCTCCTAACTAAAAGAATTCTCCCCAGCATCCTCTAATCCCTTTGCTTTTCTCACATCTATTAATACAATGATATGTGCACATGCATAGTTATGGAGGATCATGGGATATTTCAGAGAGTAAAACATGAGGGCAACTTAGAAAGATGAAGGACAGGTCAAACGTGTGTAGAGAACACCACTTCTTCTTGTGCATGACAGGTCTTATGCTACCCAGGTTAGCTTTGAACTTGCTGTGTAGCAGAAAATGATCTTGAATCTTCTATTCTTTTGCCTCATCCTACCAAGTGCTGGGGTTGCAGATGTCTGATATCATGCCTGGTTGTTCATGGTTCTGGGGATAAAACCCAGGACTTTGTGTATGTTAAACAGGAGCTCTGCCAATTTCCTACATCCTCAATTCCCAGAGAATGTAATTCTACACACACACACATCCCACCCCCACACACAAAGCACGTGCAGAGATCTATTAATTAGTTAGAAGTAGTACATTGGCAATATTGTACTTTTCCTCTTCTCATATATTAACTATAGCATTTCAATAAGGAGAAAAGTTGATAGCTCAGGAAAGGCAAAATAAATGCTTGAAAGGAACTAAAGTATGACCTCTAGGCTCCACTTTAGGAGTAACATCTAAGCCATTGTCTATCTCTCAATGCTTAAATGCCTTAACATGTATCCCATTTGATAAACTTCACCCATGGAAGAACTCATTATTATCACGGGAATTCATTACACCTTCAGAGGTCTGCATTGTTAGAAGCTGCTGTCATGTTAGGTCTCTAAATGCTCTCTAATATCTTCCTGCTAGGTTTAATTATGAATGCACAAGTTCAATTCATCATCTTCACGACAACCCTTCATGGCCAAGAAAAAGTTAGCATTCCTTCACATCCACCGGCTTCATTCCTAACTGGGCCATTGTCCAGGAAACTGTGTGTGTGAGCATGGGTGCCATATAGAAATGACTCAAATAGTCATCACATTGTATTATTGACGTCTTTCTCATAAGCATGGCATACGAAGACGACTCTTTCTTAGATGGCTTGTCTCCATATAAGGAAAGTTTTATCCACACAGACTCCCCTAGATACCTTCACCTCATCCCTGCACATTCCCAGACATTCCACTGTAACAATAACTAGTCTAGACCACATTGGGAAGCCTGGGCTCTTGTAAGCCATATGTTATTGAAGAAAGTAAATCAATATGACCAAATGCAATCCCTTGTGTGGTTGAATAAGTGTCAGAGTTTAGATCTCTAAATAGATGTGTTTTAAAGAGCTTTGGGACATGTTTGAAAAATGATCTATCTACTGTAAGCTTGAAAACAATATTTAGAGCCAGAAATGAGAAAAAAAACTCATCAATTAGTATGTAAATTTCTTTAACCTTTGGTCATGAAAAGTGGATTAGCGCTGAGCTTACAAGGAAGTTTTCCTTTTATACAGCGTTTTCAGTGCTACCTCCATGATGGCATGTATTTATACACTCACTCTTGTTTTAAGAAGAAAATTGTTACTATGGATCTTTTTCCATGGGAACTCAAGAGTTCTTCTCCTTGAGAAGGGTGGGGAAGACAAAGAGCATGGGACAACAAGTAGAGCAGGGGCAAAGAAAGAGAGGATGATTGAGGGGGGAGGGGAAGAGAGGAAGGAACAGGACATCATCGATGCTACTACTCTGGGAACTCAGGAGTAGGCAATAAGGCAGGAAATTCCTTTCGGCCAGAGAGTCTATCTAATCAAGAATATTTTCACCGAGAGTCTTGAAATTAATCAATCAGATATTGTGCAAATGCAGAGTATAGATTCCCTCCACACTGTTTCTTAGCTCTTTAGCCTGATCCAAACTATTTGAGCAAACATACTCTGTAGTATTTGGAATACATAACCACTATTTTCCCTTTTATAATTAAGTTTTTTTCTGGTTGGGTAATATTCATTCTTAAACTTTTAAATATGATGCACACTCCAAAATTTATGGTTAGTTTGACTTACACACACACACACACAAATTACAAGAAACATTAATATATGTAGGCACTGCATCAATGTAATTGGATCTGCCCTCTTCACAGTGTAACACTGAACATCTGTACTCAGTTAAAGAAGTATACACTTGTCTTGTATACTTCTTGTCTTGTACACTTGTATCAAAAGTTTGTTGTTCAGTAGTACATTAATAGGGGACGTTTGGCTTAAATAATCTGAGTAATCCAGTCCATAAAGTAGCTGTCCTCTCACACCATCCTGGCTCTGGAAGACTTGCTTGTGACAAATCACATAATGACATTATGGTCAACTATCTATGTGGCCATGCAGAGCCAGCCCGTTATCTATTAAAAGGGAATTGTGGGGGACACTGTTCATTGTACCAGTCTCTTTCTTTTCAACAACTAGCAACTCAGAGACTTTGTCCTTTGTTTTATTTATTTGCTTGTTTGTTTGTAGTGAGACTAGGGTCTCCTTGTGTAGCAAAGATTATCTCAGGACTGTGAAGAATAAACTGGCCTTGAACTTTTGATCCTTCTGTTTCTTATTTCACTGCTTACTGGGTTAGCACCATAGATGGCATTATTTTTAATAAGTCTTATCTCATCAAGAAATTACTTTTTATTCTATTGACATTATGGTTTTATAGCAGATCATATTTTGCTAATTGCTTTAAGATACTAGAAAAGGTCAATATCAAATTTATGGTTCACAAATAAATCTAACATGATTTCATATTAATTTTTGTGCCAATTCATTACAAACATGAATATTTACATGTGGCACTACCTTTTCCTAATCTCTACTTAGTGTATTCTATCTCTTTGTATCGTATAGCTTATATGTTGCCTGAAAATAATAAACAGTCAATTATACAAGTGATTTCAATACTTGCAAATGTGTTATTTTTTGTCTTTTGAAACGGACTATGATAGCCTTAAAAATTAGGGCTTTTATTTTGCAGCACTAATGTCTAATATAAAATAGATAATTTTCACTAGTGTTAATGTCTTGTAACTTAAATCAACACCAAGTACCAAGTAGTCCCTTAGGACTTGTTAAACGTTAGTGTTAGCCTCTAGAGGGTGCTCCAGTCCCTATTTTTCCTTCCCTTAAATGTCCGAAGAAGGTATTTCAATAGAATAGTCCTACAACTCCTAGATACACATAGACATGCACACAAATACACTCACACAGAGACACAGATACATACATATATACATATATACATATATACATATATACATATATACATATATATATGTACAGACATACACACAGAAATAGACAAACACACATAAAAACATACATAGATACACACAGAGACACATATACACATACATGCAGATACAGACACACAAACACTGACACATACAAGGATACAAAACACATACACACAGAGACATGAATACTACATAGACACATATGCACATGCATACTGATATAGACACACACACATATACAGATACACACAGACACACACACATAGAGACAGACACATAGACATACACACATACAGACACACACACACTCAGTGATAGACACATACACACACACATACAGACATGCAGAGACAGACACATAGACACACAGATACATACACAGAGACAGAAACACAGACAGACATATTCACAAAATGCCTGTCTTTGAATGCAATGTTTGTCTATTCACAGAATTACTCAGGTGAGTTAGAGATAAACAGAGCCCTCAGTTGCCAAGGCAACAACAGGTCCTTGAAACCCTGCAGCCTTCTGCATAGGAGCTTCACTCCTCAGTGTGAAATAAGTTCTTCCCCACCACTGCACAGTACTGAGGGCTGGGGCTCTCCAGCATGGCTGGGTGTGTGCCCACACCTCAGCAAAGGCAAGAGGCTGACAGGGTAAGAGCCTGTGTTTGGGTCATGCTTCTGCCTTCCTCTGTAACTTCATCTAGCACTTATTAAATCCCTTTCTGAAGATCATTTTAAGAAACAAAAAAGAAAGCAGTTACTGTTCAGGAAATTGATGTGTTTTGGTAAATTACAATGAGGTTTCTGGAGGGGTTGGTGAGAACTATACAGTTAGTTTTGTAGATAGATTAAGCATACAAAGTAAGTCTTTTGTTAACCATGACCTTTTTCTTTAAAGGAAGTCTTATGATCCTTTAAAAACTGCTAGAGATAAGCTACGAGGTCCTCTGGGATCACATTTAAAAATCTGCCAGACAGTGAAGTATAGACTGAGTTCCCATTTTAAAAACATTTCCTATTTCTGATATCCCTTTAATAGATAAAATGTTTACTTTACCAGAGGATCTGGTATATACCCAGGTCACAGGAAACAAATTATTCTAAGTGTCTGCTTCCTTTTCCTGGAGGAAGCCTTCCCACTCCCAGACACATCCCCTCCCCGCCCTCCACCCCCTACACATGAAGCTCAGACACAGGCACATGGCTTAAGCTCTGAGCATCATACTCCCAGGCAGAGGTGGGGCACTTGTGTGGGTACCTCATGTGGGACTTCACATCCAGCAGCTCCAGGGCAGTGACCCGAGGTTCCCCAGCCAGATTTTGCAGGATCTTCAGCCTTGGCCCACAATGCTTGTAGAATTCTGTGCAAATGTTTAGCAGAGATTCCCGGGGTCTTCTGAATTCTTCTCGAGAAATTCGTTCATCTAGTTCTTCCCTGGGAAGGCCTTGCCCTTCCTCTAGTAAATGGAGGTTTTCCCTGTGGAATTGGGCAAGATTGACTAGGACTTAGAAAACATAGGCACGCGGTTACTATGAGCGAAGGGTGTCACACTGCAGAGAAATATGCTTCTTGCCAACTTAAGGAATTGGTAGGCAGAGCTCCACAGAAACTCCTTTGGGGGATGAAGAAAATTTATCATCCTGGAAGACCATACTGCAGTGGCTTTCCCAGTGCCATTTCCCCAGGATTTACATGGAAACAGTTCCATCATGCATCCACCGTAGGGGTTAAATGGAACCAGTACCCAGGTCTAAAGACATCATCTCAGTGTGTCAGGAGGGATGTGAAGTAAGAGCAAGGCTTTCCGTACCTGATAAAGTGCAGCTTGGCTCCTTGCTCCGGATACCTGTGAATTAGAACGGCAATGGGGTTACCTTCAGAGCATGAAGGGGATTCCTTGGCTGAGCCTTCCGAGACTGCTCATATCAAAGCCCTTGGATATACACATTTTGACTAACAACACATACGCATATTAATCCTTGAAGGTACTGTCTTCTTTCATTGGGTTACCAGATATACAGCAATTATAGTTCCTATAAAACTTTGTTTCATTGTCATATAAGTAGCATAAAGAAAAATGCAAGGATTCATATAAACTCATGGGATATAGCCAAACGAGGGAATTAAAAAAAAAAAAAACTAACCAACTTTGAAATCTGGGCCTTATTTTCAAACATGATGGGGAGGAGAGGGTCTCTCTACTTCAAGGCCTGGTAAAGTCTCTGGACATCTTGGAGTCCAACAGATCCAGCACAAGTGCTACCTCATGAAGGCTGCGTGAATTTGGGATGGTTTTCTAAGCAGCTCTGGTATTTTCTTGTACCTCTAAACTCTCACCCTCTTTTCTTATCTCAGAACTTGTTTTCCTTATAGATTTTCACACTTAATGCGGTGGGTTTTTTGTTTGTTTTATTTTGTTTTCAGGATTCCTTTCATCTCCAGCCATTGCACTGCATCTGAGAGGCCACAGAAGCAGGAGGACAGAGTGAGTTACCTGGTGTTCACTCCAGAGGACATGGTGTGATTGGCTGTGGTGGTTCCCTTGTGACCTTGATCACTCCTGCTCATCTGTGGGGCTGTCATGGGCCTGCAACAATAATAGTGGTTTCCAGAACAAAGCAACACAGAAGAGACATTTACAAAATTTTCAAACTGGGAAGCCCACCTAAATACGTTTGCAAATCTTAAAAGGATAGGCAGTCCAGTTTTGAACTCTTCAGTCTTGAGGGGACATTAAAAGACAAGGCTCCTCCTTCCCCATTCTATACACATATCAGGGTTTAAGTTCTAAGTCTTGGTTCTCAGTAGTAAAGCATGACTCTTCAAATAAGACTTGTGTAAGTGCCAATTGACAGTAAAAAGATCACTCAGCAGTTCCTTAGGTGGCAGGTGATGTTTTTATAAAAAGATAAAGAGAGAGAATATGTCCTATGGAAGTGTGTGGTGAGGTATGGGGGAGGGGGATGTCTCAGCAGGTCCATGCTGAGGCATCCCTTCCCCCTGAGGGACCAGCCACACAATAGTATAGTATAGAATAGAGTTTATTCAGGACATGGGGAGGGGAGTTAAGAGTGTAGTAGAGGCAGAGAAAGGCAGAGAGAGGGAGAGAGTAGAGAAATAGAGGTGGGCCATGAACATGTGGAGAGAGGGGGAAAGTGAGTAGGAGAGGGAGGGGGAAGGGAAAAACTCAAGAGGGTAAGAGAGAAACAAGAGAACAAGAGAGGGAGGAGGGGGCAAGCAGCCCCTTTTATAGTGGGTCAGGCCTACCTGGCTGTTGCCAGGTAATTTTGTCAGGTGGAGTTTAGATAGAATGCTAACAGCAGGCAGTCTCCAAGTTGCTCTTGCCTTTTCTATTCTCAGCCATCCTCTGCCTACCTACAGCTGCCATCATGCCTTTCCTGTTGGGATAGCTCAGCTTTCACCTACACCCAAGAATCTTCTCACAGGACAACTTCTTGAACTTTGTTTAAGGCTAAACTCTGGTACACATGTGGGGCTTTTTCCCCAGATTGAACCCCCCCTCCTCTCTCTCTCTCTGTGTGTGTCTCTGTCTCTGTCTCTTTCTCTTTTCTTCGGGCATTATTTGATCCTGTTCCATGACAAATCTATTCCTTCTGGAGTAGAGTAACATTTTGAAGTTTATATTTGATTTGTCATTTCTAAAATTAGAGTAAAAATCCCACTCTTTATGGATAATAAGTTAATAAAAGGATGCTTAATTATAGTTGAAAATACACATCTCAAAATAATTGAATAGGGTGAGCAAGATGGCTCAGGGAGCGAAGGTGCTTGGCCCCAAGTCTGACAAAAAGAGTTCAGTTCTTGGGACCCGCATGATGGAAGGGGAGAACTGATTCTCACAATGTGTCCTCTAGATTGTGTGTGCATTCATACTCATTCTCTCTCTTGTCTGCACCCTTCTGTCTCTTTCTGTAAAGGCAAAAACTAAAAACTAATCAAAAAGCTAATTAAAATGTGGATTGCATGTTCATATTCACTAAGATATCCCTTTGCCAAAGAGTCGTTTACCACTGGCCTAAAAATCTCCATAGAAACTCATCAAGTTATATGTAATTGTGTGTTTAGTAGCCATGTAGAAAAGTCATCATTATTGCTACTGCCACTATTCAGAGTACTTAGCACTAAATATCCAGGTAATTTAGGTAGTATTTACAGTTATAAGGGGCTGAGGAGCTGTCTCTTACAAAGAAAGTTGTCTGTAAGCCATAAACAAAGGTCAGGTTTTAGACATATTTAGCCACAACTGGTTTCCTCGTCTTTTAAATGGAGAAGCGTTGTTTTAGGCTGTGGATATCTGTCTCTGAGATTACCTGGTGAGGACCTCCACACTGTATAAAAGGGCTTGGAGCGATGTGGCCAGAGCAGCTGTGGCGGCAATCTCCTCCCGGGCAGCAGGCACGGTTTCTACCTGGGACGTCTGCCTCTTCATCTTCTGTAGGTAGCATGGAACTAAAGCCTCCAAGACCATCAGCATCTGAAGGCTGTAAGCACCGGAAAGAAAGCCAAGACACATGGCATTGGGGCCGTGTGACATCCGGGAGCATGACAATGCCGCCAGAGGCATTCTATTCCCTTTCCTGTGCAATGAGAGGTGCTGGGTGTGTTGACTGTCACTCATTAATTCCGCACCCAGCAACAGGTGAGGTAGCCTCTCTTAATGAAGCATATGAGCTAAGTAGGAAGAGGTAGCCATTCGTACAAGTGGCCAAAAGAAGAGCGGAATATTGGCAGGGCGCTACAGACCCAATCAGAGTGACAGGCTTCATTCCTCAGTAAAGCTTCTGTTTGGGAATGTGTTGAGGGCAGTTTTTCAGCTGATGTAATTTTGTGACACCATTAGATCCTTTCCTAGGAAGCTGCCTTTCGACGCCTAAGCCATTTTACAGCAAGAGTTGGTAGATGCTGTTATTTTGGTGGAATGTGGCAATATGCCCCTTAAGAGGAACAACAATATGAACTAACTAGTACCCTCAGAGCTCCCAGGGACTAAAACTCCAACCAAAGAGTACACATGGGGGGACTCATGGCTCCAGCAGCATGCATATATCAGAGGATGGCCAAGTCAGTCATCAATGGGAGGAGAGGCCCTTGGTCCTGTGAAGGTTCTATGCCCCAGTGTAGGGGAATGCCAGGGCCAGTAAGCAGGAGGGAGGTGGGATGGTGAGCAGGGGGAGGGGAGAGGGAACAGGGGATTGTTTTAGTTTTAGGTTTGTTTTT
>NW_022196896.1:92821698-92826492 GCF_008632895.1 Mastomys coucha | reverse complement strand
TAAGAAAACATCTAATTAAAAAAAAAAAGTGACAAGTTTCAGAACTTGATGGATTTGGAGCTAAAGCTTTGACACATTTTTGGGTCCTAATATATCTATGATGGCCTAGAAAAAGGAGGCAAGAAGTCAGTGTATTTCCTGAAAAAGTAAAGGATTTTGCTGTAGTTTACCGAGTTCTTAATGTCAGTGAGAATCTGAGGCATCTAATTGATGATGTGTAGAATACAAAATAGAACAGGATGTTCGCGTTCATTCTGGAATGCTTCCTGGAGCTGGGCATTGCACGAGGGACAGGGACCTGGGAGCAAGACCTTGTTGTAGACTGCAGATTTTCTTCTATTAAAGACCACAGTTAGCCTGTCTACCTTTTGCAGAATGTTTATTTCTCATTAGAGATGACAAAAACCCAGGGCTTACTGGGTACATTTTTTTTTTTATCCCTGATGTTTCTTTCCAGAAAAGAGCTCAATTAAGACAAATCCTGGCTACCTCTCGTCCTTTATTATTCGGTTGTAGAGGGGAGGAGATGTTCATCTAAAGAGCAAATATACAAAGACAGTGAGCAAAGGAAGCTTGGTTCCTCTCTCCCTGGAGTGTGTGCCAACAGAACAGGTTGTTAGAAGGAGATGAAACTTATGTGTCCGACCAGAGCCAACTTCCTGGAACTAGGGTGACTCACTTTCTATGTGAATCATTTGCTTTCCTGTTAGTGTCAAAACAAAACAGGAGATTTATATCACTGTCGTTTGTGTCCTCAGTCCTCAGAGGGGGTTTTCATAGATGGTTTAAATGTCTGTTATGAAATTTTGTCTGCTAACAACTTATAATTATGTAAGTGGAAAAATATATTTTTTTTAACAAGTGTAAACATCCTTGCCTCTGTATAGAACTCCAAATTTGGGGATTTCAAATTCAGGAAGATTTACAGTATTTTTTCAGGACTTCAGCTATTAAAAAAAAACATTCTAAATTTGGTTTTTAGGAGATTGCTCATCAGAATGTTACAGAAAGATGTGCCAAACATGAGCTTCCTCATTCAGTTTCATTCCTTTCTTACACCTACTCATCACAAGGGACAGAGAGGAAGGCTGCGGTGACCTCACCTTCGGAATGACTCGGGAGCATAAGCCACCACAGTGACGCAGAGCTTGATGGCTTCACTGATGGAGAATGTGAGGTCTTCATTCCCGTAGCAGAAATCTGCAAAGATACAGTGAGCGTGGTGACTCCAGGGGAAGCAGCCAGCATCCCCACTCATATCCTCGTCTCGCCCCTTGCATTTGGCCTTTATCTCTTAGATTTTCACTTCTGAATTCTGCAAACTATACACTTCTCATCTGAAGAGAACCAAATCTTGCTTCCTACATTCAAACAACGGGATCTCAAATAAGGGAGATTTTAACAATCTTACCTAACAGAAGCTACTCAGGCATTTTAATTGCCTGAGGCAGAACAGAAAGCTTTATCTTTGAATTATATCTAATTCTATACATTACATAAGCACGAAAGACTGCTAGAGAAGTCTCTTTGCTTAGAACTGATGAAATTAAACTGTTCGAGTAGGGGTCTACTGAGAAATGGTTTACTATGATTCTCATGACAGAGGATTCCTTATTCTGTAGAGTCTCAAGAAATTGAAGACAAGAAAATTATAAAAAAATCTACTCACTCAAAGTATAACGTTGTTCTATTTGTTTTTGATTTTGTTGTATATACTATATAATAACTTTAGTTATGAATAGTTATAACTGAGTATAGATATACATGCGTTTATTAGAATAATCACAATAGGAAAAAGAATGCAGGGGCGGGTGTGTCGCACTTGCCTAGTGACTTAAGGGGCTTCTCAGCTTTAACCAGCTCTAGAATGTCCAATATATCAGTGGTTTCTCCCTCCAGAGACTGCAGCAAGTCAAACAGACACTGAGCAGACACGCCTTTGCTGGACCCAGTACTGGCAGCATCCTACATAAAAACAAAACGAAAGAAACCACTTTCAGTTTATTGATTGTCATGTTGGTACTAACATGGCCAACTGGAGAGTCAAAATTTATAAGTGCAAATACATATACATATGATGATATATATCATACATATCATATGCATATATTATAATATCTATGTGCAATTCAACTTATATAACTCTGTCTGACATTCTGCTGAAGAATTTTAGGGTTCTACTAAGTGCCAGCAGGAAGTCACACACATTTCAAGCTTCCCTCCTGCCCACTCTGGAGTTTTGCAACATCCCTGCCTGCCTGCCTCTGCACTCTGCCCAAACACAAGTGATGCTTGACTCCCTTTGGTAGGTTTTCACTAGTCACTCAGATCTTACTCACTGGGAACTCCAGGAGAGGGGCCACACTAGCAAACAGCTGGAGCACAAAGGGTTTCCGGTGTAGGATGTAGAACTGGTGGCAGGCAAATTCGATGGCGCGACGCAGCTGTGGGTTGCTTTCATAGTCTGAGTATACCTACAGAGAAATAGCCCCATACTTAGAAAATGGCTTCACAGTGTGCCAGAGGAAACACAGAAAGGGGCTAATGGTTCCCGCTGGTAGTATGGAGTGTAATATAGCATCAACTTTCTTGAGATAATTTGGTAATAGACATAAAATTCCTATAAACCATAAACATTTTTTCTGCTTGTTTTCCCAGGAAGCTTATGACTAGACATTTATTTCAATGAAAGACATAGACACAAGGTTTACCTAAAAATCCCTGCTTCTGACTAGTTGTAATAGTGAAAAACTTGAAATAAGTTAATTATAAGTGGTAGCTTGTTGAGTGGATTATGGTACATGTATTGTGTAAATATACCACACTTTCACTCTCTACCCATCAGTTGGTGGACACCCGGGCTGTTTCTTGGCTGCTGTGAATAGAGCAGCACAGAACACGGACAGGCAGGCATCTCTGTAGTGGCTGCAGCATCCTTTGGGTGCACAGCCATGAGGAGTACAGGTGGATGGTGTGGTAGATGTGTGTTTAGCTTCTAGGCACCTTCACTCTGATTTCCAGAGGTGCCACCAGCTTGTGCCTTTCACAGCCCTGGGTGAGTGTCGCCCCTTCCCACATCCTCGCTGGCATTGTCCTCATTTGTTCTAGGGGTTTGTCTGTTGGTTTGAGACCTTTGTCCATTCTGACTGGGGTAAAATAAAATCTCAAAATGACGTTAAGTGTAGTTGTTGATGCTCTAAAGCTTAATAGCTGTAGGAATTCACACAGTGGTCTTTATTACTAGAAGAAGGCTATCCATTTGAATATATAGTCCGATGGAGTTTTATTTCCATGCCTGAGTGTAGCTAGTCAGGGAACAGAAATGTTTTCTGGTAAGAAGAGTGGCAGTGACCTGCATGTTTTGTTTAAACTGTGTTGTCTCAACTTTGCAGTGAGTGTAATCATGTTGGGTAAAAGAGGAAATGATATTACTTGAAAATGAAGCAGACAGTCTTGTGGTTGAAAACAGGCTTCTTGCCATCATTGGATGAAGCAGATTGTATTTTGTACAAAAGTACGCTACTTTCATAATGTTCATTAAAATGTTTCCCCAAACAGGCAGCTGGTCCCAGGTCCTGTCTGAATTATCTTCAGTATTCTACTCCCAAGTAGAGCCAGGTGCACACTGGACATGTGAAACAGAAAATCTTGCTAAAGACAACTCCTCCTATCCCTTGCACCTAAATTTATGGCACTAGACATCCCTGTTCAAGCTGAGGTCACGACAGATGGCAGTCTGCCATCCAGCTCCCTCAAGGGCAGCACAGAGTGTCCCTCACTGTCTACGGTACCTGCACTACCACAAGGCTTGGTGGAAACACTCACTGCTGGGCCCTCACACACAGTTTCTTATTTGGCAGGTCTGAGAGGGGGCCCAACAGAGGGCATTGTTGGGGGATACTGAGGCTGTTGACCCAGATGTCACATTGTTTGGAGTCACCATCCTGTGCGACATGGGGAAGACTATCCCAGTTCCTAACTCTGGGGCCGGATCTCAGGACAGCACTGGACAGGGTGAGCTCTTGAAAAATCTATGTGCGGATTCCACTGGGTGCCTTCTGCCGTAACAAAGGAGATAACTTTGTCATGGAAACACTGCCTTACAGATACTGTTGGATGGCTCGGTCTGAGCAGGGCTGGGTTACTTTTGTAGCTGGGATAGGAGACTGCAGGCACCTGCAGCATGGTGGGGAGAATCCACTGGTAGCCGCTGAGAGAGAACAGGTGGTTGAAGTGGACAGCCGTGTTGATGACAGTGGCGGCGTACTGCCTGAGCAGGGCGCTGTCTTCTGGGTGGAGAATCAGAGCTCCGTTGAACACATTGAGGAAAAGCATGATTTCATCTCCCCAGGGAAACTCGCTCGGCATGCCCAGGAACATCTCCTCCAGGAGTTGGATCCACAAGCTTTTCTGCAAGGTGTCGAGGCCAAACAGTTCCTTCCCAGCTGTGAGAACAGGAAACAGCAGAGGCAGAATTAGCCCCACACCAGCCCTGTCAGCACAAGCCACGATCAAATGCCAGGGCGAAACTATTTCCCATTTATTTGTTCTCATTCCAGAATATGGACAGCCAAAAGGGTTCCCAGCACAACTTCCTGAATTTCTTAAGGATTTGTGCACACTTTGATTGTACTCTAGGCAAGTCAGGACAGGTACTTGCAGTGTTGTGCTGTTAAATAAACTGCATCGCTGCAAGAGATATTATTGTAGTTGGACAATGGTTAGGGCTGGAATCAGTGTCTGCTTTTTTTTTTTTAATCTCTGTTTAGACCAGAACACTTACTCTCTCTCTCT
>NW_022196896.1:92815486-92821688 GCF_008632895.1 Mastomys coucha | reverse complement strand
TCTCTCTCTCTCTCTCTCTCTCTCTCTCTCTCTCTCTCTCTCTCTCTCTCCCCCCTCTCTCTCCCCTCTCTCTCTTTCTCTCTCTGTCTGTCTCTCTCTCTCTTTCTCTCTCTCCCCTTTAATTTTTTATTTATTTTACACCTGATCCATAGCCCCTCTCCCTCCTCTCTTCTCAGTCTCACCCTTATAAATCCTTTCCCTCAGTGACCCTACCACTTTTCTTTAGAGAAGGGGAGAAGGTCCTTTGGGTCCCACCCCACCCTGGGGCATCTAGTCCCAGCGGGTGTAGGCACATCCTTTCCCACTGAGGCCCAGCCAGGCAGTCCAAGTAGTGGGGAAGGGGATCCAGTGGTTGGGAACAGAGCCTGAGACAGCCCCTGTTCAACTTGTTAGGGGACCAGAACTCTCTCTGTTAGAAACTCTGTTAGTGCAGAGATGTTAGTTGAAGTTGCTTGTCCCAAATGGGTGATGTGAGGTTTTCAGCTGGGTCTCTTGCTATTTCTTTGACTTTATCACACTTCAGGCATATATTACACTAAAATGCAAAGAACTTAAATGGCCATATCCAGGGAATTTTGCAACAGTGTGTGGCTAAACCCTGCATGGCCTTAGTGGGGATGGAGTGGCATGGCTCCTGCCCCTGGGACAGGGCCCCAGGTGAGCCTCCATGAGAATGGATGGCTGCTGTGGGCTTAGGGCTTGTTTGCGTAATAATGTACAGATTTTCTGGAAGCAGTACTAGCAGGGGAGGACTCTTTCCTTCTGAGGAATGTTGAGGACCTTTCTCCCTGTTATCCTTATTGACGCCATGATAATTAGAAATAGCACAAGTCCAGTAGCTGAAGGTGTGGCTACAGCTCAGCAAAGCAGTAATTGCTGGGATCTTCAGGGCAGCCCATAACGCTGTGGAAAAGAACTTTAAAACTATGAGTTTAAAAATGTAATTTCTCAATTATGCAAAAATGTTAAGGATACAAATGAATTATGGGGGCTTCATGAATCTAACAGAACAAGGCAGCTACACTGTGAGTCAGCTTGTCAGAAAGATACCAAGTCAGGCAGATTTCGGAGCTCAAGATCAGCCTAGACACAGCAAGTCCAGGCCCTGGTGTGGTAGAAATGGTAATTTCAGGACAGGGTCCCACCCAGCTAGTTTATCATCTGTCCTTAACAGAGGAAGGCAGGTCTCTGCAATGTTAAAAGAAAATGCGTGTTTGCGGTTTCCTAAGAATTAAGGGGCTGGGGTCATGGGATGCTGATTCATAGGATAATCAAAAGGAATGTTTATGTAATAATGTAGTTATTTTCTGGAAGTAGTACTAGCAGTGGAGTGGAGCAAATGACTGAATTGACATGTAAATAAAAAACTGGGCTTTTGGTCTGCCTGAGATGAGCCAGCAGAGAACAATATCAGTTCTTTAGAATTCTTTAGAGAGCCAAGCTGTCTGGAGATCTTTGGAAAGGGAAAATAGCTCTCCAAGAATTTTTTCTGACAGGATTTCTGATTTCATCAGAAAATTCAAGATTTTTTTTTTTATAGCAGCTTTTCTGATTTCAGAAAAAAACCAAATAGATAGATTTTAAAATTTTTACTAGGAGAAAAAGAGCTGTCTCAATCAGAGAGGGTGCTGTCTCAATCAGACAGTTTTTAGAATAGCAAGAAAAAGCTGTCTAGAGTAGAACAGACACAGTGAGAAAGAGGGAGAGAGGAGAGGGAGAGGAAGGGAAGAAGGGAGGGGAGGAAGGAGGGAGAGAAGGAGGGAGGCAGGCAGGCAGACAGAGAGCGCAGCCTGGAAAGCCATCTCAGCAGGTCCTAGGCCACCAGCTTGGACCTACCGTTTGACTTTGTGTCATTTGTTTCCAGACATCCCTTCTCTCAGAACTCCCTCAAGCCGAGGCTGGTCCTTGGCAGTATGAACTCAGATATACAAGATCCAAGGACTGTGTAGCTAATTTTTTGTGCTTTCCTAAAGTTTCCTCATGCCCTTGCCAACTTCTTCCCAACCCAGAGGCAACTACTGTTCTGACTTGTGTCCTGCACAATTAGCTTGGCTCCCTTTAATCTTCTTACTCACTCCGTCTGAGTTTTCACACAACCTCCAGCCAACTCTTGAGGAATACTCAGGTCTGAGAACCACTGGGGTCCAGTGGTCAGATCAAACCAAGAGGAATGGCCCTTTTTCCCCCTGTACTACCTTGCGGGTCACTGAAGAGAGAAAACTCAGCATCTATTGCACTCCGAGGGAAGGAGGGCAGCCGAAGAAGGTCCTCCTGGAGCATGGAGACATGCGACTGCTTGTGGGCTGTGGGGATCTTCTGTGTTAGGGAGATGAGGAACAAGACCCGCCCTACTTCCTCTAGCTTCCTGGTGAACACCTGGAGGAGCAGACAAAGAGCAGAGTTAGGGACTCACAAAGAGTGGTGACACTGAAGATTGTCAGTAACAAACCTGGATGATAAAATGAAACGGGGATAGGAGGTGGGGGTGGATAGAGGAAGGGGTGTTTTTACCACATAGGAAGAATAGACAGTGTTTAATGGACTCTTCGCCCCTGTCCCCGATGCTGTCTGAGCTTGGGGATGCTATGACCTCGAGAAGCACAAGGAAGGGATTGTCAAGAGTCCAGAACTACACAGAGCACTGTTTGTGTGGGCATCCTAACACAGAAGCCCTTCAACTGGCGGTCAGTTACAATTGCTGCTGCTTCTCCACGGAAGCCTTAAGCTGTTCCCCAGTGGTTCTGGGTTTGTCTTTCTAAGGAAAGGACAAAGTGGAATCTAGGAGTACATTATTCATAGAAAAGCTGAGAGCTCCCAGATAACCCGATTGTTCCCGAGTTTGGAACGCATGTTTCCGGGCTCTTGGTCTCTTCTTTTCTCTTGATAATCACTGGGCAAAGGGCGAGGATTAGGAAGTAATAAGCAGTTGTTGCAGAAAATTATGGTAATGTCAGACCATAAGCTTCCATGTCTTCATCTCCCTGGGGAACTTAGATATCTCAAGACTCCAAATGCCCTGTTTACGGCACTCTTTAAAGTGTGATTTTAAACATGATAATCACAAACACATGCCTGTGAAGTAGAGTTTTTGACCATGCTTTTGACTATCTTGCTGTCAAAATTGAAGGCCGAGGTCACTCTGGCCAGGTGGACTTTGACAATGTTCAGTTTTAAGCCAGCACCTTTCACCTGCCCGTAGACACAGCATCTTCTTTCTTTTAAAAGCAATTTAGGCAGTTTATGCTAGCCATCTAAAAGATTTATTTTAGTGTTCTAAAACTTTGCCATGCTCATTTATCTCATAAACAATATTTTAATGTGAATTTGGCATCTTTGATGCATACAGAAAAATTGAATTGATCATGGTCTTCAAATTCTTCTTTATATAATTTACTTTTAAAAAGTTAATAAAATACATGCACATTAAAATTATACTGAGAAAATGATTGGTTTTGGAACGGTGTATAAACTCATGTTTTGCATGCAGATTGCTGAGTTTCCTGAGATCAGATGTGGACTCCCTCCCCACAGCCCGAACAGTATCAAAAGCCAAACCCGGTTCCAGTTACATTTGAAAGCTCCACCCCCACAGAGTAACAAGGAAGTCGCTGATTGGACTATCTCACGGAAGTACTTAGGGGGGAGTGGTTTATGCCCCAGGTATTTTATCTTTTGAGGGAACAAAGGGGATTCATTACAGGGTCAAGATGACTGAATGACCACAGCTCGTGTTGTCTAATTTTTTATCCTCCCACGTGGGTAAGGTACAGTATGGCTAGCCTACCTCTTCTTATCTCTCTTATCTCTTTTATCTCCTCCTATCTATTTCTAACTCCATATTACCAGAAGAACCCTTCCCTTAATGTTACTGCTGGACAGTAACAATCAGAGTCTGATTTGAGATCAAGCATATGAATGCTATCCAATATTAGATGTAAGTACAACTGCTTGGCTGTGTCTTTTCCTGATTTTAAAAAAAAAATGTCAGATTCTTAGCTGCTCAGTAGGGATGAGATCTAGATCGCTGGCTCTTAGTTCAATACTATTTTGAGGTAGCATATTTTTACTTATTTTCATCTGGGTTAGGTGACTGTGTCAGCAGTGTATGACCTATACTATTTACCCTCTGTGTGCATGTGCTACAACGTGACTGTAGACAAGTGTGCTTGCTCGAAGCCAGTTTTGTGTGTCTTCCTCTATCACTTCCAATCTTATTTTTGAGATCAGCTATCATGGAGCCCAGAGCTCATGATTTCATTTAGGGTAGCTGGCCGGAGAGCACTGTGGACCACCACCTTCCTCTCCTTTCCCCCAGCACTGGGATTACAGATACACACTACGCTCATAGCTTTTTGTGTGTGTTGGGGATTAGAACTCATGTCTTTATGCTTACACAGCAAGCACTTTATCCGCTGAGCCATCTTCCCAGCCCCTAATTTTTTCTATATTTGAGAAAAAGTCTCATAGAGTCCAGGCTGGTCTTGAAATTCATATGTAGCTGAGGATGAGCTTGAACTCCGGATCTGCCTCCACCTCCCAGTCATACGCTATTTATTGTAAGTCACTTCTGTATTTTTTCAATACTACTTTATAAAAGTATACTCATACCTAGAAAGCAGCCAGTTAATAAGTTAGAGTATTTCTATTATATGCTTCATATTATCCCATGTGAGTTTCTACGAATACATTACACACCATGAGCCAATGTAGAAAACTTGCATTTTTGAGGGCCAATCTTTTGAGCAAGGTTACTCATCATTCGTTAGCTGAACAGAGGAGCAGAATAGAATTGCAAACTCTCAAGGCCGAGAGCATGTTTACAGATTACCCTCCCCCAAACATGACCCAAGGATAAAAAGGCTTGATTAAACACCTGCTTCTGAATGAGCTCCTGCCCCTTTTCCGGATGCATATGTACAAGGTTCAGCTGTGGAGAGACGGACCTCCGGAAGGGATAAATATCTCGAACGTAGGTCTGGGGTGGGTTACACACAGAGAGAAAAAAAAAAAAACAGTTCAAAACTAATTATTTTTATTTTCATTTCTTCTTTATCTAAAACTCAGGTAGATAAAATACTCATTTATTTTTTAATGGTTTTTATTCCTGCTACCTTACACTCCTCATTTCCATAGAACCCTAAAAAAGGCAAAGCCCCCTCCTCAGGGAAGTTTCACTCTGCCCAGTCAGGCTGCACGCTGTCAGCACTGGCTACACACTGTCAGCACTGGCTACACGCTGTCAGCACTGGCTACATGCTGTCAGCACTGGGTACAAGGTCAGGAGATACATTAATCTGTTAGTGGCTTAATCTAAAGTGATGCTGGGGACCACCCGAGGTGTTATTTTCTTCCTTAGGTCATGTTGCCATCATCATGTTTAAAAGAAGAGAAAGTCAAGATAGAGCTAAAACTCCAACCATGCAGCTAGTTGCCATTACTGTATGCATGTGATGGGCAGTCTTCACTGTCGACCTAACCTCATCGGCTGGGGACTGGGACCGAATAAAAAGGAGAAAGCAAGCTGAGCACAGACACTCTTGGTTTGCTTCCTGACTGTAGATGCCATGTAACTGATGTCCTCTGCTAGTCCTGTCACCATGCAGTTCTGGCCTCAAAGGACTATGTTCTCTCAACTGTGAGCCAAAATAAACTTCCTTCTCTTAAGTCCCTTTCTGTGTGGACTTGGTCACAGCAATGAAAAAAGCTGCCAATACAATACAAAAATATAAATTATCCACACATATCAATTGTGACGAGTGTCAGCTGCCTAGGCTGGCACGTCTCCTTCAGTGACTACAATTACCCAGCACATGTACTATTATCACTTTCCCTTTACAAATAAGGGCACTAAGGGGCAGAAAAGTAAATCAGTTGCTCAGAAGCCAAAGAGACCCAAGTGCCCATGCTTATAACCTGAATCAGTGATGCTTTAACAATAGCAAGCTGCTCTTAGGGAGGGATTGGTGAGCCCTGACATACTCAGCAAGGGCATCGTGACTGCAGGCTTACCTTGTTATAGTGGATGAGGTTCCATCGTTTATCCATGAGAAAATAATGTGTTGACTGGGATTCTGGGATGTTGAAAAACTCCAGACACTCCTAGAACAATAGCAACCGATTTTATAAATGTTTATCGAAAACATATTATTTTGTAGATAGATAGTATGCTAGAAAGACACAGGGTAATTCTTTTTTTTTTTTT
>NW_022196896.1:92815256-92815404 GCF_008632895.1 Mastomys coucha | reverse complement strand
TTTTTTTTTTTTTATTTTAGATATTTTCTTTATTTACATGCAAATTTCTCCATTCCCAGTTTCCCCTGCAAAAAACAAAGAAACAAAAACAACAAAAACAAACCCCTGTTGCCTCTCCCTTCCCCATGCCTGCCACCCCGCCCTCTCC
>NW_022196896.1:92775127-92814963 GCF_008632895.1 Mastomys coucha | reverse complement strand
AATCTCTGCAACTCCTTCCGTGGGTATTTGGTTCCCCCTTTTAAGAAGGAATGAAATGTCCACCTTTAATTCTTAAAGGGACAGGAGAACCTACAGTGCTAAATTTACCTAAAAGGAAAATAGTAAAGACTGGTAATATAAATTATCTACTCTTACACTGTCCCATGGGGTACAGCTTTAATTCTGACCACGTGCTAGTCTGTGAGGGGACAGTGGCACCTACCAGGCATGGGATTAGGGAGAGCGCGCTTCGCTTCGTAACAGCGTCAAGACTACTCCAAGCTATAACGCATCCACTGATTATTGTGAACTATCTGCAGAGACTTTCATGTAGAAAACTTGTATCTTCAAATTGCTATGCTACTACTGCTAAAGGAAACTGGCCAGGGCAGTCCAATGATTTACGTTACACTGGCCGTAGTGAAGCCATGGAGGGAACATACTCTCTGAACCTTGATATCCCCCATTCAGCTCAAGCATGCAAATGAGTGGTGTTAAGAGCTTGCTAGCATCCTAGAACCTTAAATATTCACTGGGGATCTTGACAAAGCCTGAAACAGAAGTCATGGTCCCCACTATGTTTTTCTACTAATATTAGGATTCGGAACTTGATTCCAGTCTTATCTAGTAATTATTACTGAAGACCCGAGCTCCAGATGACTGGAGATTGATATCCTACTTATTACTTTATAGCACAAGCCTTTCAGGCACAAGGAGTGATCAACTATAATTCCTTTGAGGACTGTGTTATCATAACTCTTAGAAAAGGTTTGTGTTTTATGGGATTTCTGTGTGTACAAATGTATGTGTCTATGCATCTGTATGTGTTTCTTGTGGTTTTTGTTTAATTTTTTCTTTTGTTTTGTCCTAGTCTGGTTTGTTTGTTTTAATACTTGTTTGCTTTGTAATAAGAGAGAGAGAAAAAAAAAAAAGGCTATGGATTTGGGTGGGCAGGGTGAGGAGGATCTGGAGGAGTTGCAGGAGAGGAACCATGATCAAAATATATGATGTAAAAATATTTTTATCTTAGATTTCAAATTAAAAGTTCTGTTTTCAATTTTAAATAAAAAAATCTATTTTCAATTAAAGAAAGAAAAAAAAAAAAAAAGAAAGACGATTCTTTCTTTGCCTACCTGATTTTTTCTAAGGTATATATTTCCTGCACATAGATTCCACTTGGTATTATATCAGTTGACAGGATGGATTTACTTTGTGAGGAAAACCATGCTTTAGTTTAGTAAAAAACTAAAACAGTAGCTTCAAATGTTCCTAAAGCAGAGTCTCCAGCTCTTGGGGGAGTTGGGAGTACCATCCAAGGCAGCACTGTGGCTTGAGACAGCATTTGCCCAATTTGGACTGCTTTAATACAGAGTGAAAACATCAGTTACAAGTGTACAATAGTAGAGGAGGCGCTGGAGAGTGAAGAACTGGCTGTGCTCATTTGAATACAGAAAATAACACTTATTTTAATTCCAAAACATGTTTACTGTGGAGCATGGATATGCAAAAAAGTCGTTTCTGTCAAAAACAATACAAAACTTTCCTACCTTCAGCAGGGCTTCAAACTGAGTGTCTTCATGCACGGGCAGCTGAGTTGGGATATCACATTCATTCTGCCCATGAACCACCAAGGTTTTAGTACCTATTCAAAAATACATGTAACCATGAACATAGTCTTTCATGTCAGTTTGCACTTAAGGCATAAAACATTAAAATTAAACTAGTATCAATAGGTTGATTTCCATCGTCGTCGTTATCAACGTTCTTTTCAAGTTAGGTAGTTTGTTCTTGAAACAGGAAATAGGGTCTTATCCAGCTCAGGCTGATATAAAACTAGCTTTGTTGCCAAGCTCTTAAGAATGTGAGTGACTATAGCACTTTTTTGATATTTGAAAAAAAGCCTATTGTTCTTTTGTATATTCTACACAGCATACAAATGCATCATAATCCACGTCACTTGTTGGATGGTTATTACAAACCAGGCCTTTCAAGTAAGCATTTTATATACAGAAATCGATGTGTTTATCACAATTGTGAGTTAGTACTTGCATTTATATATCAGTTACATGGGAAGGAAGCATGAAAGATGGTTTTATTTCTTTTTTCCCACAGCTAATCCAATTCTAAGTCTAATGAAGGGTAGTGTTGATTTTAGCACGGGCTTCTTTGCTGCCGGCACCTGTGTTCTCAGCTCTGCATATAGTCTTTCTCTTTATTTCCATCCACGTTTCATCTTATGTCTGGATACTCTCCTCACGGGGATAAAGCACTAGTAAAACCTTCATCTTGGGGATAAGCCTGCTGTGCTGCGTAAAGAGGAACTAACTGTATCTAGAGAGTTTATGCCATGCATATTCTTTTCTCATTCTCCCTTTTCCTGTTTTATTTTCCTCCCTCTTCCAGCTTTCCATAAAGCCTTGTCTCATTGGGTTTACAAAGGCCCAGGGTCCTTGCCACACAATGTCATTCAAATGACAGTGCCAAAAATTCACTCACAATGGCTTTCAGTTTAATGGGCCCTCTGCTACACACCTAAATAAATCTTTAACCTTGGCTACTCTTCAAGGTCCGACTCACAGGCACTCTGTTCAGATGGCTGCCTTTTCATCTCACAAGCTCTGACTTTTGAAGGGGCTATTATATTTCTTCTGACTCTCCTAAACAAAAATTCTTGAATTCATTCAATGCCAGGGATTGGAACTCTTTATTTTTCTTGTGAAGGAAAAAGCCCCAAGTCTTTTGAAGGAAGATAAACATATGCATATGGATTTACCTGGCATGGAAGCTGTGACCAGCAGCTTCACTTCACATTGCTCCTTCTTCATCGTCTGCTTGAGATCCTTGAAGAAGAGGCCCTCCACATACCCGACCACCTCCCACAGGAAGGTCAGCGTGGCGGAGATGGCGTCCATCCCCCACTCACACGGGGTCCTCACAAAGTACATGATGAGTCCCACCTGAAGCAAAAGGCCGACAAACACAGAGTTGCGTTCCTCCTACATTCTCGTTCCCACTGTCATGACTTTTCTTTTTAAGATGAAATCATCCTAGCATTCATAGTCTCTGCTCGAATGCTTCTGTAACACTTCTAATGACACTCATTAGGAGAAGGGACAACAGGAAAACTAGACCAAGCTGGCTCTCAGGTGGATTGGACACTTATTTTTTTTTCCCCTGGCTAGCCAGCAAATGGACACTGAGAAAGACCCAATTAGCCACAGACAAGATAAAGGGGTTACAAACATTTCTTCTACGTCTAGATTTGTAGTGTGAGCTAAGTTTAGCAGGCTGCTGTAGATGCATATGCATAAGGATATGTCCCTCAGAACAGAAAGGGAGAAAACATCAACAAAGACATCTGTTATCTGCCTGGATTGAGGGACAATCTCAGAGTAGTTAACATGTTCCAGCCCCCAATCTGCATGCATAATCATTTGGAATTTATGGAGAAGGATGTGAAGAAACAGGTAAATCTTGGAGGGGTTGAGTTTATCTGTTGGAGTAACATAAAAGCAGAAAGAGCTGCTATGGTGGAAAACTACACTTACAAGTTCTTTCTAGAGGGCAGCATGCATGTGTGTTTTAAACAGCAAAGCAAGAAAGGGAGATGGGGAGGCTAAAAAGTAACATAAAAAAAGTTGCCTAATGCTGAAAGGAGGACCAAGGCAACAACATTTATTGAGGATCCACCACATGCCAAAGACTGTGCCAGGCAGGGCTTTTCCCACACTGACAGTGGAAACTTCCACTGACCATCCTTTAATTATTCAATTGTTGGGAACTTATTGGAAGGGGATTTTCTTATCTTTTTCTCCATGTTCCTGATTCCTAACAGAAGATCCCATGAGCTGCTGAAACTCACCAAGTAGTTGAACAGGATGTGTGACGTTTGAGCTGGAAAGTCTCCAATGTTTAGGAGAAGTTTGCGCAGCATGTACATTAGCTCATCCTGGGAGAGGAACAAAGCCAGTTAACCGCCATGCTGACAGAGCCTGACTGCTTGAAACTAGAGGGCAATTGTCCTTACCTTTGCCCATTTGTTAATTTCAGCTATGTCCACCACTTTAGCATGGTAGAGGAGAAGTTAACTGATAGTACTTATGATTCTTTACTATTTAAATGAGCGGGGATACCTTTCTTTTATGGATAATGGATAGATGCCACCGAGCAGCAGACGATTTTATTTTAAAATAAAACTTGCACAGTGTCTATAGGTAAAATCCAATGAGAGCTGTGTACTTGGTTGTATTGTGACGGCTGTGCAGGAATGTGGGGACCTAATCTGAGAAACTAATACATACACTAGGTTAATTGACTTTCCAAATTTACTTATCTAGGTCTCAAATCAATGACATAAAAGGAAGCGAAGGAAGATAAATTGAAATATTTGCAGTTAACTTTGCTTCCCAGAAACCCAGAAACCAAACTATAATCACCATAGAGACCCAAGTAAAATCATATTATCACCAGTTTGTTTTCTTAGAGTATAGGAAACTACTTTTATTTGACCCATGACAGGTGGTCTGGTAAATTAGCTTTTTGGCTGATAGAGACCACTAACGTACTGGAATAAGTCCATTAACATTCCAGGCTACCAAACAACTAGAATTCTATAAATGTATCTAACCCTAAAAATATAAAATTGCATTTAGTCTTTCCCTAAAATATTGAAAATATTGAAAATCTTTGGGTTACCAAGCAATGTACCATGCACACGTGGAAAAAATCAATTACTGGAGAAATCTGAATGGAAATAGCAGATTTTCATATTGTTAGTCATTACTTAAAAGACATCTGTTGGCTGCATCCTGGTAGACACTGACAGCACAGGCAGCTCTGTTACGTTCCTTGCTTGCTGTCAGTGGAGTGCACACTCATAACTAACTGAGAAGAAAGAGAAACTCACTTGTCTATTACTGATGGTCAGTTTTTCTAGAAAATGTCGAAGAACTGTTGATGGATCTTCAATTAGACAGTTCCACAAGACTTGCTGGGCCACAGCACTGACTTTAGAAGAGAAAAGAAATGGCCATAAGTCTATGAACAAGAAAAAGTTTCCAAGCAATTTACTAAGCTTTGATGAGTTCTTTTTGCTTTCCAAGGTTTTCTGAAGTTGAAGTTCTTCTATCACATGAGTCTCAGGGATCTAACTGCTGAGTTGCCAGGTAAGTGATACCCAGTGGTCCAATAGGAGCATGGTGGTAATCAGGAAAACCGACCATTTTCTGATCCAGGTCACTCTACAGGATGGTATTGTACTTTGGTCATCAGCCCATGACTAGGGAGAAGATAGGCTCTGCTGGGAACCTACTGGTGTTTTACTAAGTGGTCACTGCTGTCAAACTTCCTTCTCAATGTTTATGTTTATATTCACAAACTTGTGCTGCTCTGAAGCTCCTGATGCTGGGAGAATTGCTTAAGACAGAGACTCGTGATTTGCTTCAAGTCCTGAGAATAAGTGGTTGCAAGGATTCAGCCATTCAGTGGGTGTTCTGTATGAACTACCTCCCACCCAAGCCTCAGGAACCATTGTGAAAGAGTGGGTAGAAAACACATTAGGAACCAGCAGATAGAGAGAATTACTATAAAATGCTTTCTTCTGAATAGGTCCATAGTGGGTACAGAATCAAATCACAGCTGATGCTGTTGCCTGCACAAGACTAAGGCATCAGAACTCCAGTATGGGTGGGAGAGGGACTCCTGAGTCCACACTTTTAGCTCCGGAGCTATTGGCATTTGATCGCTGCCGGGGGTGGGGGGGGATAGTCTTCTCTGGGCATGTGGCTATTAGCAAGTTGCTCAGTCTTAGAGGATAGCCCTACACCATTTGTACATGGTCATCAATAAGTAGATGAAAAGGACTATTAAAAATGATAACAATAAAAAGAGAAAACATCGGGGCTAGGGGAGTTAAGAGAACTGGTTCTGTTCAAGAGGACTTGAGTTCCATTCCCAGCACGCACACAGTGGGTCACAACTATAACTCCAGTTCTAAGATATCTTATGCTCTCTCTTGGTCTCTCAAGGCACCAGACACAAATGTGGTACATAAAAAATAAAGTAAAAACTAAACAGGAAAAAAAAAAAAAAGAAAGAAAACATCAAGTCCTGGAAGGGTTCATGGGTCCCAGAGTGAGTTTCAGAGAGGTAGAGAGAAGGGTACATAAGATAAAAATTGTGTACATGTATGAGAATTTCAGAGAATTAATGACAGTATTGTTTTTTTAAAGAGTGAAATGCAATGAAGCTCACGTGCTTCTGAGAGGAGAACAAAAATGTCTTCTGAACACATTTTTGTATTACAAAGTGAAAAGTTGGCTTTTTTTTTTATTGAATATTTTCCTATGTAAGGAAAAGAAAACAGGAGTGGTGGGTCTTTAGATATTAGCATTACTCTGCAAGCACTGACTTTGGAAGGGGATGTAGTTGTCCTTGTGCTGGAGACCAACCTAACGCTGGCAATGTACTTTTTTTTTTTTAAATTAAAGCTAACATCCGTCACTTTACGTATAAATTCTGCTTTAAATTTTACTTGTTATTTAAACAATTTTCAGATTTATTTTATTATATCTATATAAATGTTTTGCCTGCATGTATGTGTGTGCACCACATATGTGCCTGGTGCTAGTAAAGGTTATACCAGAGGAGGGCGTTGGATTCCTCGAAACTAGTTACAGATGGTTGTGATCCACCATGTGAGTTCTGGGAGTCAACCCAGGGCTCTTAACTGCTGAGTTATCTCTCCCACCCCTTTAAAAATTCTTAAGCAATTATTTAGGTTTTAAACTATGCTTTGGCTTAACATTCAAGTGAGCTAAAAGTGAACTTTTATTATCCAAATATTTTAAATAGTATCCATTTCAGCAAGATAAAGTAGTTGAGTTGGCAGTAATTAGGTTCCTGGGAATAAATACATAATCCTATTCAGAATGGGTTCCCTCATTATGACACAGGTCAGGCTAGGCTTCCCTGGATCCCTGGGGGTAGGAAGCAGAGGAGTGGAGGTCAACAGCACATGCTTTTCAGTTTGAGCAGTGGTCACAGTTCTGCTGGCTTCTAAGCTTAGAGTTCAGAATGCAGCACAAATTTATCATTCAGCCTATATTTTGAATAAATAATAACAATTTTTGTTCCAGAAATTAACAATCCAATTAAAATGAAGAGCTATACAAGTAAATACTATGAATAAGAAATTATAAATGTAAGCTTTTGTTTTCAAGTATATTTCCAGATAATTAAAATGTGTGTGTATGTGTATACACATGCACGCACATGTGCAAGTGTGCATATATGTGTGTGTGCATGCATGTGTGTGTGTACATGTATAGATGTTGTGCTCACATAGACAAGGCAAAGCTTCTATCACTGAGCTCTACACACGATCCAGAGATGGGGTGTCCAGGTTGAAACTAATTACAGAGATATCCTTATAAGACTTAAAAAGAAATCTCACTGCTTGAGTAAGGCAATGTGATGTGTAAAGGTAGAAATAGAGAAAAGAATTGAAGAGAAAAATGAAAACTGTTAGGTTCATCAATATAGAAAGAGATACTAACTCTTTAGGGGTCTGTTTTCCAAAATTATACAAATCACACATGTATACACATATATTTCAAAGTAGCATATATGAGCTAATGTTTTTTAACTCTACATAGCATTACGCAGAACACTAAGGTAATTTTCTTAACTATGATTTCCAAAGCATCAAGAATGCTATCATACAGAGGCACCAAGACTAATTGTTCTCCAGTGCTTAGGCATCCAAATTATTTTCAAATATTCATTATCACGTGTGATATATAATGTACAATGTCATTTACAAATGTTTATATTAATAAACCGGCTCCATGCCAAAAGGATTTATAGTTTTCAGCCTTTTTATTCACATTGTGAAACAATACTTGTCCCAAACTCATGCTTTGTCAGGGAGGTGACAGCATGACAGAATTCTCATTTCTTCACTGACCGTGGCTAGTTTAATTTGAAATAGGTTTTGCAGTTTTGTAAGCAGAGTGTAAGGCACTATTGTTTTATGTAAGAGTGTTGTGTCTGCTATCAGCCCAGAGACTACTTAGGTATTTTGCTCATTTTGGGGGTGGAGTTAAAAATATATAATTGAGTTTTAATATTAAAACTCTTGTGCTCTCTCTGGCAGTACACATACTAATAACTGAATTTTAGCCATAGCTGAGTCTGGTCGCATAGGCCTGTAATCCAAGCTACTTGTGGAGGGGGTGCTGAGACAGGAGGATTGCAAGTTCAAGGCAAGCCTTAGCTATAGGTGAGTTTAAAGTAAGCCTGGGAAGCTTCATGAGATTTGATCTAAAAAAAAATTTAAGTAAGAAGAAGATTGGAGATAGAGCTCAGTGGATGAACTCTTGGTTTTTATGTACAGATCTTGGGTCCAGTCCTAGTTAAGCATAAAAAAAGGAAGAAAGGAAAGAAAGAAGGAAGGAAGGAAGAAAGAAAGAAAGACAAAAAGAGTATTAACCTTTTGTCCATAGTAAATATACCATTTTATTCCTAGCTTATCATTTCTCCTTTCCGGTATGTCTGGGAAGTTAATCAAGCAGGAATGAAGGCCTTACTTAGTGCTAGTGGATTAATAGTTACGATTTCCGAGCTGGGCAAAATTACTATTGACCTCTTGATAGTCAAGTAAGTACTGTTATATTTTCTGATAATTAAAAAATTTGTAGACTTAGTTACTGATTTTAATAAAATTTCTTGCTAAAGGTAATTAAAGGAGTGAGGGAAGGAGACAGAGAAAGTGATAGCATTAGTATGCTGTGTGCGTATAGTATGTACGTAGAACAACCCAGCATTTGGTCCGCAGAATGTATGTTCAAGAGAAAACTCTGCTTTCCATCAGACAAGCAGCGTAAGAATGGAACGGTTTGACTGGCCAGATGATACCTGCCACGCCATCTTCCCGCACCTCGCCATCCTCCATTAAATGAACAATGGGAAGAACTGCTGCACAGATGCATGCTGGGAATACTGCTTGCGGAGGCTGAGGCACATGGTGGTTTGGTGTGTGCTCAGTGGCGTGTTCCTCATCTGGAGGGAGAGAAAAATTCTAATGCAATCACAATTTGCAGTTCAAATCCTATTTGGCAATACAGTCTATAATCGTGCTAAAATAAAAATAAATGTGACTTTATAGAGAGTGCTTTCCCCATTATAAAACAATGAAGTCAACCATCTTCCCAAGTGGTGTCATTAGCCTTATGTTGTAGTGAAAGAGATGAACAGACATGTTGAGATAGGAAATACGTTCTTAATATGAAATTTGAGAAAATAAAAATTTAAGCGAAGCCTAAGGCATTTTTCATAGATGCCACATGTCACAAACATGTGTGAGAGATTTATAAGCATGAATATTGAGTAACAGAAAGCATGTGAATTTAGGGTAAAAATGATGTAACCTAGTCACATTATTATCCTTATCTGATAAATACAATAAATACTATAATTGAAAGGGCAGTACAAGAAATACAAGTCCAGAATGATACTAAAGTTATCTAACAGTATATTAACATGAAAATAAACTCACTTTTATTATCGATACAAAATGAACATTTTTATAAAATATTAAGGACTTTGAGTCTCCTATCCTAACTTCCGTAGCTATTTGAGAATTTAGATGGGTCCTGTGAAGGCCTGGAAGGTAAAGGCTTTATTCAGTTCTTGTCGATCCTACCATCTTATCAAATGCATATGGGATATTGAAAATGTTAGACGGGTGAGTAGATAGACAATAAATATCTTTATCCACTTTCGATAAAAATGTATGAGGTGCTCAAAGAAACAAGAAAATACTATTCATATTCAGGAACAAAGACACACAATAGAAACACTCCCTGGGATGCTTAGATGTGATGGTGCATGCTAGGCTACAGTTTTAAAGTAGCTATTTTGAATACACTGCACTTTCATACATTTTATATAAATGTAAAAGTGAATATAATAGAAAATAAATGTTACAAACTGTGTCTCATGTGACATTTTTTGGTCATTTATTATGGCAGATGTAGACCTTAGTTTATTTAAATTGTATTAAGTGAAAATGTATTAAAATTTCCAAACAAAATGCAGAATTCATGGAATGGATAAAAAACATGAACATACAAATTTAACTCAAACCCAATCTATGGATAAGAATCATAACATTGCCTGATATGGGAAGGCTCCCAGGAGTCAGTGCAGATGACCTTAGCCAAGATGCCTAACAGTGGTGACATGGAACCTGAAGAGGCCACCACCTGTAGCCAGGCAAGATGCCCCAGTGAAGGGATAAGGACACCAACCTACGCATAAAACTTACGATGCAAAATTTGCCCTGTCTAAAAGAAATACAGGGACAAAGATGGACCAGAGACCAAAGGAATGGCCAATAAATAACCAGCCCAACTTGAAACCCATCCCATGGGCAAGCATCAATCCCTGACATTATTAATAACTCTTTTATGCTTGCAGATAGGAGCCTAGCATAACTGTCTTCTGAAAGACTCTATCCAGCAGTCGACTGAAACAGATGAAGATACACCTAGCTGAATATGGGATGGAGGCTGGGACTCTTATGAAAGAATTCGGGGGGAGGATTGAAGGCCCTGAAGGGGATAGGAATTCCACTGGAAGACCAACAGAGTGAATTAACCCAGACCTCTGAGAGCTCTCGGAGACTGAGCCACTAGCCAAAGAAAAAGGGCTGGAATGAGGCCCCCAGCACATATGTAGCAGGCATGCCTTTCAGTCTTCAAATGGGTTCTCCAACAACTGCAGCAGAGGCTCTCCTTGAGGCTGTAGCCTGATTGTGGAATCAATTCCTCAACAGGACTGCCTTGTCTGGCCTTAGTGGGAGAGGATGGGCCTAACCCTGCAGAGACTTGATGTTCCAGGGTTGGGGAATACCCAGAGAGGTCCCCCGCTCTCAGAGGAGATGATGAGAGGAAGTGAGAGGAGAGTCTCTGTGAGGGAGAGGACCAGAAGAGGGGATAGCATTTGGGATGCAAATAAATAAAAATAAATTTAAAAAGGAAGAAAAGAATCATAACATTGTTTTAAAATACAAAAATAAATCATGTGAATAGAAGTGAAAAGAGAGTTGAATTGGTGAACTTCATACTAGATAATGTACGTTTTAAGAAAAAACCTTTTACTACAGGTAGAGAATGATATATTTTCATAAAGACTCAGCTTATCAGGAAGCTTAATTACAAGCAAGTACTCATCCAATAACACAACTGGAGAAAGAAACGATTTTACAGTAATCACTAGAGATGCTACTATTTTTTATAAGAGAGCAGCTGGACAGACTTCACAAGGAAATCAAAGACTTACACATCATTGCAAAACACACAGACTCAAAATATCGGTATAAAGAAACACTGCTACCCAGCACAGAGCAGAGTGTAAAGGCTAGTTTAAAGGGCTCACTCACACTAGGTTTGCTGTCTCATTCCACTGTGATGAAATCAGATGTCAGTAACAGTAGGAAATTTGGAGAATTCACAAATATGTGGTAATTACATTGATTCTAAATAGCCAGTCAATCAAATGATAATTCACAAAGGACACTAAAAGGACTTTGAAATATATGAAAGTGAAAACGTCATATATCTATTTTTGGCAATCAGCAAGAACAGTGTTTAAATGGCAATTTATATCTGTGTGTATACTCAGCTGTGTATGTTCTCTGATTCTGAAATTAGATGATGACATCACAAGAAATGAAAACTGTGGACACATATCCCTTCTGAACATAGAAGTGAAAATCCTCAACAGAGTTCTGTCTAATGAGATTTAGAACCATGTAAAAGAAAGACTGCACACTATGAACAAGATGTTTGGAATGCAATGTGAGCATGGTATAACATATAAAAAAAGTAGTACAGAACACCATGCCAATTAAGTGAAGAGTAAAAAGCATTTGAGAATTTTAATTGATATATAAAGACCATTTGACAAACATAAGACAATTTCATGACTAAAATACCAAATCCCCAAGATTCAAAAGGTGTCATCTTTTGACTTGATAAAGACCATTTCCTAAATATTTATGGCTAACATCATAATTGATGGTAAAAGACTAAGTGTTTCCCATTTAAGACTGATAGAAAGACAGTATGTTGTCACTGTTCATAGTAACATTGCCCTTAAAATTAAGCAGGGCTAATTAGCTAATAACAAGAAATGGAAGGAAACTGCATTAAAAAAAAAGAATTGAAGAATATGTGTTTGCAAATGGCATGATTTTATAGATAGAATATCCTAAGGAACATACACATAATGTCACTAGAAATAACATACCATCTCATCAAGTTTTCAGATCATAAAATATATAGAAAAAATCAATATTTATTTCTACATATTAGTAATAAAGAACCTTGTAAGTGAAATTATAAGAACAAGTTTGTATAAGCTGGCAACAACAAAAAATATAATGGAAATAAATTCAACAAAGGAATGTAAGATTTGTAGGCTGAAAAATCACACACATTATAATAGTATGACTGGACAGAGAACCCATATTCATGGGTAAGAAGACTTAACATGTCCCATATTAATTAAGACATGCTTTTTTGAATATTGATGAAACCACTGTAAAATTCATCCAGGAATGCCAAGAGATCAGGAGTAACTAAAATAATCTTAAAGGAGAAGAACAAAGTGAGAGAGGACCTTCACTTTCCAATATAAAAATTAGGTAGAAAGCTGAAGCCAAGACTGCCTGGGATTGGGATCAGCATAGAAGCTGCTACAGATCAGTATGCTAGAATTATGAGAACAAAGATAGACCATTTCACTCATACTTGAATGATTTTTGAAAATAGTGACAAGAAAATTTAAGGGAGGATGTAATTAGTAACTAACAAGTAGACATCTAGATATGCCTGAGCAAAACGATAAAGTTGGATGCTAATACTATACCAAAAACCTTGAACTCAAAAATTGCTCACATAACTAAATATAGACTGTAAGCTATAAAGCACTTCTGCTATTAGAATGTTTTAGAACAAATTAGCCAACAAGAAGAACAGCACATTGGCAATGGGACACACCTTCAGCACTGACTGCTGAACGTACGGACCAGACTGACCCTCTGCGGAAGGAATAATTCCTGTGCGAGGTACTGGAGGTACAGGATGGACTCACAGACAGCCGTCGGGATGTCAGATTGGCGACTTCTTCTACTGGCAAACAGAACAGGGAATGTAAATTTTGGTTTGTTAACCCGAATCGATCATCACCATAAAATAAACTTGTGCTTATATCAAGTACTGCTACTTGTAGGCCATAATGTTTAAGCAACTTACTGCACACTTGGAAAACGAAACAAAGACCTTCTAGGGAAACCAAAATTTCTATCTAGAACTTCCCACAAAACCAGAACAGAGAATCAAGGAATTTACAATGATTCACAGATCCAGTTTTGGTAATCAACACAAAGATGTCTACGCCTATGAAGGTTAAAAGCAATGAATGGACTATCTCCTTTTAAATTAGAGTCAGTGCTCTTGCTGTCTTGTACATTGTGAATTCAGCTTTCCTGAACCACAATCAATGCTTGCTTTGTGACCAGACTGATTTGTTCAAGGTTACCACCACTCTCTAGATACAGGACAATTCTAAACTTTAGAAAACAGCACCTCTTCTCCTTCTAAGGGAGTGATAGGGGAGAGGATGTCACATGGAATCATCCTTGTTTATCTGAATGTAAGTCCTCTCCCTGTGACATAGTCCCCCATGAAGTCTACATTAGCCATGAAGGCACCTTCTTCCTCAGGCTCTGAGTTGGGTGTGCACGTGGGCTCATAGCAAGCCTCTTGGGTGATAGGGATGGCGGTGATGAGGCTCGCCTCACGACCCAGGCGTTTCTTCTCTTCCTCCTGCTGCAAGTTCTTTAAGATGTGCTCTGCCCTCTGATGGGAGCGGGACACTGCCCGGGCAGAGAAGGATTTCTGTGGAGACATAAGAGCAGTGCATGGTCAAGCTTCTTGCAGGATTAAGGGCACAAAGAGTGACCCAAAAGGGGTCACTTAAAGGTGGGAGTTTTCTCTCAGGCAATATTAGGTCACCCATGACCCAATTCATGAATATATATTAAAATTTTTATTAAATTTCTACAGTTGATGACTTTTTCCCCCTACACTTTAATGTAAGTCCTCAAGACTTAACTTCTGGACTGTAACTTCTGGACACAACAATATTTTACATGTACAGATGACATCAATTCACTGTTTCAACATGAAGAACAACTTTTGTTAAACAGACTTTAAATGAGATATGCTTATCCTACAATGTTAATGAAATAGAAAGACGGAACTTACAAGGGAAAAAGAGAGAACTTCAAATAAGTTCTAGACTTTACCTCATTTTATCGATCAACTATTTAGCACAAGATAAAGAGGGTTTATCAATTAGTACAGCATCCCACTGGGAGTACTTAGTAGGGGAATGTTATTGGATGGAAAGTAGGACATTAGAAAGTGTTACTTAGGCTGAATGTAGAATATGAAATGAAAAATATTAAAACCAATCGACATTCCACAGACAAAAGATAAAGAAAGAAGATGCATGCCAAGCAGTGGCTACACCATTTATGCCTTCCTCAATCATGGTGCTTATGCTTCAATTTTTTTTTTTTTAGGTAATAAAACCATTATTCTTAAATTAGAGGTGTGTTATTAAATAGATGATAATGGTGTAGCTTTGATGGATCACCTGTTTCAAAAGGCACACATTATGTTTTTCCTGTAAATAAACTTAGCTGTATCTGAGCTATGTTACATGTAGCAGGGATACATACAAGCAGTGTAACATCCAAGGTCTTAAGTAATGGTAGCAATGGTGATGGTGGTGATAACAAGAGGATGAGAAAATAAGTAAGAAACAGAAGTTGCTGCCTTCATTTCTTACTCCTGCCGGACCCATGTATTTAACCAATGGGAAGCTCACACACTGCAGTTAAATTAATATAACAGGACCCGTGTATTTAACCACTGGGCAGCTCACACACTGCAGTTAAATTAATATAACAGCAAACAGCGGGGAAAATGTTCCCTTTGCCAGCGAACAAATGCCTGTTTGTCTGATGTTTTGATAAGAAAACAGACATAGCTTGATGGAAGTTAGTTTCTCATATTCCCCAAACATTGGGTCACTGTGGCTTTCTGTGTTATCAGTCTCATGACAAGAATGGCCAGATGGTTCTCACGCATCCCAAGCAAGGTGAAGATATGGAAAACAAAGGGCCTGTTACTCACAGACTGGTCTTCGTTAATGGGGTCCTGGACACTCCCGCTGCACTGAGGGACCCACGGAGGGTCAAACATGGGGACAGATGGCATTCCAAGTACTGGTGAGGGCAGGGTGAAGTTTATGCTGGGAGGCGGGATCTGTTAGTAGACACAGAAAAGTGAGGTGAGTAGGATGGAGTAGGAGCTGGAGTGAGTCCCAGGTAGAATTAGACAGTTTGCCTTAGTAGGTGTCAGGGCCAGAGTGGCTCCCTACAGGAGTAAGAGGAAAAGTCTGGGTTCTAAGACTTCTGTGTTACAGGACAATCCTCTTTGGGCCTCAGTTAGCTCATCAGTAAACTGATGTGTTTTAACAAAATGATCCTGAGCTGTGCTGATTACTCTACTTTAACCTAGACATTTGTATGTGTGTAGACAACCAGATGCCTTGGTTGGCTATAATCCAAACTTAGCTGGTGACCCCCGAGGATGGCTATGAGATATTTAAGGCTGCTACCAACTTGATTTTCTTGTTCTATAGTCTAGAATATTTCAATTTTTTTTAGCTAAATATAATTTACTTTTATATGAGTTAACTTTACTGATAAAATCAGAGGGAAGAAGAATTCTTTGGCTGTGCACTGTGGGGCTGTGTTTTATGGATTTAAACAAGCCCTGGGTTGATTATGCTGATGTAATTCCCATGTAGATAGCATCTCTCACCTTAAAAATCTGCTGTGCTCCCTCCTCCATCCTGGGCCAGACCTGATAGCGAAACCTCCAGAGTGTGTGGAACTTGAGGACGGCATTCAGCCTCTGAACGGTCTCTGCATGATGGAACTCAGACATCAACATGTCCGACACAGCATCAGGGACCTTCACAGCACACAACAGGAACATGGCGGCTAGAAAGAGCCAAGAATTAATTCATCAGCTGCACAACTTAAGATGTTGTGTTGTTTCTGGGATTGTGGGGATATGGACCTTCTATCTCCTTTCAGCCAATCTGGAGGTGAAGGAGGTTGGCCACCAATAGTGGCCAAAGCTAACAATAGTCCAGACAATAGACACTAACCAGCAAATGATGTTGACCGTGACATCTATTAGATAGTGCCAAAGCAGAAACAGCATGACATTTCAGCAGAATACTTGTTCTAAGAAAAACTTCCTTTGGCTCATGACAGAGCCAGAGAAAGCAACCAAAAAACTTACATAGTGAAATGCGCTGTTTAGGAAATGGCTAGACTCTTCACTAGTGATCAGAGAATGGGACCGAAAGACAGTCATTAAATCAACCTCAGCTCTAGGAGGTATATGAAAAGCAAAGTCCATGATGTAGATTCTCTTTAGAACATCTACTCTTCCCAGAGATTAAGAAGCAAAAGTAGTGTCATGAATCAGAAGACTTAAAATCTTAAATTTTGGAAAAAGCTAAATATTAATAAGAGAAATCTGGGTGATGGTTTGTTGCAGGAAATATTTAAAATGAAACTACCCCACAAACTGTCTTGGCCCACCAGCACCAGCCGGCCACATCACTATGTCCCTATGGGCTCTTGCTATTTTCTCCCAGCTAGCAAGATCGTCTCGCTTACATACGATGCTCTACACCCCTACAATCACTATCTAGTGCCTAGTACCCGGTAAAAGCATGACTCTTAAGACTTAATTATCCAATCAGGTTTATATATCAATAAGGTCACAATTTACAAGATGCCAACATAGTAATTTCAGAGCCAAATGATAAAGACAATGCTTTAACCCAATTATTCTAACCTTGTAAGATCCTTAGCTACCATATGGGGTCTGGATCGTCACCTGCTTCCATGATGATGATTCTCAGCTATCTTCCTGCTCTCTGCCTTTTTCCCTCCTCAACTTCTAGCTCCACCTCTCTATTCCTGTCCAATCACATGCCTGTCATTGCCCTAATGTGGTTAAAAATGCAGCAACAGTGGTTAAGTTACAGGGCTTATGAATGATGAGAAATGAAATATCCCCAAAGCTCAGATAGAAGGGCCAGTGGCAGGCAGACAGACGCAATATATACTCTCCCTCTTCCCTAGAGACTCAAACTGTGCTCAGTCGTGCCAACAGAACTGAGGTTGAGTCCTGGCTCTGACACATAATTGCTACATGATCTGGGACAAGCCTCTTAATCATGTATCTACCATTTCTTCCCTTGAAGATGTCTGGGAGGGATGATGATGAGTACATGATAATCCCTGACTCAATATTTGCTCTTCCAGTAAGGTAAAATGATGTGCAGAAAAGCACTCTGTGTCTGGTTGTGAATCTGAGCCTTTCAGGGGGCTGCCTGAGCATCTTTCCATCCTGGAAAGTGCTTTGTGAAGTAGGAAGTGCACTGCACTGCAGAAGTGCATTTTATTTTTCTCTAGCAATGTGATATAAAGCAAGGCTATCTACTGTGCACATTCTTAAGGTTTGGGTTTGATTTTATGGTTCTCTGAGTGGGACAAATGTTCACAAGTTCCTTCAAATCTCGCTTGAGTTTACTTATTTATAATATGAGCTACTTGTGTCAGGCATAAGGGCACACACTCATTATCCTAAAATGATGTGGAGGTTGAAGGTCAGCCTGAACTTCACAGTGAGATGCTGCCTCAAAAACAACAGCAATTGATAAAACCCCTACCAAACCAAAACCAATTAAATTTTATTAATAAAATATGACATAACTCTACAATAAATGCTAGTTACTGTGATCATTAGCTTTTGTCAAACCTTTTTAGCTTACTGGCTATATAAAATCCATTCTTCATTTTTAAATGTATTTTACCCTGCCTCAAATTTTAAACATCACATTTATATTTGACATTGTTGAAGAGTTCTATTTTATTCTCCTCACCAAAATTGTTTTCTTGTAACAGTCATAAGCTGCCAGCAAACCCAATAATGTGCATGTGTTATGTTTGTATATGTGTGTGTGCATTTGAGTGTATATATTATTATTGTTTTTAACAGCAATTCTTTCCTCTTAGTACCTGCCTAAAAATATCTGAAAAGAATTATATTCCTTTGCTTTTATGGCTCCAGAAGTTTAGAGCTCTGTTTTTCTCACCATTTTGGGGGAGGAGTAAGGGGTTCTGTTCTTTATTTCTCTAAGGCCTGTGAATGCAGAGAAAGCTAATGTTTCTAATCCATCTCTATACTCCTTCATTCTATATTCCTGTTCTATATTCCTGTCTCCTCAAGAGATCCCTGGCAGCCACTGTTTCAGCTGGTACATGCATCAGTATACCTGTGTCTTATGAGTACTATAAATGCCACCAGATCCTGGTCACCTAAGATACATCAATACTTTAATTTCTTTATTTACAGGCTAGAGATGAACCTAGAACTATGTACACACTAAGCAAGTGCTCAGCCAATGAATCCTTGAGGTTCTGTTTTGTCAGGGTCTCATATATCTCAGGCTAGAATGGAGCACAAGTATCTATCCCAGACTTTCCTCAAAACCAGGATCCCCCTGCCTCTACCTCCTGGATATTGGAATTATAGGTCTACATCACCACAAAAGTTATAGGTTCTAAATCAATTGATGTCATATTAAGTTGGACAACAGTTTTACAGAACTTGTTGGCTTAACGAGCAATTGTCTACAGTAATGTTGGAAAGTCCATACCTGAGTCTATAAGCAAGCATAGCCCCCTTGTGACTTGTTAAACTCATAGTTTCATGCTTTCTAAGCACACCAAATGTTTTTTCACATTCATGTCATCTTGCTTAGACTATTATCTCTAGGATTATTATGTCTGTATACATTTTATTTATTTGCTTTTTTTTTTTTTTTTGAGTCAGGGTCCCATGTAGCTCTGGCAAACCTTGAAATCACTATGTAGCCAGGGATAACTTTGTTTTTCTATTCTTCTTGCCTTCCTGTTCAGAGTAGAGGTAGTCCAAGCTTGTGCCATCTTGCCCGCTTTCTGTGGTACTAAGGACCCAGCCCAGGGAATTGTGCATAATAGTTAAGCATCCTACCAGCTGAAGTATACAAACCCCAAAGTATTCTGTTATAGTCATAGAGCACTAATACCCTGAGAGAGATCTGATGATCTTGTATAAATACACAGTACAGTTGGAAGGAAGCTCTGAAAACATTCCTCAGATGCACACATCTATCTAGAGGTCTAGAAACCTCCATCATCCTGACATAACATTGAAGGTGCCCTTTTCTCTGACTCAACATTGAAGTCACTAAGGGCCACAGGCACCAGGTTCCAGGTAGAGTGTCTTTACCTGCTGCCCCAGCCATGTGCTCATCCATACTGAGCAACAGTTCCCAGGCAGCCGGCTGGATGTCTCCATACATCTCCTCTGTCAGAATTGGAGCTGCTTTGATGAGCAGAGACAAGGGAGCAGGTGACAAGCTCATCACCTGGGGGAGAGATGCAAATCAGCTTTCAACATCTTTTAAGACAACAGTTATCTCTTGAAACTCAAGAACCACCTCACTTTTTTTGATTACCCTGGGAGACCTTAAAATAGTTCTTCAAACGGGAATGGATTTAGGTGACAAGGCGTGTTGTAGACCTTATACTTCATTAGTTGATGCAACTCAGAAAGAAATATTGATCTTGTAATATTTTCATCACAAAAACAATTTTAAAATTACTCAAAAAATTAACCATGGGGTATGGTTAATTTTTTTTCTCTACAGAAAACAGTCAACAATCATGGATCCATCCTCAAAGTTCTGGTAGATTTTTAAAATTTTCTTTCTTTTATTTTCTCTGTGGTAGCAGATTTTCACTGAAAACCACATGGGGTCTGTAATTTGTAGAGGACTACATTTATAAAGTTAATTTCTGAAGGCAGCACGAACTTGGATGACATTTCCCTTTGAAATAATACAATTACACATTGTGGCTAAGGGCCCAGATCCACTCGCAAAGTTCTACTTAATTCATTATTTCTGTTAGTTTGGGTTATACACAAAAGTAATAGATTAGTCACTACTGTAAACATCCTAGAAAAAACATGAAAAACCCTTTGTTCCCAGAAGGGAAAAGGGATGATTTCAAGCTTAGTTTGCAGGAACAGTAGAAGAGTGTGCCAATAACTGGATTAGTGGGCCGATGTAGTATTTTATTTAATCCATACAATAATCTTTTGAGATAGGTATATTCCTATAATCTTTGTTCCATAGATGAGACAACAAAGAAGAAGGGAAATGAAAGTCCTCGTCCAAGTCTCAGAGTCAGAGAAGTAGACTCAGCTTGTGAACCTAGACAGTCTAATTTAGGGTAGCCATTGCATGCTAGTGGGAAATTAGCTTCACTGGAGACAAGAGAGTGGGCAAGGTACAGTCCACCCAAACTTCTAGGCCTCATTCTGTGGCAACTGGCCGCCCAGAAAGAAGGATTTTGCTTCCCTTGCACACAGTTAAGGGGGGTGAGCATTCATGACAACACAGTGTCAGCTTCCATTTTGTCTCACCAGCCCTCATGAGCAGGGTGTACAGGGGCTCTTTTCCTGTCAGTGCCCAATGCATGTTTCTGATCTGCAAGATAATACCTGAAGCCTGATGTACTTCAGCATTCCGGAGTCCTTTTTCCCTTCCAAGTTGACATCCGAAACTCTCTTCTTCAGGGAAGGCGTCCTCAGGCATGACTTATCTGAGCACTAAGAGAAAGTGAAGTGTGTATTGAAGGTACTGTCACAAACCCACAGTGCTTTATGTCTCCCCTCCTGCATCTCTCCATGGTACTATTTTCTAACTGAAAATATAATTTTAAGTATTTTTTAAAAAACAGGCCCAAACTTTTTGAAAAGCATTGGTTTTATTGAGAAAAGGGGAATTAGATATGATTACTAAGAAGTGTCTTTTTTACCTTTAAAGAAAAGGGGACATAGAGGTGGACTAATCTGACCAAGTTGCAGAGCTAGTTAGTTATCGAACATGGGGACAATAAAGATTTCTGATTTTCATTTCAAGTTTGATTATCTTGTGTCAAGGTGTAAAAACAAAACTAATTTAACTAAATGTTAATGTAGATAAAACACACTGTATTCTAAGGTGCACACTGAGGCGTGTGGTCAGGGAAGAAAGGAAGTCTTCCAAGTGTTAAGATGGAAGGGGCAAGCAGGGCTAAAGGGGAGGGGAGGGGGAAGTTGAGAGGAGCCATCACAACAATATAAATTGTACAGGTAAAGTGGTTTCTTGAAAAAAAAAAAAAACTATAGAAAACAACAGCTCTCCTGTCAAACTATGCCTTCAATATGGCTCCAGAACAGGCTGTTTTATTTACACAAACAAAGACGAGACAATGCCTTCATCTTATTCCCAAGGTGGCAAAGCCTGGAAGGGTTGGCATGATTTGGAGAAGAACTGGTCATTCTTTATTTATTAATGCCTACTTGTGATTCCTTCCTGTTTTTCTGCATTCCAGCAGGCTCACATGGAATAAAGCTCATTTGTTTCACCAGGGTCATGCCAATGAAATACTTTCTTCCTCTATGCCAAAAGAAAATCTAAATGTCTTAAGAATTTTTGGCAGAGCTTCACAGTGTAAGATGGAGACACTTTGAAGGAAAAAGCGAATCTACAAGTATGCCCATGACCCAAGAAACTCTCTTGAAATTCTGACAAAAAGAAAAAAGAAAAAAGAAATACAAGACAATGAATGCATCTGTTCTAGGGCTGATATGGGACCATCTTTTAAAATGAACCTACATTTAGAAAAAGGAGATCAGAGCTCTAGCAGTGTTTTTGAAAGAAAAAGAATAAAAACTGTGGTAGTACATTCTTGGGAACATAAAACACTTGGGAAATATGCTGTATAAACAGTGTGTGTGTGTGTGTGTGTGTGTGTGTGTGTGTGTGTGTGTGTGTATAATGAAAACCTTTAAAAATCATTTCTAGCAATAGCTTCCCACAGAGATAGAGCGGTGTGTCTTCTGAAAAGACTTGTGGTATTTAAAAATGCCTATCTGTGTCCTTTGTTTTTTTAACTCAGCAAATAATACACAAGCATATCAGAGTATCTGGAAAAGACAGAAACTATGAAGAAAGCAGAAAATGCCCATATTCCCAATTTAAAAACAGTAATTACTGGGTTCTGTTTAGTCTTCTTCCCTTGATGCATCTTAGCACACAATTGCAAACAATCACTTCACTGTGATTTTTATGCTAAGTATTTTCTGGGGGTGCTGGGTCATGATTTTACAAGTGTATCCATTTGTCCTCTGGCTAGCTATTGTATCCTTTCATGATCACCTACAAATAATTCTTCTCCATTAAATTATGGGACACAAGAGTATCCAGTTTAAGGACAGAAATGCTGAGGGCTTACATTAAAGCCAATATGCTAGAAGCCACAGAGTTGAGTTCCCTTCTGTCTGCTAGCTTCCCAGAAGAAGAGCACATGCTTGCACTTGTTCTGAGAAAGCATGGTGGGTTCCGTGACACCTAGGGTATGCCTTTCCATCAGGGCCCCATGCTGGTCACAGATTTGGATGACTTAATTAGAGTCAGGCAGTAGATACCAGAGGCAGAAACATGTATAAAAGAGACTTGGTGTATTTTGGGAGAGTCCAGTAGTACCTATCTGGTGTGACTCTTGACTCAGACAGAACTACACTGAAAGTCTTTTTGTTTTATTTTTTGTTTTTAAAATGAAGTTCAAGACAAAAAACAAATCTAGGCATTAAATAGAATGCTGGTTTGTTTCCCATGGCATCTAGAAGTGGTTTCTGCAGTTTTGAATCTCACTGAACTACATAAATGGTTAGAGTTAGACATCAAGCAAGAATCGGTAGAGAATTCTAAGCTGAATAAACAAAGACAAAGAACAGAGCAGAAATCATCACTTATAGAGGACTATAGTACATCTGTTTGCTCTAGGATAGATATGAACATACTGTTATGCAGCAGTACAACTGTGATCACATGCAGGAAATGACCTATTGACATTCCCACTAGGAGAGAAGGTAGATCCTCATGAGGTTCTCTAAACTCTTATGAGGCACCTCACGATTATATGAAAGGAAATTCTGTTACCCAGGAGATATAGTCTGATGCCCTGGTGGTATAGCTGGCTGGGAGTATATAACTCATAGGTTCACTAAGCTGGATTTGGATGGCTTAGGCTTCTTTGGTGTGCTGACTCCTTCTCTGTTTGGAGTGAATAGATATTTTGTTGCTTTCAGGGAAACTTATGTAGCAAGGACCTTATCCACTACTGATGTGCTTCTACCACATCACCTGAGTCAAAAGAGACAGCCATAGGGGCATAAGAACTCTCAGAGTTACTGGAGAAGGCCAACTACTGCCGTGTGTGTGTGTGTGTGTGTGTGTGTGTGTGTGTGTGTGTGTATGTGGTGTATGTGTGTGTGTATGTATGATATGTATATTAATGTGTCTTTAAAAACCAGCCATACTTGATTGATCTAGATTACATATGCAATGCAAAATCAGCCTGGACTGGCACAGGAATACTCCTTACTTATGGGATTTAGCTTAAATCCCAGAGGACCAGGCACCAACAACTTACTCTTCTACAGTGAGAACTGTTAGGGGATAGAAAGAGTGTTACCATCTTGGAATTTTCAGCCTACAACATAATATGTGCAAAGCAAGAGGAGATGGCCAGAGGACAGATTAGTCAGCAGAGATGATGCAGAGAGAGGCAGAGATAAGGAGCTGCCAGATGGCAGTTTTGGTGATGTATTCCTTGGGGGTTGGCTATTTACTTCTCTGTCCCTGGCTTCAGTGAATTTGTTTGGATGGAACTCTGTTCTTTGTATTAAATGGTTATTGATTACAGAGAAACAATATCTAACTATTTAAAGTAATACTTTTACTTACTCATTGAATAATTCAAGAGTATTTATTGTGTAACCGTATGCCAGGGGCTGAGCTAACATCTGCAGTTATGCTGAGAGCACATTCATGGTGATGGCTGCCCTTGCCTCCCCTTTAGGGGGACATCAAAAAGAGCAAACAGAATAATGGATAGTAAATATAAGCAAAAGAGGAGGTACATGCCATGAATCATCATTCAAGATGGAGGTAACATGTACTGAAAAATTGGGGAAAATAGGGATTGCCCTGCCGGGTTCTCCTAGGATGGGTTTCTTTATGGTTTAGGAAAAAACACCACGCCAATGGAAGTGTGATTCTTCCCAAAAGGCAACCAGGCCCCTTGTGCTTCATCCATAGTTGACATGCAAATTGTGCATGTTTGTTGTTAAGTAGTTGTGTTTCCCTTTGGCCTATTGGTTGAGATATAATCTGCTCTTTGTCTCAGAATAGCATTGGGAGTGGCTTTGGAAAAAAAAATTGTAGGAAATCAGTTACCCTCTTGCCATTTGCATTGGCTTCACAGTATCTACCCACACTGGGTTCTTTCTCTCTCATGGGGAATGCATCCTTGACCCCAGTCTTCTGTTTGACTGACAGGAAAAGCTTGTTTTGGGTACTCCAGATCACTACAGTTGACCTAAAGCAAACAGCTAAGAAATAACTCTACTTATTTCATATCAAGCACTAAGTGAACTTATACTCTATTTAGAATATAGTTTTAAACACATAGACCATGATTTCCTTAGCTTTCAGTAGGTATAGAAAAAAAATTATAGAATTCTTTGGTGAAGTCATCATGAATACAGAAGAATGAAAATATATAGAAAGAAAAAAAAATCTTCTAGCTTGAAGTGTGCTGAAGCCAAGTAACAGAATGTATAATGAATTCCTGAGCATTAAAGTGAAGATTTTTCAGATGGCTCTGTTAAGCGGGATACAAAATATACTGGCCACCACAAATACATTCTGCCTAAACAACCAGCTCAAGAGGAAACACAAATGAAACATCAGCTGCTCACAAACGATTTGACCCAGACCACTGCTTTTCACCCCAACTGACTGCCATTTTTTGCTCCATTTCTGGAAGTGGTGGTGCTGTTCATTCATATGACAGACTCAGAACAGACAAATCAAAAATATCATGAAGAGGGAAAAGGTGCTCAAGCAGAAAGCTTGCATTTTGAAATACAATGTTTGTCACACACTATTAATACTTATTATTTCTTTACTTCAGTGACTAGTTTAAAATCTATAAAGCTTGAAGGCACATCTACTGGTTTTCCCTCAAAGGAAAAAGCCATAACAGAAGGTCACATGCCTTTTTTGGAGCTTCCTGACAACTCACAGGAGAGCGGCAGGTAGTCATACTCACAGTCATCCTGGTAATTCAGTCAATATTTACTATTCCTCTAGCACAAGTAAGTAGTTTGTTAGACTGCCATGTAGGATACAATGTGGATGATTTCTTAGATCTCAGGATTTATGGCTCAGTGTCAGAGGATCCAGGACTCAAAAGATAGAATGATACACTGAAGCCTCTGTGGTCCTATTGGGTATGATTTCTATCTGCATATGGAACCTCATCATGGACCACAGTCCTCAGGGCTGCAGCCATGGTCCTAGGTACTCACCTCTTTTGTGGCCAGAAAGTCCTGACCTCAGTTAATGTTGAAGAATTCTTTGTCAAAGGTGATTCGTTTCTTTATTGGAAAGATTGTCATTTTCCTCTGCCAAGTCCCCAGCTTTAATCCTCAGCTCTCAGTAGTGTGCCTCTCCACTGCAGCAACTACTCTTACAATTTTACATCAGTCTAGAACATTTGCTTGATTAGTGTCTTTCCCTCAGATAAGACATGACATTTGAAGAAAAAAGGACTTCCTGTGGCTCTTTGACCTATTACTGTTATTACTGAGACAGTCTTATGTATCTCAGGCTGGCCTCAGACTCACTGTGTACCTAAGGAATATCCTGAGTTTCTCCTCCTCCTTCTTTCATCTCATCTGTGCATCACTACCTCACACTTTATGAGGTACTACAGATCAAACCCAGGACTCACGAATGCTAGGGCAAGAACTCTGTCAACTAAGCTACAACCTCAGTCCTCTTTGATCCATTATTACACTCTGAGCAAAATATGGGCTCAGCACGGTTCTGAGGTTCTTTACAATTCTGTTGAAAAGACAAGTGGGTGGATAGTCAAATAAAAGGCAAATGAGAAAAACACAAGTAAAATTCCATTAAAATTTAGATGAAATGCTAAGTAAAGAGAATAATACTTATTAACTGACTGAGTGTGTCCTGTGCTTAACACTAACAAGGTATGGTTTCATTGAAGAGATGGTATGATGATTAGCTTTAATAGCCACCTTGACACAACTTAGCCTCACTAGGGGACATAGTCTTAATGTGGGATTGTCTACATTGGATTGGCTTATGGGGATATCTGTGGGTGATTGTCTTAATCCTGGTAGTCAATACCTGGAGACCCAGCCCACTGTGTGTAGCACCATTCCCTAGGCAGGAGGTTCTGAATTGTATGAGTTGGAAAAATCAACTCTTGGGCAAACAAGTGAGCATAAATACATGAATGTTTCTGTGGTCCTGCTGTGGGTATGATGTGACTAGCTGTTTTAAGTTCCTGTCCTATTGGCTTCCTTGCTAGGATGGACTGTAACCTGGAATTGTAAATTAAAATGAAAAAGGCTCCGATATAAAAAGCACCATGGTGAACAGTGAAATATTAAACATTGCTACACAATTGAACTGCATTTTTGGTCTGATGTTCATATTCTCAGATTGCTTGTAGTACACATTATTGCCCAATCTAAGCCTAAACCCGGACTGTACACTCCATAGTAGAAAGATCCTTTCCTCCTGCTTATTTTCAGTTAACAGCTTATCTGCTCTGATAAGTTGGCCAATAACTGGTGCATAAAGAATGAGGTGAACAGGTGTTATATAAAAATCTCTTTATGAAGCTGGGCAGTGGTGGCACATGCCTTTAATCTCAGCACTTGGGAGGCAGAGGCAGGCGGATTTCTGAGTTCGAGGCCAGCCTGGTCTACAGAGTGAGTTCCAGGACAGTTAGAGCTATACAGAGAAACCCTGTCTCAAAAAACAACAACAACAAAAAAACAAAAAACAAACAAACAAACAAACAAACAAAAAAACCAAAAAAAGAAGCAATAGCATTCTATGGAATAATAGCATTATTTTGGCTACACTGTTCAGGGGCAGGTGGGTAACTGGAATTTTCCTTGGCAGAAGGAAGGCCATCACAGTCACCTTCTTCTGCCAGCTCAACTAAAAGAGCAGCTTAATGCTTGGAAATGTGATAGGGTCTTGAAAGACTTCTTAGTGTGAATTGGCTCATCTGTAGACGGTTGAGCCATTTATTGCTTATAAGGCTTCATAATGCATACTTCTATTTGCTCTCTATTGCTGCTTCAACCAACTTACACAAGGCTTAAAACACCCTAGGTTTGTTAGCTTTACAGTTCTGAAGGTCAGACATTTGAAAGGAACTGGAAGAATCCAGTGCGTTTCCTGACTTTCTTTGAGGTTGGAGTTTCCTAGTTTGCTCTGGGCTCATGACCTCCCCTGGCTGTTTGCTGTTGTCATCTGCTCTGCCCCTGACTCTGAGAAGTTCTTTCTTCTTATATGATGGAACATATAACTATACTGAGCTGATGGGACAATCCAGGACACAGCTTCTTCGTAAACTCCCTAACCACACCTGTGAAGTCGTACTTGTCATGCGAGGCATCACGTTCACAGGTCCCAGGGGGATGCTCTTCTTCCTAAGGTTGCTTACCCATCATCACAATATCTCTGAATTTGTATTTGCAAGGCAAAGCCCGGGGAAAAGTTCCATGTTTACTCACAAGCACAGACGAAGCATCTGCCTGCCTTGCATATCTTTTCTGTCTTTTCTTAGAGCTGCACAGATCTGTTGTTTGCTACATTTGGTTTTGCCTGACATTTTATTTCCAGGGCAGATAAGACCATCACTATAAGTACATCTTTTCTCCTGCCCTTGGTATATGATTCAGTGACTGCTCACTCACCTCTTTCTGTTTCTTGCCCCTCAGAGCTACATTGCTGTTGTGGCTGCTCTCTCGCAGGGAGTCCACACTATCCCCATACAGCAGTTTAATGGCCCTGACCAGCCGGGCGCAGGAGCGGCTGTGGTGCAGGTAGCAGTGTGGATGGCAGTAGTCCACATGTGTGCAAATGAAACTTTGTTGATTGCAGAGTAGGATCATGACCTGGAAAAGAAAAAAAATAAACCCACACATTTAACCAGGCAACAAGGGAGTAGAAGCACGGAAGAGGGGAAGTCAGAAAGTCAGACCATGGACTCTTAATCAATGAGCAAACAACAGTAACTCAGTTATTCCCATAGGAGAATAGCTAGTCTTCGCTCACTTGTCCTTTGTTCTCCCTCCATACATAATTGATAAAAGGATCTGTCAGAGACACTCAAACAAATAATTTCAAGAACCTCATCCCAGCTCTTACACTGCAATAGTAACCAGACAGAAGAGTATTCAGTGCTGAGTTCAATTCCAGAGTTCTCTAACCTACCCTGAATACTTGGGGTGTACCCCAAACTACCCTCAATACTATGTGGTGCTTGGACACACTTCTGCACCCTCACTCTGGATGGCCATCTTGTCCTGGAATGTGAGTCCCACCACAAAGTCTCATTTCAACTCAACCATGGGTTCTCTGGCTCTATCCACACAGTTGCTATGTGACTTTGAAGCAATTCTAGCTCCCTCTTTAAAAAAAAAAAAAATTGTTTCAACTACATCTCCTGAGACTTCCTATTAGGATTCTAGAAGTGATCTTGGCTGATTTAAAGAATACAGTTATTTTAAGATAGAAATGAAGGGCCCTGAATTTGCAACTGTAATTTGCAAATTGAAGTTGCAATTCCAGTGCTCAGATTTAGAGCCTTGTCCCGGCAAAGCACACACAGTCCCATCACTGAGCTACCTCTCTTCATCCCAGCTTTGTGGCTTGTGCTTGTTTGGCTGGTGCTAGGGATAGAGCTCTGCAAACTGCGCATACTTAGGCAAGCACGCTCTCACTGAGCCATGGCCCTAGACCCCAAGTTTACAACTTAAAAATGTTTTAAATTTTATTTTATGTATATGTGTGTTTTGTCTGCATGTCTATATGTGTACCACATGCATGCCCGGTGCCTGTGGAAGCCAGAAAAGGGTGTTGAATCTCCTGGAACTGGGGTTCTGGATGGTTGTGACCTGGGTTTGGGTTCTAGGAACTGAACCCAGGTACATAGCTTTTAAGATAACCTTTCTTAAAGAAGAATATATAGAGAAGGTTTTCTGTCATGCAGGAAACAAAACGGTGAAGGACTGTGCACTGTTCTGATTGAGACCACAGTACACTTACATGCAGAGGAGGCCACCTGAACCGACCTGGCAGAGAGACCTTAAGACCAACAGGGTTTGTTTATTCTGAGGCATAGATGAAACCAAAAATTGTCTATATACTCTTGTCAAACTCAGCTAACAATATCTAAGCCTGCAGGGTTTTCAATAAATGTAAATGGAGTCTTGGTAGAGTGTCAAATGTATCTTGAGCTTCCCTGTGCATCTTTGGATATTCTGCTTTATACTGCAGTATGAAGCAGGCATAAATGAAAACTCTAAAGTTTTTTTTTTTTTTTTTTTTTGGTTATTCTGAATCTGGTGAACAGGAGAAACATGAAGAAAGCCTTACACATGTACACAAACACACACGCACGCACACACACACACACACACACACACACACACACACACACACAGCATATCACTAAACTTTGCCTCAGAGAATTCTCATATGTAAGTTCTGATGTCAGCAACAGCTGGTTTAGCAATCTATAATCTATAACTTTAAAATCCTGCCCCTAACATTCCTTACTAGATATATTTCTAAGATCATGCCTAGTGATGTATACAATCTAGTATTTTCCCTCATTGAGTGTGAGTTAGACTAACAACTTGCTTCTCACCAATAGCATATGGCAAAGGTGTTGGAATGGCCCCTCCCTGACTACATTGCATATGATGATGATTTATCTCTTCTTAGATGACTCTTTAATGAAGCTATTTGTCATGATTCAAGGTTTTACATGGTAAAGAAATAAGAGCAGTTTCTAGTTTGACATGATGGCTCAGTGTGTAAGAGTACATTGGTCGACATGAGGAAATGACTTTGAAAGCCTCCGAATACACAGAAGAGCTGGGTGTGATTGCATGTGTGTGTAATGCCAGCACTGGGAAGACAGAAACAGGCAGATCCTGAGAGCTGGCTGACTTAGCTGAAATGGGTCAGCTTCAGGCTAAAGGAACAAAATGGAGAGTGATAAAGGAACGCAACCAATATCCTCTGTTGACTGCTGCATGCATGGACAATGCATGCTCCAAGCTTGTTGGCCAAGCCGTCTAAGGGACCACATTGCAAGAGACAAGCAGAAGACTTGAGGCAAATATCTTGACATACAGAAGAAACCGAGATGCCAACCCTGTTGTACATAGCTCCCTCTTGAATGGTATGAACACCTCTGCTGGAAGAAAAAAAGGTGACTTGCACAATAGAGAAAGAGTCAAAGAGAAGGCACACACTAAGTGTCTACAAAGCCATTCCTTTCTAGATGTTTGCTGACTGAATAGTAAAGAAGCTACCCAGAAGCCATCTGACAAAAAGAATAGATATTGACAATTTCACTGCTCTGGATAAATAAATATTGAATTTATTTTTATTATCTACCAGAGGACAGAGTGAATCCTTGCCATACAAGATAGCATCCTGTGAAGCCTCTAAAAATGTCTAAGTTAAGAAAATTCATTTTAGAGCAGTTTTTAGGTACAACTTGAGCAGAAAGTATAGATAGCTCCCTTCATATGTGCATACATGTACAACTTTGCCTACTATCAACTCCCAGGATCACAGAGATTCAGTTATTACAATTGGCCAGTGCTGACATATCATCAGTGACGTCTGTAGTGACTAGCAGGTGTCTTGCTTGGTGCTGCCCACCCTCTGGGTTTCTACAAAATACATAATAACATTCTCTATCACTGTGTCCCTGTAATTTTTCATCTGCCGTGTCCATGAAAATATGAGAGTTTATTGAGGAACAAGACCAAGAGAAGTACCAGAAGTTTCACATATTTGAGATATTCTTTCAGTCTATGAGGAGAGAGCACATTTCTTTATTATACCTACTTCAAGGCTTTGCTCCAACCTATGCCCAAGGATTTTAAGGGAGGCTCCATGCCTTCGCATACTGCCTATCTATCTGCGGCACGACCTTCTCACCTAGAATCTTTGTGTCCCATTCACAGTTTCTTGAAATTTTTTTTGATAATTTTGTACATGAGCACTCCTCTGTATGTACAGCAACCCTCTGTCAATGCTCATCCCTAACACAGAGTCAAAAATGACACTGACCTTGTTCTCAGGTTCATGGTACTATGTTTAAAATTGACCAGGATGTCTGGCCTATGTTGCTCAGGGTATTTTGATTATCAACTTAGCTCAGCCCCTCATAGTTTTTCCTGACATATGGTGACCCACAAACTGTCCACATAACAAAAGTCCTTAGTATTAGTTACTTAAACACAATCCAGCGGGATAGTCTTTCCATTCTGAGTAGAGAGCCTCAGCTAAAATATACTATGCTTTCTGTTGGAAGTGCTCTGATGTTGATAGTCTGTTTATCTCTCCAGGAATCTTTTTCAGTGCTGAAAAGAATTAGTGCTAGAGATGTAGATGAACACTTACGTGAAGCCACGACATGTTTCGGTGGTAATTTTCCTCTGTGCCGGCATTGCTCATTCCCTCGGGCTCAATGCTGGGTTCACTTGCACTCCAAGGACTCCCTTCTTTAAAAAAAAAGAAAAAGAACACCAAGAAAGAGTTCAATGCTCAGTCTCCCTGGAGGACATGCCAGTATGGTGTCATTGTCCATGCTTTTGAATCCAAGGGCAGACTCTACCATGGCCCAGCAGGTTACAGGGCATGGGACTTTGTTGGAAGGTGATTAATAAGAGCCGTTCCCTTAACCACCACGTGAACTAGCAAGTCCCAAAACAATGGTGATCTCTGCTAAGGTGGCATCCATGTTAAGACATGAGAGCAGAGGGAAAATAAAATTGTGAAGTCCTTAAGCGGAGCCAGGTACATATTCAGTGTGCCCAAATCCAGTCCAGACTGCCCAGATGTCACAGATGTGGCTAAGCAGGGACACAAACTGACCTGTACTGACACCGCAGGGTGATAAAATCATGCCTCTATTGGGTTGTGGCTGCACCTGTACTACTGTTGTGGACATCAGGCTTGGCTTTGGGAGCCTTTTCAGTTCTGTGAGGGGGGCCTTGGAGGGATTAAGGTAGTTTGAAATCAATGACAGCCAATTGTGAGCAAGCCTTGTGTCCTCTCTATGGGAGGAGTGAAGGAAATCTCACCATTTAGTTTACTACCCACAGAACCTTGCCATCAAATCTAAAAGCTTCAAGGATTGTTTAAGTAGTAAGGTTGTATCTCTAGTAATATTACTTTGACTTGATTGGTGAGGATATGTTTAGGATTTCAGATTATTCTGAACACTGATGGTTAGAATGTTCGTCCTGCAACAACAGAAATCACTCCCCCCATTACCTCCTCCAAAAGTAAGCTGAATCTTAACTAATGCATAAATTAGCTATTTTTAAAAGGCGAGGGTGGGTGGATGTAGAAGCATTTTCTATTTTAAACTTTCCTTGATTAGATACTCAGCTTCCATTTGACAGACTTTATCGATCATTTACCCACACTTACTGCTGCCTTGAAAGTGGAGAATGATCGGCAGGGAGAATGTGCTTGAACTTGTACTAAACACTTGTACAGGCAGTCTATGAACTCTACATTTATCATACTTAGTCTTTTCCTTGTCTATTTAGATGTCCATATTCTGGACAACCACATGGAAGATCTGGAACATCTTAATTGCCTACAGTTGTAACCTATTAGTGCTTTGATTGTATTTGTAGCTCATCCTTGTACACTTAACACATTTTACAAGAGCATCCTTACAGAACAATGAGCAACTATTCCTGCCGGATGGTGGAGTACAACACATCCTTAAAAGTAGGAGACATATTGAAGACCGTTAGGTAACAGGTCTAAAGAACCACTCCTTCCTGGTGTTTTTACTGTGAAATGAAGACTATAATATCAAAGTCCCTGACATTTGATCTTGAAGGTCCTAATGGGTAGAATAGCTATACAAGCACCTGGAGTTCTAAAACTCTCTTTGTTGCCAACATAAATATATATATTTTGTTCCCTAATCAACACTTTCTATGCTCACAGCTCAAAGTGTGGTCCTTGAGGCAGCAGCATCAGCTTCATGGGGAAGCTTAGTTAAAATGGAGAGTCTCAGAGTCCCACATCATCTGCTGAATTAGAGTTTGCACTTGGACAGGACTTCCAGGCGCCACATGCACCTGCTCAAAAGCAGAGTGGGGCTCTCTAGAGAATGCGTTGTCTGAACTATGGCTCTGCTCTTGCTCTAGTCACATGGAATGAAATGGACTCGGCTTTCCCAGGACTTGAGTCCTGACTTCTTACCCCCCACGTCCCTGCACACCCCACTCTTCTATGTTACCTAGGTCAGTGACAGTGTCCCTGCTCTGGGACAGCTGCAGCTCCTCAGCCTCAGACTCTGAGTCCTGCCGTGATAACTTGCTGCTCTTTAAGCTGCCGACTCGGCGAATGCTGGACAAGGAACCCCCCTTCTTCACCTGGAAACTGCGGGTTCCTTTAATCTGGAGCAGTCGAGAACCTCCTATCCTGATCTTCCTGCTGGGAACTGTATTAAAAGAATAAAATAGGGCTTCCCCCGCTTAGTTTTTTTTCCCAGCCAGTTTAGATCCACACTCTTCCCAATTTGTCTCTGATCAGCCAACTCTCAGCTTGATTGAGCAGCATTTCTGGATGGAGACCTTATTACCAGCCCCCAGTCACCAGGTTTGGACAGGCATGAGACCAGAGTGACCAAGCAAAACTGGTGCAGTATCTCTCTTGGGCAAAGTGCCCATTTGGCTGGGAATGATTTGCTCTCATTCTGGCCCAGGGTTCACAAGCATGAGTGTCTTTACACAGCACCATCACCAAGATCTGCTGGCAGATTTCAAACGCATTCTTATTTGGTTCAATAGACCCATACATTACAGTTTTTGTTTTCCCAATGAAATGGGACTTAGAGAGCTCTGAAAACTGTCATTGGAACACTTTTTTTTTTTTTTGGAGTAACCTATTAATGTATAAACACAAAGAAGCACACCTCTCTGGCAGACAGCAGTAGAGTATACACTGCTCCTTAGCCAACACATTGTTTTCCTCAGGAGAACACAGTGTATGTGTGTGTGTGTGTGTGTGTGTGTGTGTGCACGCACACGTGCCTATTTGATGTACTTCTATTTTCAATTATTTAGGGATTTCATAGCATCCTTTTCTCAATCAAAGGGCTAACGATATAGGACTATAAATGTTGCATGCCCTGTGCTTTCTTATAGTGTATACATGACAAGAAGGGCATGCATTATTCATGCTCAGTATTCTGGAAGAAACAGTCACCAGGGTGGGAATAAAGTAGTAAAAGAAACATGTTTAAACTTTAAACTCACATTATAAAAATCAAAAGCATAATGACTTTTCAGGTAATATATACATTTTTCCTTTCTTTCAAGTTTTAATAATATCAATAATCATAATAGTAGGATAAAGTAAGTTTTGAGGGCTCCAGAACCATTAGAAGAAGGGGGCTGGTTTTACACACATAAGATCGGAATAATATATTCGATTCACTATTTAAGTCCAAGCTATGACTGTATTTTGAAATCAGGAAGTTTGTATTTAGGTTCAGTTTCTTCCACAACAAAATGCCTATATGAGACAATAATAAAACTTGAATTTTTTTAAAATGTGAGTTAAATGTACACTTTCAACATCATATAAGGAGGTCAGAAGCATTCATAGAGAATAATTGAATGTTTAGTCTCTGGATTACTCTTGTGATTGAAAGAACTTAGTTACCACTGTTCTGCTTTGTGCAGAAGCTTGGAGCTTCCTGAACTCATCTGGATAGAACTACACATCTGGAGGGATCTTTTTTTTTTTTTTTCAGCGCAGTTGCATAAATGCCACAAGAGCTATAGGAAGAACACTATGTTGTGGTTTAATTGTAATACAAGAGTCATCAATTGTATTTTTCAATATTATTTCTAGGCTTAATTTAGACTTTCTGCTTAATTATTTTTAGTGACTAATACTGCAATCTCATGGGTATTGAGAAATAAAGAGTAGATTACAGTGATAATTCTTAGACTTTTAAATAGAGGCACACACTAATGCCTTTTGCTGGAGTTTATGATACTTTCAGGCTACAAATGGAACTAAATAACTTGAAGTTAGTGGGATCTGAAGGAGACTTAATTTTGAGAATTTTCTCTAGCATAAAAGATAATTGGAGACCTCTGGCAGCCCTGAAAACTTAGGGTTCAGAATTATGACATCAATTAGTTAAAAGGGACACGGAAATGAGAATTCAGTCTTTTGTGAAATATGTCATTTGAGACTATACGCTACTGAATTTGAACCTTCATCTCCACAACAATAAGAAACTAGATTCAAAATGAAACAGACTCATTTGAATTGGATAATACATCTCTCTTTGCACACTGTATCCGTCGGCAAGTCCTGCTCCCTCTGTGCTTTAAGACATCACAAGAGTTCAAAGTCCTGCTACCTTTTCTCTGGTCCATGCAACTACCTCTAACTGTTCCTTCCTCCCAGCTTCTACATGTCTAGTCACATACAAGGACCAACAACCTGTAACACATTTAAAATCAAATGCTAGAATTAAATTTCTAAGCATATCCATTAGACTCTGCCCTCTCCTTGCCTTTTTGATCTGTCTCCTTCTACTCCTCCCAAATCCATTCTCTAATAACTTCATTGATCCTTTTGTCCTCACTCAAATGCTCCAGGTTTACTCCTCATGACATTATCAACTCATAGTTGCCTCTATTTGGAACTCTCTTATCTTCAACCTTCTGTATTACTGAAATGCTGAATGAAAGTCTCTCAATTTAATGCCCATTATTATAATCTTCCCTCATCATATATCTTTCTATTCCAGATCACGGACATTGCCTTAATTAGTGTTACTTTCCATTACATGTCTTGAAAGTCTGGCATTTTATGTTATTAACTGTGATGCCAATTGTGATCTGCTTATGAACAGAAATATACATGGGAATATGCTCTTGTTAATGGCCACCTTCTGGAAACTTATAATAGTTCCTGGTATAGAGCAAGTGCTCAGTAGCTGGATGCTGAATGAGGAGATGTTTCTGTATTTTGGAATACTAGTTTTCCTTTGTCTTTGAAGCAGGAGTAAATGTATTTCATAGATCCTGCTTAGAGATCTTAGGCAGATATTTTTAGTTCTAAAGGCTAAGTTCATGTTCATTTTCTTTAGTAGAATCTACTTGTTCATAAGTTGTTTATTTCAGGAGCTGATGTTTTTTCTTCTATAAAAACCAATAGTATGATATTAAAAAATATTAATTACAGTTAGCAGTATCTCATTTTCATATTTTCATATTGGTTGTAGTAGCTGACATGTTTTTCAAACAGCTTACAGAATATTTACAAATCTTTAGGGGGACTTTTGCCAACTAATTAAGAACATTTTATATTTATATTCTCATTTTATTTCTAGTTTTAGCTTTCTGTTGTTTATTTGTGAGACAACATTTATTTATTAATGTGTGTACGTTGTATGATAAAAATCACTAGGTGAGAGTTTGAACAGTAAAGATAATTATATAACTGACAGTGAAGTTGACATATTCTTAAAATTAAGCAAATACTTTACTTTTAAAGATGATTTCGAACTTACTTGACTTACAATTAACTGACTGAGTACTTTTAATTTTTATTCAGTTCCTATAAATAACAATTATGGTAATAAGTTTCAGTGTCTAAAGACTGCTTTCCAAATTAAAGTATTGTTGGTATATGTTTATAAATGGAAATTACCTTCATTGCATATATTAAATATTTGAAATCACATTGACTTGATACTTCTTTGTATCTGTAAACTGCTCTACTATTTATTCTTTTTAAACATGGCTCCATCCATCAAAATTCATCCAGATATGATGATATAAGGGTATTTGTATTTAAAAGGTGACAACATTCTGATGTTGAAATATTCAAACCTTTCTCATTGCATCCCCTTTCTTATGAGACTTGAAATATTTTTTGTTTTCCCTACATAGCACGATGACACTTATTAATTGATTAAGGTCATCAAATATGCACTCATTCAATGTCTATAGGACACTAGAAAACATGTCAATGTACACCATCAACTTTCTGAAGTGATGTACAGATTGATTTAAATGTAAAATTCTTTATGAAAATCTTTGAAGGGCAACAAAATTTTAAAAATGTAAAAGCGAGATAGTGAAGTTGTCATTTTAGATGATCCTTAAATGACTTCCTTTAGTGCAATGTTTTCAGCTCTAGCTAGGATGTTCTGTGTTGATGTCTGATCTAGCTGTTCACAATGTAGGAAAGTGAGGATGACAATGGTAACCTATGATGTTGCTTCATTTACTTTACACATTCATTCTAAGCTTCACTTGCACTGCCCTAATTAAGGCTCTAATGACACAGCGAGAAGCTGGTCATTCGACTGACTAGAAAAGCACTGTGGTTTTAAAGGTAAGTCATGCAGACAAGGTCCTACAGGGCCGAGCCATAGGGGACCCATCTTCATAGGCTCTTTCTCCTTTTCTTCACAGTGTGATGTATGTGAAATTGAATTTAGAATTCCTAGTGCCAAGTGACAGCTGAAATACAACGGTTCTTGCTTTCGTCTGTGACCATGTAAGCATAAGAAGCAATACAAGCAGACTGCCTCCTAGCACCAAGGCCAAGTGGTAGGTAGTGAGGGGTGGGAAAGTAGGTCAGAGTATAAGCTTGACAGCCCTGAAGAGGAATCAAGGGAGGCTAGCTTCACACTGGTCCCAACTTGCTTCTGTAACTAGCATGGGCAGCTCTACTTTGCTGTTGTTGATCTTTCAGGTTTTTTTTTTTTCATTTATCATCTCTCATTATATAGATTATATATGTACTAATCTTTGACCCATTTCTGAATTGACATGTCATTCATTAACATTCTGATGCTATAGAAGACATTATCCTATAGAAAAACATGGACATTGACAACTCTGAACTGAAAAGTAATAAGAATTTTGGTCTGTAAGTTAAAAAGCTTTAAGCAGTATATTTTAGTCATACTGTTTTTAGTTACACAAGAAATATATATATAAGAATAACATTGACTATATACATTTATTTTACTGTCCCAAAGTCTTCTTTCAATTAAAAAAAAAAAAGGCAAGCAAAGTGATAAGGGATTGCTGCAGAACAGTTGAATTTGGGTACTTTTCCTTTCTTTTCGGTTAATAAAATAATGGGTCATCTTAAAGCTGATGACATCTCACATTCAATGTGGTCAAAGGAGAATCACTGGGCTGACACTGTAGCCCAAGGCATTCTGGCTGACAAGTTCAACCTCCACCTAGTGGCATCTCCTACCGCACTGGGTGTGAAGAGCCCACAGAGTCAGCCCTATGTGGGGCCAAGAATTTGGTCATACAGGTTTTGTGGTTGAGACCCCAGATCAAATGCATCCTGTGAGAAAGCCAGAAACAGGAAGTGACCCTTGCGTCTCCCTACCTTTCTTCTCTTCAGCACCTGCGTCTGATTTGATGGTGTGGCTGCTGCTGTGCAGAGAATCCTTTGAGTCTTCGTTTTCATCCAGAACTCCTGCGAAGCTGATCTTCCTCTCATATCTGTGCCTGTCCAACTCAGGGTCTAGACGAAGCCTGCAGCTCTCCAAGTCCTGAAATGTCACAGAAGAGCATACAAGTGTTGGGATGTCCTGAGACAAAAAAAGCTTGTTTATCTATTCGTCTGTCTATCTGGCTACCTGCCTTCCTTCCTCTCTCCTTTCCTTCCTCCCTTCTTTCCTGCCTTCCTTCCTTCCTTTCTCCCTTCCTTCCTTACCTTCTTCCCTCCCTCCCTTTCTCCCTCCCTTCCTCCCTCTCTCCCTCCCTCCCTCCCTCCCTCCCTCACTCACTCACTCACTCCTTCCCTCCCTCCCTCCCTCCCTCCCTCCCTCCCTCCCTCCCTTCCTTCCTTCCTTCCTTCCTTCCTTTCTGCCTTTCTTTGTTTGACAGGGTCTTGCTCTAAAGCCAGAAAGCTGATCTCATGGTCCTCCTGCCTCTGCCTCAGTTTCCTAAGTGTTCCAATGACGGACTGGAGGCATCACATTCTATCTACTGCACTGCCATTGTGGCAAACTGCTCTTCATTCTGAATCACATGCAATTATATATAAAATACTCTTATTGTTTATTTTAAATTATGGCCTTAAAAAGTATTCTTGAATAGGAAAGTTAGTGTCCCCTAACTAATGGCTTCTCATCATGTGTTTTATTTCCCAACAACATAGAACTTTGAACTAGCTTCTTTACCCTCTAACTCTTGCTCCAATGTCTGGGAGGCATCCTTTGCATTTGTATGTTAATTACATAATCTGGCATTGAGTATAAACACAAACAAGTAACTCTTTTACTAACACGGAGTGCGGCAAACAGCTCAGCAGGGGGAGGAGGGGGGAGGGAAAAGGGG